>NW_026067931.1:5111010-5153644 GCF_014885135.2 Alexandromys fortis | reverse complement strand
CAAAAAAAAAAAAAAAAAAAAAAAAAAAAGAACCCCAGTAAAGCCAGGTGGTGGTAGCGCACATCTTTAATCCCAGGACTTGGGAGGCAGAGGCAGGCGGAGTTCTGTGAGCTGGAGGCCAGCCTGGTCTACAAGAGCTAGTTCAAGGATAGGCTCCAAAGCTACAGAGAAACCCTGTCTTGAAAAAAACAAACAAACAAAAAAAGGACCCCAAATAAAACCCTCATTGGCTCACCAAGTTGGAAACGGGTATAGTCATTACTCTGTTGTGGTTTCCCTT
Source organism: Alexandromys fortis (assembly GCF_014885135.2). Lineage (NCBI taxonomy): Eukaryota > Metazoa > Chordata > Mammalia > Rodentia > Cricetidae > Alexandromys > Alexandromys fortis. Next base: position 5,153,364 of record NW_026067931.1, on the reverse strand, counting down.
TCTGCAGTGAATAGATCCATGTGTTGTGTCTCCCCATCAAATGTCCATCACACACACACACACACACACACACACACACATGCATGACCCATGAAGCTGCTTGTCAATCTCCATGGCCTAACCTTAGTGTGTTGAAATATGAGCAGCAGCGGGGTTGCGTCCCCAACACCCCGGCTGCTTGGCTAGCTCATGCCCGAAATAACAACACACAAACTGTATTCATTTAAAGAACTGCTTGGCCCATGAACTCTAGCCCTTACAGGCTAATTCTCGCACCTGGTCTAGCCCATTTCTAATGATGTGTGTAAGCACCCCAAGGTGCGCTTACCGGAAAGATTCTAGCCTAAGTCCATCGTGGGTTGCAGCTGCCTGGGAGAGCTGAGCATGGCGTCTCTGCTCCAGCAGAGCTGTCGGGTCTCTCCGGGAGCAGAGCAGAGTCTGACCTCACTTCCTCTTCCGCCCAGAATTCTATTCTGTTTACTCCTCCCATCTATGTTCCAAGCTGAGGCCAAGCAGTTGGTTTATTATAACTTAACCAATGAAATCAACAGATTGATATATGACACTCCCACATCACTTCCCCTTTTTCTGTTTAAACAAAAAAAAAAAAAAAAAAAAAAAAGAAGGCTTTAACTTAACATCCAAAACTCTAGAAATGACAGAGACATCTCGCTGCCTGGACAGTCACCCAAAGTTCCTCTGTACCGTTGGGGCATCCATCTTCGGCCTACAGGCCCATAGTTTCCAGCAGACATTTCCACAAAGCAGGAAATTTCAAAGGCAGTCACTATCTGCTTGTCCTGAAGAATGTCTTGCAGACTCTTTCATGAATCAGGAACCCCGAAAGATCATCTCACCTTTAGGCAAGTTCAGCAGTCCTCTCTCTGCGGGTTCTCTGTGTCCAGTTTATGCAATAGTCCAGGCAAGAGCAGTTTCTTGCCCAAATGGCTATCAAACTCCATAAGGATCCTCTTCGATGCCCATCTTCCTCTTGAAGTAGATTGGTGCTGCCAGGAGCAGAGTGTCTCATTGTCATGAAAAGTCCTAAGTTATTAAAACATTTAAAATGCCATATTCTATAATCTTTGAAAAATATGAAGAATGCCTATCTAAAATATATCTATGCACATCTAGAAAATCTTAACTAACATAACTACAAGCTTAACTACTATTAATGATTATTCATTAACAACCTATATACATTCAAAATTGACCTTAAATCTCTATCAATAAAGCAAAATCTATACTAATGCAAATTATTCATATCTATATCATATCCCCCTTTAAATGTAAAAGAACATTTATAAACCATATTTGGGAACATGGGCGCAGTTTTTTCTCTCCAAACTGCTTCCTGCTGAATGGGGGCGTCGTTAATTAGGTCTTTCATGGTATAACCTGTGTGCTAGTTTCATCTCAGTTGGCAGTTGAGCGAAGCAATTTTCTGAAGGTATTCACAGCAACCGTTCAGGAGGGCGTGGTCCATCATACCATATCGGAATAGAAGAAATGAACAGGGTCTCATCCTCTGTGAAAACAAAAAAAGAAACTCCTTTCCAAAGTATCATGTCCTTAGATCCAAATTTCAAAGTCAAGGCATCAAAATCTCTACGTTGGATTAGTTCAGCAGCATTTATAAACAAATATCTTTTGGCAGCTGTTGCTCCTTCCTCAGCATTCAAACAATTCAAAGAGAGCATAATAGTATACAGTATCAAGATTCTCTGTGTATTTTCCATCTTTGTACGCTTTATTTTAACCTCTATTTCGTTTATTTTTACTTTTATATTCTCTGTATCTCTTTGACCTGGAATAACTCTGTAGACCAGGCTCTCCTTGAACTCTCAGAGATCCGCCTGTCTCTGCCTCCCAGGCATTGGGATTAAAGGTGTTTGCTACTACACCTTGAACTCACAGAGATCTGTTTGTCTCTGCCTTCTAGGCACTGGGATTAAAGGCGTGTGCTACCACACCTTGAAGTCACAGAGGTCAATCTCCCTCTGCCTCCCAAGCGTTGGGATTAAAGGCGTGTACTACCACACACAACTTCTCTTTTTCTTTCTTTTTTTTTTTTACTTTAAGAATTTTAACTTTTAGTCTGCATACATTTTTAACACTGTAAATCATTTAAACATTTTCTTTGTCTTTGAATCTCTCTTTACTGTATATCTCTCTTTTTCTGACCACACGAGCCTTTAAATTACTGAGCAATATGAGTAGGATTAAAGCCGTGGCTTTGCCAGCTAGATCCAGTCCATTCCTTAGCTTTCCGGCCTCATGGCTGAGGTACCGGTTGTAGCCACGTTTACTGCCACAACTCTACGGCATTTCAAGGTCCCTGCCAGCAAGCGAGCTTCAGCAGCCTGTGCTTGCAAACCACACGAACCGCCTGCGTAAAAGAGTAAGAGTTTGCCTTGGCAGGACAGCCCAGAAAGCCGGCATTTTTAAACAGCACAGCTTTTTTCCTGCTACGGCTGAAAACCGAAAAGCATGCGTTCAGCTTTTCGTCAAAACCGTTTAAGTGTTTCCTGGCAGGAACTCTTAATGAGCTGCAGGGTTTTGCAGCTGAAGCTGAGTCAGGAAGCCTCTCTTAGATGAGAGCGCTTGCTTGCCTCTAGCAAGCAGAGTAGACCCAAGAAATTTGTTGCTACCAAGAAAACATGCTTCATTCCATTCTTTCCCCAGCTTTCTCAGGCTTTTTGTGGATTCAGTTAGCCACACGTCTGGGCGCCATCTGTTGAAATATTTTGTTATATGTATATGTTTCTGATCTTGATTAAGGTATTGTGATTGTGTAGTTCATTTAAAAATGTAATGTATAGTTAGATTAGTGCTGCTTGCTTTTTTGCTCTCTGTTATACCCAAATTCGTGGGGTCCCCACAAAAGCCAACAAAGGAGACTGAGTCCCACATATAAAAGCAAAGAGCCTTTATTTTACTCAAGTTTGCAAACTCGGTCTCTCCGCATGTCCAACATATTGGAATAAACGGAGAGCCCCGAGCTCAGTTAGAATTGGGTTTTTATAGTAGTAAAGGTGGGGGTGAGAGGTTTCTGAGGTTCAGTACCTCTGATTGGCTGACATCTGTCTGTCTAGGGGTGTTCTGTTGAGGTGAGCTGGTAGGTGATCCTATCTACAGCAGTTGGAATGCCAGGTATTTCCTCTGAATGGTCTGCTCTTGGGGGGGGGGGGGGGGAGTCATATTGGTAGGAAGCAAAGAACTTCCTTTGGGTAGCCTGCCCAGACTTAGCTATTATGGCTGCCACCCACACTCTCCTTCTCGATGTTTTCCTGCCCTCTCTTCCCAGCAGCTACTAGTGTTTACAGATCGCCCGCTTGGTTAGTTTTCTCTGAAATGGTCCCTTGGCTTCCCTCAGTGTCATTTGGGTAGCTTCCATTTTGTTTGTGTCTTTGTTTCTTTGTGTGTTTGTTTGTTTTTAGTTTGATTTTTTTTTGTTGTTGTTGTTGGGGGGGGGGTGATGGGGAGACTTAAAGACAGGGTTTCTTTGTGTAACATCTCTGTCTGTCCTGGAACTGGCTTTGTAGACCAGGCTGGCCTCGAACTCACAGAGACCTGAAACTATGTAACAGGACTGTTGAGAGCTGGAGCCACCCACGGTTTTCTCCAGAGCACCTATGATGGACTAAAGGAACCTAATTCTAGGTCCTTGGTGCAGGAGCAGACTTGGCAAAGTCTGGGCTGGCATGGTCTCAAAGAAGTTAAGTTTCAGTACCCGGGAACTTGGCTTTTCCTCCGAAGAGACTGGCTTGGCCAGTCCCCAAAGCTCTGTGCTCAATCTCTGATGCCGTTGAGATATCCCGCATTGCCCTTCATACAGTATTGCTTGATTAACTTCTTGCTGACTTTCTCCTGTTTCTCCCTTACTAACTGTATGTAAAGGGTTGTATTTCTTCATAAATCATTTGCAAAAACCATCAGCTTATGTAAACCCCAAACCTTCCTGTCTTTTTTTATCTTTTCATCTTCAGCTCACCCCCCCCCCCAAGTACCCTGTCACTGACGAATGACCTGCTGGTCAAGATCACAGGACCACCTCAACCTGACACCTCTCATTATCTACAAGAAGAGTACCAACTCAGGCAGTGCTGCCACCTTGGGCTGTGCCAAACTGTGCGCTGACTCTGGGGAAACACGTCACTGAGCAGGGGACCCCTTCGCCTTAGAATTTCTTTTTTCAGATGAATTCTGATTGCTGTATGCTGGAGCCTCTGCCGAGTCCCGAGAGCATTCCTGTTGTCCTGATGCTGTGTGGAAGGTTCTGCTTCCATGGTGTTATATCCTCTCTCCGAATTCTTATCTTCCAAGCACCTACCAAAATGACCCCTGTACCAAGGTATCTAACTGTTCTTGTTCTGGCCAGTCTCCAGGCCTGAGGACTACATAGTATTGTTTATCACGTCAAGAGCTCCTTTTCTCAGCTCTCTGTATCAGCGTTCCTGCTGCTGTGGTAAGACAGAAACAATTGCAGAGGGAAAGGCTTAGCTTTGGCTTCCAGCTGAGAGCTCCTGCACAGCTTGGCGTGGGAGACACAGCGTCAAGAGCTTGAAGCAGCGGCTCACAGCGAATCCAGCGTGGAGAAACAGGGAGCAAAGCAGGCTGGCGCTCTGCTCGGCTTTCCTCTTTGTAGGCAGCAGTCTAACCACCTCAGCCTAACCAGGATAACTCCCAGGGGTGTTTCCAGGGGCCCGACTTCCAGGCACTTCTATATCTCCAGTTGACAACTGAAGTTAGCCATCACAGCAAAAGGGGGAAAAGCTTTGCCACAGGCCTCAGAGGCTGCTATGACTTTTTTTTTTTTTAATCCAATGACATTTTTAGCTTTTTGGTTAGTGGAAGCGGTTGGGTTAGCATATCCCCAAAGGCTTCCTGTGGTAGTCATAAGTGTTAGGTCAGACACAGAGGTGGACAATGAATGACTATTCAAGGATCTGAAGACAGATGGAGATAAATGGGCCGAGAAAGGATTCAGAGAAACATCATGCTTCACAATAGCCACAAACAGCATAAAATACCTCGCAGTAACTCTAACCAAACAAGCAGAAGACTTGTATGACAAGAACTTTAAATCTTTGAAGAAAGAAATTGGAAGAAAACACCAGAAAGTGGAAAGATCTCCTATGATCTTGGGTAGGTAGAATTAACATAGTAAAAATGGCAATCTTACCAAAAGCAATCTACAGATTCAATGCGTTGCCCAGCAAAATCCCAGCAAAATTCTTCACAGACCTCAAAAGAATGGTACTCAACTTCATTTGGAAAAGAAAAAAACCCAGGATAGCCAAAACAATCCTGTACAATAGAAGAACTTCTGGAGGCATCACAAGCCCTGACTTCAAACTCTACTACAGAGCTACAGTACTGAAAACAGCCTGATAATTGGCATAAAAACAGACAGGAGGACCAATGGAACCAAATTAAAGACCTGAATATCAATCCACACACCTTCAAACACCTGATTTTTAACACAGAAGCAAAAAATATAAAATGGAAAAAGAAAGCATATTTAACAAATGGTGCTGGCATAACTGGATATCAACATGTAGAAGAATGAAAATAGACCCATATCTATCACCATGCACAAAATTCAATTCCAAATGGATCAAACACCTCAGCATAAAGCCAGCCACACTGAACCTTATAGAAGAGAAAGGGGGAAGTACACTTGAATGCATTGGCACAGGGAACCATTTCCTAAATATAACCCCAGTAGCACAGACACTGAGGGAAATATTTAATAAATGGGACCTCCTGAAACTGAAAAGGCTCTGTAAAGCAAAGGACATGGTCAACAAGACAAAACGACAGCTTACAGAATAGGAAAAATTTTCACCAACCCCACATCAGACAGAGGTCTGATCTCCAAAATACACAAAGAACTCAAGAAACTGGTCATCAAAAGAATAAATAATCCAATAAAAAAAATGGAGTACAGACCTAAACAGAGAACTCTCAACAGAGGAATCTAAAATGGCTGAAAGACACTTAAGAAAATGTTTAGCATCCTTAGTCATCAGAGAAATGCAAATCAAAACAACTCTGAGATTCCATCTTACACCTGTAAGAATGGCCAAGAACAAAAACAACTTATGCTGGAGAGGATGTGGGGTAAATGCATTGCTACATTGCTGGTGGGAGTACAAACTGGTACAGCCCCTTTGGATGTCAGTGTGGCGATTTCTCAGAAAATTAGGAAACAACCTTCCTCAAGACCCAGCAATACCACTTTTGAGTATATATCCAAAGGATACTCAATCATGCCACAAAGACATATGCTCAACTATGTTCATACCAGCTTTGTTTGTCATAGCCAGAACCTGGAAACAACCTAAATGCCCTTCAACCAAAGAATGGATAAGGAAAATGTGGTACATTTACACAACGGAGTACTACACAGCAGAAAAAAATAACGACATCTTCAAATTCACAGGCAAATGGATGGATCTAGAAAACATCCTATTGAGTGTGGTAACCCAGACCCAGAAGGACTATTATCATATGTACTCATTCATAAGTGGTTTTTAAACAAAAAGCAAAGAAATCCAGCCTACAAATCACAATCCCAGAGAACCTAGACAACAATAAGGACTCTAAGAGAGACATACATGGATCTAATCTACATGGGAAGTAGAAAAAGACAAGATCTCCTGAGTAAATTGGGAGCATGGAGACCATGGGAGAGGGTAGAAGGGGAGGGGAGAGGCAGGGAGGGAAACAGAGAAAAATATAGAGCTCAATAAAATCAATAAAAACGATAGATGGAGACAATTTGGCACTAGATCTTCAAAATCAAGCACTCCACACGCACTGAAGTTGAATTAGCCAGTGCCTGTCCACCTTCCTAACTAACACCTTGACCCTTTAACGCAGCTCCTCATGTGTGGTGACTCCCAACCATAAAACTATTCTCCTTACTAAGTCATAACTGTAATTGTGTTACTGTTATAAATCATAATGTAAATATTTTTGGAGAGAGAGGTTTACCAAAGGGGTTGTGACCCGCAGGGTGAGAACCACTGAATTAGTCAGCCTTTGTGACGTGCTCAGTGTACGTGTAACTTGTTTCCGGGAGGCTTAGTTCAAAGACCCTCCTCCAGTGTCCCAGTTGGCACTTGTTATTTTGAATATTAGTTCAAGGCCCCTATTACTAGGAAAGCTTATTCCTCGGATCTGATACTTAAGTCATAGACAGGGAAGAAAGAGGTCTTTGAGAAAGGGGACAAGCTGGTAAAGCCATTATGGAAGAAACTCCTAGCTCAGGTCAAGTCTATGTGCAATCATGATCCAGACCTGTTTTGCGATGGGGTTCTAAATAAACAAACAGTCGTAGCAAAAATACAATTAAAGGGAGGAGAGGAGATCGTCCTCACTTGCCGGTTTTTCTAGAATCAAGATTAGCATGATTTTTATCACTTAGGCAGATACCAAGCAAAATACTAAGTAGATTAGACAAGTGTCCATATCTAAATATAGTTAGAAATATTTAGTTACTTGGCACACTTAGTTGTTGGTATTGTTGAAGGTGATTGCAGTTCAGCACTTCTGAGGTCTATGTGGTCATGTTCTCAGAAGAGACTCAAGTTTGAGGCGAGAAATAAAGCCTGAGAGTCTATGTCCTGAAGTTCGGCTGCTCTGGCCCCGGCGGCTAGCTAGCTGTTGATTGGAGCCTGAGAGAACCCTCTCTCCCCTGCCAAAGGGGATCTTGGATGCACGGTCTCTGGTTTCGGTTGATGAAATCTCCTCTTTGGTTGGGGGTGGATGTTTTTTCATCTCTTAGAGCTCCCTGCGCAAAGACTCTGACCAGCACTGCTATTTTAGTTATATGTAAAAGTCCCTTATAATAGTGTGGGATTCCCTTTGATGCAGCTCATTTAATTTCAAATTAACTTTTATAAGACACTGAGTACTTATTTTATAAGGAGATAATGAATGTTTTCCAAAAGGGGCAGAGATTTAGAAGTCTCTTAGGCTACAAAAGCCAAAGGCTTTAACTTTGCTAGTAGGTTTTTGTTTTTGTGTTTTGTTTTCTCATAGTGCCGTCTGCTCACTCAACCATCCCAGAGGATTGTGGATCATAAACCCAGTGTAAAGAAATAATAGGTCAAATTTTACTGATAGATTCAGGTGCTTATGCAGTCAAACAAGTTCTGTGAGTATCAAGACCCAGCCCTCCTAACAGAATGGTTTACTGCCTAGGGGTGGCTTTCTGAAGGGGAAAGTTCTAACCCAGTGAGAAAACACGTGAATTAGCATTTGAATAAAACCTCATCACAAGCTTTAAATGTTTTACTTAGTGTAAGGATAAAACAACATCCATGAGGGTTTTTGTTTGTTTGTTTTAAAATATCCTTTTAAACTGTTTACTTCTTTTATTGACGCACGTGCGTGCGTGTGTGTGTGTGTGTGTGTGTGTGTGTGCTCGCAGGTGTGACAATATGTGTGGAGATTGCAGGACAATTTGCAGGAGTCAGTTCTTCTCCCCTCTGTAGGTCCCAGTGTTCATCAGGCTTGGCAGCGAGCACCTTGACCCACTGAGTCCTCTTTCTCACCAACCAAGTCTTTTTTTTTTTTTATGCCAGTTGTTGGTGTTGAAGAAACGTTACTAAAAGATCAATGTTCATGAAAATCTCGTTGTTATACACAGGAAATCAGGCATCAGTTTTAGCTCAGTGCTTTGAGCTTTACCTTTAGGAATGTAACGTCCATTTGTATGGATGTCACCTGCTTCACTCTCACATATAACACACCAAAACCTTCTAGTCTCGTCTTAGCTATTTCAGCCTTTATTCAGATAGAGTCTCACTGTGTCGTCCTGGCTGGCCTAGACTCCTTATGTAGATCAGCCTGTTGTGGATCTCTGAGATCTGCCTTCCTCTGCCTCCTGGGTTCTAGTAAAGGCAGGCACCACCACACCTGACCTTATAATTGGTACAACAAGCCCTCCATTAAAGCCTCCCTCATCTAAAAGCCTAAACATTTATCCCTTTCCTTTAGACTTCTCTAGCAAAAAAATACATTTTTGTTAAAATACATTATATCTATCTAACTTGTGCATTTTTTGTTGTTTTTGTTTTTGCTTTTTTTTTTTTTTTTTTTTTTTTTTTTTTTTNTTTTTTTTTCCTGAGACAGAGTTTCTCTGTTACCCTGGCTGTCCTGGAACTCACTTTATAGACCAGGCTGACCTTGAACTCACAAAGATCCATCTGCCTCTGCCTACCAAGTGCTGGGATTAAAGGCTTGTGCCACCAGTGCCTGGCTGTACTTTTTTCCTTACTTGATGGTTTTTGTCTTATTTTTCTTTACAATATTTAGAAAGCACTCTTTCATTGTCAATGAACACTGTTTTAAGTGGAAACACAGACCTGGCCAGTTGGTCTCCTAGCCCGGCCACCATCCCTTGCCTGCCGCGATGGACCCGACCCCTGGAACTATACAGTGGGAACAGCTTTTCTGCTGCCACGATGGACGGTGTCTCCTTGGAACTGTATAAACAATCATGAATGGATGTTAAATTTTGTCAAAGACCTCGTTTGCACCTGATAAGACGGTTTTGTGTTTTTGTGTTTCCATCTGCTTGTGCAGTGGATTATGTCTATTGGTTTCCGTATGTTGAACCACCCCTACATATTCAATATGGATGTTTTGTGCTTGTATATTTTTAGGACTTAACATTTCCTTTGACTGAGCTATCTATTTCTTCTGCCTTGTCTTCAACAATTGAGGTTCTCCCGTCCATATCTTTTAATCCATTGGTGAGGCTTACCTCTAAGGTTTTGCTTTACACCCTAAATTTTTTATTTTTAGTTTTTTTTTAACTTGGTGTTTTCTTTAGTGATTCTATTTCTTTGCTATATTCTACTTTTGTGCCCTGAAATATTTTCATTGTTTTAGTCAACTTTTTGTGTTTGTTTTCACAGTCTCCATTAAGGCATTTATTCATATAAGACTTTTAAGATTCTTGAACGTGTATTGGTGTTTTTGAAGTCAGTGTCTTGTGCTTTCGCTAAATTGCATATCTCAGGGTCTGTTGGAGTAGGGTTGCTGGCTTCTGGAGGAGGTATATTGTCTTGGTTGTTCCTATTCTGTATACACAAACTGTTTCTAACAAACAAGGGAAGGTTAGCCCTTGTCACTGCCATCTGGTCACGTGTGTGGCACTGACACATTACATTACATGTGCCTACTGCTCGCTTTTCAGCCGTCTTTTAAGGGCTTTTTATGAGGTTCAAAATCCTGCTGGTTCAGCCTTCCCTTGCTGGATGCAGCAAGAGACTCCTCTCTCACAGGGCAGACACTGGCTCCAAAGATGCTCAGCAATTAAGAGCATTTGCTGGTTTCCCAGAGGACCAGAGTTCGAGTCCTGGTATGAATGTCAGATGGGCACCTACACACATACACATAAACAAAAACAAAACCTTTGAACACAACAGCAAAGCCTAAACAGGAAAGCGCAAAGGCTACGTTAAATTAGTACAAATTACCTGATCTGAGAAATTCATTCTCTTAGGACTTGATGAAAGAATAGATTCAACAATGTTATTATTGCTTTCTTTTTAAACACAGGCTTTTATGTATCCCAGACTGACTTCAAATTATCTACGTATCCTGAAGATGCCCTTGAATTTCTCTCCCTGCCTCTGCCTTCCACGTAGGCCACCACGTCTGGTTTATGTGGTGCCTCAAACATACCCAAGACGCCATGCATTTGAGGCAAGTCCCCTCAACTAGCTCCATCCTTAGCCCGGTTATTGCCTTAAGTACCACAAGCAGAACCAAACTTTATACACGGAACGCTAAGAAGCAGGATATAATCACACGAAAAGATAAAAACTCCGCCATTCCTCTACTATGAACACCGAGTAGTAGTCCTCATGCAACTCCACCAGATGGCGCTACAACCCAGAGAATACAAAGTCTCACTGCTTTGGCAATCAAAACAAATGAGGTCAGCGAGTCAGGTTCTTGAATTTAGTTCCATTCCAAATGTTGAGTTTGGCCTCAGCCCCGAATTCCGAGTGAAAGAGGTCAGCCTAACCTACCTCGATTAAGTAGCCATGACTATTCCCTGCTGTCCAGCTCACGTCGGTCGCTTCTGCGCGATTGTGGGGAAGGGGCCTTTCTAAACACTGCTGCCAGGGCTTTCAGAGATAGGAATTACTTGCTTCCGCGGGTCATAAAAAAAAATTAGCTCAACTGTTTTCAATAATATGGGATGCTATTTGCCGTTTCATTTGAGAAGAACACAGTTTTTTCACGAACTATTGATTCTGAGGTTATCAGACACGAGCTGGCGTGGACCGCTATGCGTAGTAGGTGTGTGGCCATATGGACTTTGTGAGGAGCAGGCTGCGCAGGCTGGAAAGGCTATGCAAAACTGGAAACTGCCAGGAAGCCTCCATCCAACCAAGGCTCTGCCACGAATGTGTTTTCTTTCCTTTTGAGAAAGGACCTGGCTCTGTCAGCAAGCTGACCTGGAGCTCCTGATCCTCCTGCCTCCGCCTCCTAAGAAACAGGATTACAGACATTCTCCACAAGGCCCAGGTGGGTTTTATTTTGAGACAACCTCAGATATGCCAGGTTGGCCTTGAGTGTGGAGTTGAGGCCACCCTTGGGCTCCTTATCCTCCACTCTTAAGTGTTATGTAGTGTTATGTAGGTGTGGACCACCATACATAACTTTAACAACAACAACAACAAATTTTTTGGTCCTCAATCAGGGTTTATTTTTCAATTTGCTGGGTTTATTTGAGACCAAGTCTCATGTACCCCTGCGCGGTCTCAAATGCGTAGTCTCAAATGCGTAGTCTCAAATGCCTTGGGTACCCAAGGGTGATCCTCCGTATGCTACCTCTGAGTGCGGGAATAACAGGCTCGCTCCACACTTCATTTTATGCAGTTCTGGGGCTTGAACTCAGAACTTGGTGCATTATAGGCAAGCACTCTATCACTGACTACCCAGAAAACCCATATATTTACTTACTTGTGTGGTTTTGAGACTTAGACTCACTGTATAGCCCAGTCTGGCCTGGAACTGGAGATCTTCCAGCTCCAGCCTCATCCACAGCATGCTGTTACTATAACACCTACACAGCACAAACGTTCTGCAGATCCTCTATCATAAACAGTTGAAAACTTTTGCAGTGATCTCAACAGTCCAAAGGTTGAAGCAGGAAAACTTGGAGTCCTACACTGGCTTGGGCTCCATTGTGTATTGTGCTTTAAGGGGAAAAATATCCTGTCAGGGCCCAAGGTTTTATGTAGGAGCCTGCTCATTCGTTCTCAGTTGCTCAGAATTGAAATAATCACTCAGAAACTATATTAATTAAATCACTGCTTAGCCTATTAGCTCTAGCTTCTTATTGGCTAGCTCTTACATCTTAATTTAATCCATCTCTATTAATCTGTGTATCGCCACGTGACTGTGGCTTACTGGCAAGGTTCTGGCTAGTCTGTTCCCGGCAGCTACACGGTGTCTACTTGACTCCGCCTTCTTTCTTCCAGCATTCAGTTCAGTTTTCCCACCTAGCTCTACTCTGCCAAGCCACTGGAAGGAACAGATTCCCTATTCCTTATCCAATAAAAGCAACACATATACAGAGGGACTTCCCACACTGTTTTAGCTTTGCCCTTGAAACTTAAATGCACAAAATCACCTGGTAATCTCATTAAATATAAAATCGAATTCAATAGGTCTGATGTGGACCCGAAATTCTGCATTTTATTTATTTATTTATTTATTTATTTATTTATCCTGAGACAGTCTCATTAGACCAGGCTGGTTTTAAACCCCCTTTACATAGCCAAACAGGACCCAGAAATCCTAATCCTTTGCCCTCAACCTCCCAAATCCTGCAGCTCTCTTATGTAGGAGGTTAGTAACCAATAACCACAATGGAAAATGTTTTTTCCAAACTAAGAATTGGATAAACTGTCTCTACATTGGTGTTTGAATTTGATCTCATCACTGATTAAAAGCTCAGGTCCCCAGGCTCACATGGAAAGTCCTTTTTACCCACTGTGCTGTCCTTTCAACCCTGATTTTTGTTTCTTTTTGAGACAAGTTTTATGCAGCCCAGGCTAAAGTTGGCTACACACCGGAGACTGGCCTTGAATTTCTCATTTTCTGTCTCTACTTCCTAAGTGCTGGGATTACAGTCTTACACCACCACACCCAATCTTCAGGTTCAGGCACTGTTTCCTTCCAGTGTTTAAGTAAGAATGGCTTCAGGTACTTGAGAAGTAGAAAGGAAAGCTAGGAAGCACTTAACCTACACTCTGTGGCTTTGTAAAGGCCCCAGTTTACTATGGAATAGCTTGAGCCATTCCTTGAGTTGTGAAAAACTCATTAGGAAGCTTCTGCTTCAGCATCTCTTCCTGTCCCTTAGGGAAGGTGCATTTTAAAAAAAGAGGGGGGATGGAGCTCCTAGGAGGCATTCTTGTAGTACTAACATTTTCTTCAATAAGCTTTTGTAATGGGGAAAATTATAATTCCAAAACACAAGCTTTAGGGACCTGTTAGCACGTTGTGAATTGAGTAACCCTTGGAGACCAAGCAATCTACTGGCTAGACAGCCTGGAAACAGCTAGTGGACCAATCAACTGCCTGGAAACAGTTCTTGGTCCAATCAGCTACCTAGAAACAGTACCCCAACCAATCGGCTGTTTTCTAAGAATTCTTTCCCCCTAAAATCTGCCCCTGTTGTCTGACAAACCGAAACCAGAACAATAAAATGTACCTGAATTTGCTTCTACTCTGACTTCCTCAGCCAGCCCCAGATGGGCTGTGGCCAGCTTGACAGACCAGAACTCTGCCTGTGGTGGGATTCCTGCTGCAACAAGTAATTTTTTTTTTCTTTTAGACCACTTCATATCATTTTGGGATGAGGTAAGACCTAGATTTCAAAATCTATCATTGCAGCTGTTCCGATGTGGGTTCACGTGAGGAAGTTTGTGTGTGGGGTGCAGTCTTGGCTGTCCGTGAGAATGAGCTACACAGTGTTTGAAATTCCCGATACCTGGACTGACCAAGTCAGTTCCATCTCCTTCAGTGCTAACTTCTGCAGGTGATCCTGGGTGGATGCAATCAGTAAAGCATCACTTCAAGCCTTCGCAAGAGCAGCAGGCACCTGGAAGGTTCTTCCTGCTTTCTTAGCTTCTCGGTGTTCTGTGTGTCACACAGACAGTTTTTCTGCCCATGGACTGTAAATATGAAGGAAGTTACAGAAAGGCACTGGGACTTGACGAAGGCCAGGACTGGGTCGTTTCTGAGCTCATTGAGGGGATGACGTAGTGGTGAGAGGCTACAGTTGTAGTGTCGCAGTGATGTTTACCCTTTCCTCCGTGTTTAATGTTATGGCACCATTGCTTTTACATCATTTGTTGGGGAAACCCGGATCTGTGTTTGAAGTTCAACTCTTACCTTTCACCTAAAGTCAATTATAATTGGGGAGTGAGTATCTGTTTGGTGAGGTATCCCGGGGTAATGCAGTTAGCTAGGTCCTTGGTATGTTCACTAGAGACAGCAAGCTAAGAGTTAATGTAAAATGGTTGGTTGGGGTGACCCAATTGCAAAAGCAGACATTGCAAAGAGGTGCTTCCTAAGGTTTAGAAGGGAGCCTGCGGCAGGGTTGTTCGAAAGACTCTTCAGTCCTGTTACGCAACCAAAGAGATTGTAGTCTGTCTGATCTTTTCTGTAATCTGAGCATCTCAGGATCCACCGTAGTCATGGAAGGTGTTGCTGGCTGCATAGTCTGGGAAGTGAAACTCCGGAGGCAGGGCAGAAAGTGTCTCTGCATTTCTGGCACCATATGAAAGAAAGAACACATCTCTCAGAGGGGCAACGTCCCTGAATTGTTGAGATGATCCAAAGGAAAATGCCTCTGTATTTACCCCCACCCGGTGGTATCTCGGGGCCCTTTTGGAAATAGGAACTCCTTGGGGAGTATCAAGCTGGATCCAGTCACAACCTGGCTCTGGGGGTTACAATCGTGGAGCAGCCTGGTCCTTAAAACACTTTCATTAGCCAGGCGCCATAGTGCGTAACCTGTGATGACGAAGCAGGAGGATCAGTGTGAGCTACAGGCCAGCCAGGGCTGCATAACAAGATCCGGTCTCAAAAACCAAAACAGGGCTGCCGAGGTGGCTCTGCCGAGATTGTAAAGACACTTGTCTCTAAGCCTGGCAACTTGAGTTCAATCCCTATAGTCACTTAGTGGAAGGAGACAATCTACTCCCCCAAACTGTCCTGTGACCTGCATAAGCACTGCGGCATGCACCCCACACTGTATGCACACACACATATACACACGCTTGCATGCACACACACACATGTTTAAAAAATTAAAAAGAAAACAAGAATAAACTCTCGAAGCACAATATACAGTAGGAAAAGATTTTTTTAATAGTTTTATTTTTTGAGATTATAATTGCATCCTTTTTCCCTTCCCTTTCTACTTCCAAACCCTCCCATGTACCAACCCCCCTCCCCCATTACTCTCTTTCAAATTTATTGTCTTTTTCTGTATTTGTTGTTACACACCTGCATGTGCCTGTGAACACACACTTAAATACATGAACACAGCCTACTCAGTCTGAATGATGCTACTGGTATGTATGGTTTCAGGGCTGAGCATTTGGTTTTCTTTGTTTCCGCTAGCCTGTAGCCCGTAGGTGTGCTCTTCCCCAGGGAAGGGGATCTCTCCCACTCTGAGCATTCCTTAGTAACCCGTGTTCTTGGTGAGGGGTTCAAGTCTCCTGGGCTCCACCCCCTTGTCCATGGTGGCATGTCTGTTGTCCTTGTTCTGCTCACTATCAGGCAGCCGTGTTGGTGACACTCTGAGTGTGGCTTCTGACATTGCTAGAAGACACAGTTTCACAGCAAACCCCAGGTGCTCTGGCTCTTACAGTATTTTTGCCCCCTCTCTGCATGGATCCCCAGCAGGAGTGGTGTTGTAGATGCACCCGTTGTACTGGGCTCCACTCTGCATTTTGATTGGTTGTTTTTTTTTTTTTTATGTCATGCTCTGTGTCTGTTGTAAGAAGTTTCCTTGATGGAGGTGATCTTTATTTGGCTAGATCCCAGGGAAAGATCAGCATTTTTAAATATTTATTTATTTATTTATTTATTTAATTATTTAATTATTTATTTATTATGTATACACTATTTTGTCTGTGTGTATGTCTGCGGGCCAGAAGAGGGCACCAGACCTCATTACAGATGGTTCTGAGCCACCATGTGGTTGCCGGGAATTGAACTCAAGACCTTTGGAAGAACAGGCAATGTTCTTAACCACTGAGCCATCTCTCCAACCCCAGATCAGCATTTTTAAAAAATTGATGTAGTGTCTTTTGTAGCCCAGGTTAGCTTTAAGCTCTCCATGTACCTGAAGATGACCTTAACTACTGAGCCTTCTGCCTCTACTCCTAAAGTCCTGGAATTGCAGGCTGGGACCACAGTGCCCTGTTTATGCTACAAGGGGCAAGCCCTCAGCCAGCTGAGCTACATCCCCATGCCTAGGAAAAGGTTTCAAAACGTAATCACATTCACATTTTATCTTGATTGCTGTGAGTTTCGGCTTGCATGTCTGTCTGTTTGTCATATGCATCCCTGGTCCCTCTGAAGGCCAGAGGAGATATCAGAGCCCCTGGCTTAGAGTCATGGGCCCTGGTAAGCTGCCGTATGGTACTGGGAACCAATCCCAGGTCCTCATGTTCATAACCACCCAGCGTCTCTGAATCCTTACATTTACAGTTTAGTTAGTTAAAGCAGCCTTTTCTTGATTCCCCTCCAGTAATCACAGTAATAAGAGCAGGTCCCAGGTATATGGAAGACACACAGCAAATTTTATTCTTCTGTTATTTAAAAGGTACCTTTAAACTACACTCTAGGGCTGAGGAGGTAACAGCAGGCATGAAACCTTGGCTTCTGTGCACAGCATTGAACAGACCAGGCACGGTGGCACTTGGCTGTGATTCCAGTACGTGGGAGGTAGAGGTAGGAGCGGGAGGCGGGAGGATCAGGTGTTCAAGGTCATCCTTGGCTACAAAGGGAATTTGTGGCCAGCCTGAGCTACCTCAAACCTTGTCTCCAAGCAAACAAAACCATTTAAATAGACCTATTAACTCTCTCAAGCTGTTCAGCTATTTGTGAGATTCCTTTTTTTTTTTCCCTGCAAGGAGGTAGCACTCCTTGAAGTGATTCTTTTTACTGATGGTTTATTTGCTGGAGACAGGGTCTCCGTAGCTCTAACTGCCTCGGGCTTCTTATGTAACTGGGTCTGGCCCTGGAATCCTGCTCTTCCTGCCTCCTCCCCCTGAGTGCTGGCAACCAGGGGTTTACACAGCCGTGGCCACAACCAGTCTTTTTTTTACCTTGGCTTTTTGAAAATTCTCATAGTAAAAATGTTGAGTGAGAAAGACATACTTCTAATTTGACATAGCAAAGTTTGAATTTTATTAATGTCAATTGTATAAAGAAAATAACGCCACAAAACTCGCAGTTAAAATCTGTCCTGCTTCTTGTCTGAATGCTCACCTACGTGACGCCTCGCTCCTGGCCAGACTCCTGGCTCATCTCTCTGAAGGCTGCAGTTCTCACCAGGTTTCAGTCCCACCCGGATCCCCTTTCCTCCTCACTCGGCAAACCACTTCCTCATATCCCTGCACGGTCTGACCTACATTTCAGCTCTCCTAACCCGACCTTCTTCTGGAAAATCCCATCTACTAGTCAGGCCTCTGCTCGATGTCAGTCCCTGGGGAAGCAGTCCCTTGCCTCCCGAGTTAGTTTCTTGCCCTAGAAGAACTAAGGGAAGCACCTCACTGGAGTGAAAACCCCCAGAGTCAGAGAGCAACCATGGGATTTCCTGTTCCAAGAAAGCAGACGTCAGCCATAGGCTGTGACCTTTGTAATTATTCTGAGAAGGCGTGTTCCCTCTCAGAGACAAGGAGTGGCGTGCATATCCGAAAATCAGAAATGAAAAGCCTGTTTCGAGCCACAACCGGCAGCACCTGGCTGTAATCCCAATGCTTGAGACTAGAAACAGGAAAATCAGGAATTCAAAGTCATCCTCAGGTACATAAGAGAATTTGAGGCTAGGCTGGGCTAGATGAGACCTTGTAGTGCTATTTGGGTCTAGAAAAATCTCATTTATTTTGTGTGTTGTGTAAAAAGATAAATATGCTTCCTCAATGTCCTACAAGTGGTAAAAGAAGCTGGGTGTGGTGTCTCACACCTATAATCTCACACTTGGTGGAGCGGTTCACACCTGTAATCTGACACTTGTGAGGGAAACAGGAAGATAACAGGAAGTGCAAGGCCAGTCTGGTCTACTGGTGAGTTAGTTCTAGGTTAGCCAAACAAGACAAAGCAAAAATAAAACAAAATGAGATTAAGGAATTCTGACCCTACATTACCTGGACCCATTACTGCCTCAGGAAAACAGGATGGCAAGTCAGCGCACACCACACACACACACACACACACACACACACACGCTGACAAGTCAGCACACACACACACAGACACGCTGACAAGTCAGCACACACACAGACACGCTGACAAGTCAGCACACACACACACACACACACACACACACACACACACACCTGCTAGCCATGGTAAAACTCCCAAAGCCCGTCTCAGCCTCAGTGGCTGGTTTCAAACGCAGAACTGCAGAGTCTGGTCAGCAGCGAACACAGTATGGAAGCAGAGCTTTGTACCTAGATGCTGGCAGCCTGGATTTACGCAAAGCAAGAACAGGTGAAATCTGGTTTGGTCCCTACCTTTTGCTGCCTGGGTTGTCCTCACAGTAGGCTCGGGATTTTGGGTGAGATCTGCTTCAGGGGCTGGAGAGACGGCTCAGTGGTTAAGAGCACTGGTTGGTGCTGCAGAGGACCTGAGTTCAATTCCCAGCATCCACATGGTGGCTCATAACCATCTACAGCTCCAGTTCCAGGGGGCCAGCACCTTCTGACTTCCGTGGGCACACAGTACACATACATACATGTAGGCAAAACATCCAAAATACACACAGTATTTTTTAAAAGAGATCTGCTTCTGATCAAAAGAATAGAAGCACCTCCAAGTTAATAAAGTTAATACTTCGGTCACTTTTCTCCATTACCCTCCCCCCCCGAACTGCCCATGGCAAAACAGATGTGCGGCCATCTTTCTTCAGTGTTCACGGCCCCATCAGAATATAAACTCTAGGAAGGAAGGAACATAGAAACGTCCATTATCCCAGCACTCAGGAGACAGAGACAAGGATCATCTGCACAAATTCAAGGCCAGTATGGTCAACATGGTAGATTCCAGGCCAGTTGGGGCTACCTAGCAAAACCCTGTCTCAACAAAGCAGAGCAAGGTGGCTAAAGATGTAGTTCAAGCTGGCGGAGTGTTTACCTAGCCTGCACAAAGCCCTGGGCCGTATCCCTAACGTTGTAGCACATTTACCTATGACCTCAGTATTGGAAAGGTAAGGCAGGGAGATCAGGAGTTCAAGGTCATCCTCAGCAACATAGTGAGTTCAAGACCAGTCTGGGGTCCATGAGATCCTATCTTTAAAAAATGAATCAAAGGCAAACTTAGACGATTCCATTGAAAGGAGACAGTGATTCTGGAAAGCAGGGAGTGGGGTGTGCAGTCTCTGGGAGAGACAGCTCCGAGAAGAAGCCTCAGGGTCCCACGGGTGGTAGCAATACAGTGAAAAGCGTGGCAAAGCCACGGAAGCCATGGAAAAGTTCAAGGCTGAAATGATAGGCGGTGAAGATCAATCCAGGCGAGGACATGGTTTGGGGTGGGTGTCCATAGTGGGACCATTTCAAGAAGTGGCATTTGCTTTGTCTGTAAGTGGACTGGATAAGCCCAAGTTTATAGCCCTGTCACAGGATAAAAAATAAAGACTAGAAGAACTCAGGGTGTTGTATTATTATAGTTGAAAATAGAAAATAAAATTATATGGAAGACTAGAAAAACAATATTTGAGAATAAAACAAAAGTAGCAAACACAAAATGTCTGTCCTGATTCCTCTGGTCATCCATAGAAGGGGTTTTTGTTTTATTTTATTTTATTTTTTTAGGCAAGGTTTCAGCCCACATTGGCCTTGAATTTACCAGGTATTAGAGGATGGTCTTGAACTTTTAATTTTTCTACTTCTACCTACCAAATGCTGGGATGACAGAAATGTGCCCACATTTCTGGCTAACAGGTTTTTTATTTTTTTGTTTGTTTGTTTGTTTAATTTGGATTTTTGAGACAGGGTTTCTCAGTGCTTTGGAGCCTGTCTTGGAACTAGCTCTTGTAGACCAAGCTGGCCTTGAACTCACAGAGATCCGCCTGCCTCTGCCTCCCGAGTGCTGGGATTCTGTGCCACCACCACCCAGCTGCTAACAGGGTTTTCTAAGAGCTTCTAATATACTTGAGACTCCTTTTTATCCTTCTTTTCTTGTTCTGAGACTCTATTTCACTATGAAGTCTCAGCTGGCCTAAAACTCAGAGATCTGTCTTCCTCTATACCTTACAAGTGCTAGAATTAAAGGCATTTACCACCATGGGGTTTATAAAAAGTATACAAATAAAACATTTAATGAACAAATCATTGAGAAATTCATTTAATCGTGTGTGTGTGTACACTAGTATTGGGATTTCTTTTATTGTAAAATAAAACTCGGGGACAAATATAAAGATAAGAACCAGTGACAATGACCTCGACGTGGTGCCACCATTAGCTTCCTGGCTTGAAAGGGCCCTCTCAACCGTCTAGCCTCGCCTCCTCTTCCCCATAGGCCTTTCTTGAGTCTAGGGAAACTCTCTGATCCCTTGATCCCTTCTGATCAGTTGACTATGGACTCCCCTCCCCTTCCCCCTCGCCTGACCCAACGCCTGACTCTAATTAGACATCAGGATACAACATAGATAAGATGCCCGTAGCACGGCGGAGGTCAGAGGACAACTTCCACTGTGTAATTCCTGGGGATCAAACTCTGTTGCTGAGTTGGGCGACAAGAAACTTTTCCCAATGAGCCATCTCGTAGGTTTGTTTTTGTTTTTAATTGTTTTTCCTTCCTTTGCTTTGTTTCTTTTTCTTTTTTTCTCACTCCTTTTTGAGCGTACTGTCTGTGCTGATTGGTCTTATGTCAAACTAACACAGGTGAGAGTCATTTGGGAAGAAGGACCCTCAGTTGAGAAGTGCCTCCACTAGATTGGCCTGTGACCATTTCTTGATTCATGGGGGAGAACCAGGTGTGTGGCATCCCCAGGCTGGTGGTCCCGAGTGCCATAAGAAAGAGGGCTGAGCAAGCCAGCAAGCAGCACTCCTCCGTGGCCTCTGCTCCAGTTCTTGCCTCCAGGTTCCTACTCTGCCTTGAGCTGTGTCCTGTCGTCCCTTTGTGGACCTGTGACCCAGGAAATGCAAGCCAAACAAACCCTTTCCTGTCCAAGTTGCTTTTGGTTGTATGTTTTATCACAGCAATAGAAACTCTAGGTAAGACACTCTCTCACTGAACCTGGGGCTCCTGGGCTAGCTGGCCAGGGAGCCTGGAGACTTCCTCTGTGCTTCCCGGTGCTGGGGTTATAGGCTCTGCATGGCTATGTCTAGAGTTTCACAGTAGCTGTTGGGGACATGACTCATGTCCTCAGGGTCAGCAAGCACTTTACTCACTACGTCAACTAGTCAGAACCAAGACATATATTTTTCTATTGTTTACTATACATATAATTTTAGCATTTACTAAAAAACAAAGGAAGATTTGCACACTAATAAGATGCCGTGCTTTTTTATTTTTACACAGAGGAGTAACTCTCTGATGAGTGTTTGAGTCTGCAGGACACAAAGCATCTTCAGTGGTTTTTTTTTTTTAATTGTTTGCTGTATTTTTTTAAGATTCATAATTTTATTCTGTATTTGTACTGGTATTATATTACTGGTAATACAAATTCCTATAAAGTTTGTTGTGCTATCATACATAAGAAATTAAAGAAACCACTAAATATTTAGGACCATTCAACACAAAAGCTTTAAATCTAACTGTATATAGTATCCCTTCAAAAAGGTACAAAGTCATTTTGTTGTTTATTTGTTTGTTTTTGAGACAGGATTTCTCCATGTAACCTTGGCTGTCCTGGAATTTGCTCTTTAGACCAAGCTGGCCTCAGACTCAGAGATCTGCCTGCCTCTGCTTCTAGAGTGCTGGGATTATAGGTATTCGACACCACAGTCAGACGCTAAGTGCATTTTAAAAAGTATTTTCTCTACAAATAATCTTATTAGCTATACAAAAATCTGTACAGTTCCTATAATGAAGCTAATGTTGAGTTAGACTTGAGTTTTCATGTTCTTAGCAAAACAATTGCCTGAACTCATGCACACACACACACACACACACACACACACACACACACTACAGGACAGCCATTTATTCTTCATCCTCATCTCGCTCATCATCTTCAGCTTCCTTCTCTTCACTGCCAGTGCCTTCTCATTCCTGCGTCACTTTTGCCCTTGGCATGTGTGCAGCAATACCCTTCCAAGCATCTCCTCTACGATAACCGCCTGCCCATGAGGTTGCTTATCTTTGGCTGACGGTTCAGACCACGTCTCACCCAGCTTTCACAAAGTATCTCCAACAGACAGGCCTGGAGAGTCACTCTTCGTTTGGGGTGATGTTCAGAACAAACCCGGAAGGTGGCAGGAAGCGGGTGGTAGTCTTTCAAGACCGTAGCTGCCTTTTGTTTTTCTCTCTTGTCACCTTTCATCTCCTTGTCACAACTGAGCTTAGCCCATCTTGGCCAAACTTCAACTCTCTTTGCAGACACAATTTTTCCAACTCTCAAGGATTTTTTTTTTTCCCCGAAAGTGACCGAGGGGCCAGGGTGCTGCTTCTCGTGCCTTTCCCAGAATCCTCACAGAAGGTCTATGAGGAGTTGAACCCTTGGCCCAGTGGGATCTTCTTGCTCATGCTCACCCGGCAGTGCCTGCCTGCGGGTGCCAGCTTGTCCTGCAGAGCCAGGCAAGTCTTCCGAAGCTCCAGCAGACCCTGGTTTATCATGCAGGCAGCCCCCAGCCTCTTCCTTTGCTTATCAATACTTTGAATTTGTAAACATCGATACTGAGAACACTGCCTAAATATGTAATACAAAACTGACAGTGTGGTTCAGTTCCAGAAATCTATAATAGAAGGAAAGAACCAGTTCCCACCTAGCCTCTGACCGCTGTATTGTGGCATGTGTGTGCCCTCCCACACCCACACACATACAAATAAAATGTAATTTAAAAAGAAAAAGGGGTTAGGCATGGCGGCTCTTGCCTTTGCTCCCAGCACTTAAGAGGAAGAAGTATGTGGATCTCTGTGAGTCTGAGGCCAGCCTAGTCTCATAGTGAGGTCCAGACCAGTCGCAGCTATACAGTGACATTCTGTCCCAAAAACAAACAAGTAACAAAACCAAAATCAGACATATCTATATGAGTTTAGGGCAAGCCTGGTCTATATAGCAACTTCTAGGCTAGCCACTATTACAGAATGAGATCTTGTCTCAAAAATAAAAGAAACACACACATACCACACGCACTAAATTTATTGAAAATTTTAAATCCATAGAAGTAAGCTTCATAAGAAATCTCCTATGCTGGGCTGGGGAAATGGCTCAGCAGTTAAGAGCACTGACTGCTCTTCCTGAGGAATGGGTTTCAATTCCCAGCAGCCACATGAAATCAGTCACAGGAAACCTAGCAGATTCTTCTGGTGTCCCCAGACACTTGCACTGACATGCACATATTCATATACATGTAATTGAAAATACATTGCTTTTGTCTTTTCAAGACCAGGTTTCTCTGTGTAGCTTTGGCTGTCCTAGAACTCACTCTGTAGACCAGGCTGGCCTCAAACTCATGGTGATCCTCCTGCCTCTGCCTTCCAAATGCTGGGATTAAAGGCGTGTGCCACCACCACCACTGCCCAGCAATAAAATATTTAGAAAAATCTCCTGTGCCCACTTCAAAACAGAAGCACAAACTAGGAACAGTTTCTCAGAAAGCACCAATTTCTATCACATCAGAAATCTCTTCTTCTGATGTTAGTCAAGGTAGCCATTTAGAAACAATCAATTTTTAAAGGAACACAGAGTACTTCTAAAAAGATTTATTACTGATACAGATTTCCTTTTTTAACTTAATGACTCACCAGCAAAATCCTCTAAAACTGGAAGTCTTTGTACTGTGCAAGATAGCCAGTTCGTAGCTGCTCTGTTCCCCTGAATGTAATTTGAAGAAGCTGCTGTGTCAGCCTGTGAACTAGGAATCTTGAATGTACCTAGTCGTGAGTTGGGAGCTGAGCTGTGGGGCCCCAGGACCTCTCCTGTGCTAAACTTATAGACTCAGCCTACATCATGGGGAGTAGCAGGGAGCCGAGCAGGAGTGGGAGCAGTGAACTGGACCCTTGAATGGCAAGCCTAATTCTGTAACCAGAGCAACAAGGGCTGATGCATGCAGGCATGTGAGTACAGCTAGAATTCTTGCATTTATCACAAAAAAGAAACTCGGGAAAAGAAAAATAGTTATTTATTTATTAATAATTACTATTACTTGTTCTTGTGAGGTGGGTGCTCATGCAGCCAGGTTCACCTTGAACTCCTGAGTCTCCTGCCTCAACCTCTCAAGTGTTATAATTACAGACACCTGCCACCACACCCTTATCTACCCACCTGTCTGTCTACCCATCCATCCATCCATCCATCCATCCATCCATCCATCCATCCATCTATCCACCTCCCCCTGCCTACCTATCTGCCTACCTAGCTGCCTGTCCCTCTGTCTGCCTGTCTGTCTATTTTGACAAAGTCTCCTAGAGCCCATGCTGGCCTCTACACTTGTTATTGTACCCAAGGCTGGCCCTGAACTCCCGAGTCTCCTTTCTGCTCCGTCTCTGGAGTGCCAGGATCACA
Source organism: Alexandromys fortis (assembly GCF_014885135.2). Taxonomy (NCBI): domain Eukaryota; kingdom Metazoa; phylum Chordata; class Mammalia; order Rodentia; family Cricetidae; genus Alexandromys; species Alexandromys fortis. Next base: position 5,128,412 of record NW_026067931.1, on the reverse strand, counting down.
GACGTGCACCCTCACACCCAGCTAGAGGAGTTTTCTTAAGATACCTTACAAAGTTGCATGTTTTCTTATTTAATTTTGGTTAATCCTACCCTCACTTCCTCCTTTCCCCATTTCTTTGCACCCAACCCCTGCGGAAGCCCTTCCCTCACCCCCTCCTGTCCCTCTCTTTGCACCCAACCCCTCCTGAAGCCCTTCCCTCACTCCCTGCTGCCCTCTTTCTGGCCTCGCAATCTTCCCCCTCCACTTTCATATTACATTTTCTAATAGTTTCCTGCTCCTTTTTCTTAAAGCCTCTTCCTCCTTCTCCTGACCTCTGCGCACGTGCACGCACGCACGCACGCACGCACAGAGAGAGAGAGAGAGAGAGAGAGAGAGAGAGAGAGAGAGAGAGAGAGAGAGAGAGAATGAACTAGATCTGAATGAATTAATATTTTTCTGGAACTGAGTTATCTCGCTTGATATAGTATTGTCTGTCCAGTTCCACCCACTTGTCAGCAAATTTCATATTTTAAAAATATCTTATGTATGTAAGTTCATGTCTACCTGCAGGTATGTGTACCGTGTGCATGTCTGTGCTCACAGAGGCCAGAAGAAGATGTGAGATCCCCTGGAACTGGAGTTACAGATGGTTGTGAGTTACACGTGGGTGACGGGAGCCAAACTGTAAGAGCAGTAAGTGCTCTCAACCACTGAGCTATCCCTGTAGTCCCGCACCTTTCTTTATGGTGTATGCGTACCACGTTTTCATTTGTCGCTCTACCGATGGCCGTCTAGACTGATTCCACCGGCCATGCGCCGCAATGAGCGTGGATGTGCAAGAGTCTGCAGTTGGATGTGGAGCCCTTTGGGCGTGTGCCCAGGAGGGGCACAGCTGAGCACGTTTGCTCTAGTGTTGTAGAAGAAGAACTTCTACACGGATTTCTGTGGTAGTCGTACCAGTTTGCGCTCTCACCAACAGGGGACGGGTCCTCCCCATCCTCCCATCTTCTCTATCACCCCTTTTCATTCGTCTTCGAGATAATGGTCACTCTGACGGGTAAAATGAAATTTCGAAGTAGTTTGTTTTGCATTTCTGTGATGACTAATGCCGTTGAAGACTTTAGAAATATGTATTGGACATTTTGTATGCCTTTGTTTGGGGACTCTCTGGTAAGTTATTTAACCCATTTTTAAAATTGGGTTCTTTGTTGTTGTTTTCTTAAGCTTTGTTTATGTCTATGAGTACTTTGGCTGTGGATATGTGTGTACACACCATGTATGGTACCTGGTGATCTCAGAGGTCAGGGGAAGGCATTGGATCTCCTTGCAACTGGACTTACAGATAACTGTGAGCTGCCCTGTGGCTGCTGGGAAGTGAAGCTGGGTCCTCTGTAAGAACAAGTGTTCTTAACCACCAAACCAACTCCCTAGTCCTGGTTCTTTGATTTCTTAATCAGTGTTCATGTTTTTATATATTCTGGATATTAATCCTTTGTCTGATGTATGTATACTTCTCTGTGGGCTGCTAATCTTCTTGATAACAGTTCCCTTTGCTGGTAGAGATGCTTTTATATTTCACAAGGTTCCATTTCCCAGTCATTGGCCTTACTTGCTGATAGAATCTCTTAAAGAGGTGCTATTGATGCATAAGAAATTACTTCCAAAAAAAAAAAAAAAAAAAAAGACCATGGCTAATAGGGACAAAAGGCCGGAAGTAGAGTGGTTCCTTAGTCTCTGAGCTCCCTACGCTTCTGACCGTAGTCTGGGTCCTTCTGCTCCGTCTCTGGGCGTGCCAGGGGCCAGTCATGTGGCCCAGAGCTCAGACTCTCTCTTGGTCACTTCAGCAGGACAATAGTTATTTTGTGGATTGGCTCAAGTTTTCCAAGACTTCAAAAGCACAAAGTCTTCAACTTTCATAAGGCATTGACCTGAACTAGCCCAGCCTCTTGTTGGCTGAATTCTGTTGACTGGGAGTCGTGGGAGCCAGGCGAGGTGGCTCATGCCTGCAGTCCTAGCAACATTTGGGGCTAAATGAGAGAATTGCCTGGGTTACATTTCCTGATCCTCATTCCGTTATTTCACCTAAACTTTCCTTACTCGTGAGAGTATAAAGTTATTTAGAAAGAAAATTGATGCTGACTGGAAGGGAAGCACTTCTCTCCAGAGCAGCATGCTTTCTTAGCCCTGGAACGTCCAGCCCGCCTAGGAAGTCCCATCCCCCATCCTGCCCTGCACCACCCCACCTCGGCTGGAAGGTGCCCCCACATCCACATCCGTTCTTTCTCCTTCCCTAGTTTCATTTTCACTTCTGTATACAACCTGGGCATTTTCCATTTACTTTAAGCCCAGCACTCAGGTGGTTTGAGGCAGGAGGCTTGCCATGAGTTTCAAGCAAACATAGACTATAGAGAAAATTCAAGTTAGTCTGGCTTACAGTGCAAAACTGACTCAAAGGTTTTTGTTTGTTTGTTTTTTCTAAATTTTAAAATGTGTGATTTATTAGATTCAAATTTTTATTAGATTCAGATTTTTTTATTATTAAATTCATTTTTTAAAAAAACAATCTTTTTTCATTTTACATGCCCATTCCAGTTCCCAGTCCCTCTTCTCCTCCTGCTTCCCCCACCTTCCTCCTACCCCATCCACTCCTCAGAGAGGGTAAGGCTTCCCAAGTGGAGTCAACAAAGTCTGACACATCACTTTGAGGTAGGACTGAGGCCCTCCCTGCTGTATCTAGGCTGAGCAAGGTATCCCTCCAAAAACAATGGGCTCCAAAAAGCCAATTCAAGCTCTAGGGATAAATTCTGGTCCCACTGCCAGTGCCCCACAGACTGCCCAAGTCACGCAACTGTCACCCACAATCATGGGGCTTAGTTTAGTCCTATGCAGGTTCCCCCCACTATCAGTCCAGAGACTGTGAGTTCTCACTAGCTCAGGTCAGCTGTTTCTGTGGGTAATCCCATTAGGGTTATGTTTGCATCTGTAGTTCCTATTCGTTTACTCAGATTCTCCATTTCCAGAATTCCCTCTGCTTGTGTTTTCTTTATTGACTCTTTATTTCAATTTTCAAGTACTGAACTGTTTGCTTCACCTGTTTGATTGATTGGTTTTTTTTTCTTGGTTTTCCTGGCTTTCTTCAAGAGAGTTATTGATTTCTTCCAACCTTTTGCTTGTCTTTTCTTCCATTTCTTTAAGGGAATTTTTCACTTTCTCCCTAAGGGTCTCTATCATCTTCATGAAGTTATATTTAAGGTCATTTTCTTCTGCTTCTTCTGGGTTAGGATGTTCAGGTCCTCCTGTTGTGGGAGCACCGGGTTCTGGTGGCGCCATATTGCTCTTTATGTTGCTGAATGTGTTCTTACACTGCCTTCTGCCCATCTCTTCCTCCAGGGGGTGCAGGCGAGACTTGTGCTTCAGGAGGTCCGTCTTCTTCCAGTGGTAAAGATGGCACCTGTGGCTTAGGTGGTCACTCTTCCTCCAAGTGCAGGCAGGTCCACGCCTCTAGTGGATGCTGGGAGGGTTCTGGGGCTCCTCCAGGTGTAGGCGGGGCCAAGGCTCTCTCTATAGGTTGTCAGGGCCAAGACTTCAGTGGTCTCAGATGCTCTCCAGGAGCAGTGGGGGTAGTTGCATTGTGGGGAGGCTGCTCCCGAGTCTCTGGGGTTTGGCGGGTGAGTGTGGTACATGGGATATGCCTCCTGGGGTTAGGGCCCAGGGCCTAGAGAACAGAGCCCTGCAGCCAGGAACCCAGACTTCTCCAGGGGCAGTCTCAACTCAAAGGTTTTTTTTTTTAATCCCATTTATAGCCCAGCTATAAATTAAATTATATATATATATATAATTTAAATTAAATTAAATATAAATTAATTTAAATTTAAATTAAATTTATTTAAATTAAATATAAATTAAATTAAATATAAATCAAAGTAGTACACTCCTTTAATCCCACCCAGCACTCAAGACAGATGGATCTCTTGTGAGTTCCAGGACAGCCATATCTACAGAGTGAATTCCAGGACAGGCTTCAAAGCTGCACAGAGAAACCCTGTCTCGAAAAACCAGAAAACAAAACAAAACAAAAACCAGATCCCATTTATTAACACCGAGTATGTAAAATCAAAATATTTGAAAAGGGCTGACCCATAATCCTAGTAGGGGCATCAGGCATTCAGGTTATCCTAAACTACATATGGTGCTGAAGGCCAGCCTGGGCTACATGAAACTATCTGTGATTTATAGGCACACACCATCCATAAATCTCACCCTAATGAACTCACACACACACACTTATTTATTTATGGATATTTATGGATGAGGAGGTGGTTTTTTGAGACAACAGCTGATGTAGCTCAGGCTGGTCTCAAAGTCCTGTGATGGTTGTGTTTACTGGCACCTTGATAGGCTTTCTAGTCACCTAGAAGATAAGACTCCTAGCACGCCTGTGGGGGATTTTTTAATTCTGTTAATTATGTGGGGAAACACGTGTTAGTGTGGCTGGTACTGTTCCCTGGATGGGTTCCTGGACTCTGTGGAGAGGGGGCTGGGCAGTAGCAAGCATTGCTCTCTTCTTCTGCCTGAGACTTAATGTGAGCAGCTGCTTCAAGTTCCGGCTGCCTGAATTCCCCTGCACAGGAGGTCCGACCTTCAACCCTTACTTCCTTAAGCTGAGCTCTCAGAGTCCCTTAGCACAGCAATGGAACAGACACTAACACAGTCTGTGGATCAGGATGTGAGCTCTCAACTGCTGCCCCCGCATCATGCCAGCCTGCTTCCCTGTTCTCTGCCACGACAGGCACGGACTCCTATTCCTCTGGATCCATAAGACCCAAATGCACCTTTCTTCCTAAAAGTTCACAGCAATCGAAAAGAAATTAATACAGTTTCTTATTAGGAAGTGACCTTATTAAACTCCTGATTCTCCTCCCTCTACCCAAGAGCAGACATTTTGGGTATGCCTATCAAACTAGCTTTTCTTTATGTTTTCAATAAAAAAAAAAAAAAACTTTAGGCGGGTGGTGGTGGCACAGGGCTTTAATCCCAGCACTCAGGAGGCAGAAGCAGGCAAATCTCTGAGCTCAAGGCCAGTCTGGTCTATAGAGCAAATTCCAGGATGGCCAGGGCTATATAGAGAAACCCTATCTTGAAAAGCAAAACAAAACAAAATTTGTTTTATTATTATCATGTGTATGAGCATTTGTCTGCATGTGTACCATGTGTATGACTGGTTTCTGAAGGAGCCAGAAGAGGGTGTCCAGTCCCCTGGAACTGAAGAACAACTGAACCCAGATCCTCTGCAAGAGCAGCAAGTACTCTCTTAACTGATGAACTATCTTTCCAGGATATCTCTCTCTCTCTCTCTCTCTCTCTCTCTCTCTCTCTCTCTCTCTCATAATCCATAGTTAATCTTATCTTTTTGCAGATTGAATCATTTAAAGATTTACCTTTTGGGGGGCTGGAGAGGTGGCTCAGAGGTTAAGAGCACTGACTGCTCTTCCAGAGGTCCTGAGTTCAATTCCCAGCAACCACATGGTGGCTCACAGCCATCTATAATGAGATCTGGTGCCCTCTTCTGGCATGTAAACATACATGGAAGGAATGTTGTATATATAATAAATAAATAAATCTCAAAAAAAAAGATTTACCTTTTTAAAAAATAGGTTGAAGCCAGGCAGTGGTGGCACATGCCTTTAATCCCAGCACTCGGAAGGCAGAGGCAGGTGGATCTCTGTGAGTTCGAGACTAGCCTGGTCTACAAGAGCTAGTTCCACGACAGGCTCTAAAACTACAGAGAAACCCTGTCTCGAAAAACCAAAAAAAAAAAAAAAAAAGATTGATTTATATTTTATGTGTGAGTGTTTGCCTGCTTGTATGTATATACACCACATGCCTGCAGTGCCTGAACCAGACAGGAGGGGGCATCAGATCCCCTGGGACTGAAGCCTCTATGTTGGTGCTAGAAATCGAACCTGTGTCCTCTAGAGGAACAGCCCATGCTCTTAACTGCTAAGCCATCTTCCCAGCTCCTGCCTTTTATTTTTAACTATGTATATGTTGTGTTGATTATGTGAGTGTTTGGGCACATCTATACAAGTGCCTTGTGAGGACACTGGATATTGGAGACACGAGTTTTAGAAGGTTGTTCGGAACCAAACTCTGGTCTTCTGGAAGAGCAAACTGTGTTCTCTCAACTGCTGAGCCATCTGAGATCCTGGATCTTTTTTATTTTTACCACCAAATAATTCTCTCTGTCCTTGATAATGAATAGTGTCATTCTTTCGCTTTTTCTAGCTTTCTTTTAAAAATATTTTCAAGGAGCAAAGACCCATGAAATATTCATCATATAAAACATTCAGGTGGAGGCAGGGCTGTATAGATAATGCAGCAGTTAAGAGAACCCAGGTTTGGTTCCCAGCACCCATGTTGGATGGCTCAGAACCACCTGTAACTTCAGCTCCAAGGGGGCTCTGATGCCTCTAGCCTCCTCAGTCATCTGCATTACAACATGTGCATACACACACACACACACACACACACACACACACACACACACACACTATCCAGGGGCCTCTGCGAATATAGCTAAGTTGGTAGAGTGCTTGCCTAGTGTCCTAGTTAGGTTTCTATGGCTTTGATAAACACTATAACTGAAAGCAGTTCATTATAAAGAGAAGTTAGAGTAGGAACCCAGAAGCAGGAACTGGAGCAGAGGCCATGAAGGAGTGCTGCTTACTGGGTTGCTCCTGGCTTGCTCAGCCTGCTTTCTTATATGCCTTCTTAGTCTGTAGAGACACCATGACCACAGCAACTCTTATAAAGGAAAACATTTAATTGGGGCTGGCTTACAGGTTCAGAGGTTTAGTCCAATATCATCATGGCAGGGAGCATGGTGGCATGCATGCAGACATGGTGCTGGAGGGTAGCTGAGAGTTCTCCATTCTGATCCCTAGGCAGCAGGAAGAGAGAGACACTGAGCGTGGCTTGGGCTTTTGAAACATCAAAGCCCACCTCCCAATGATACACTTCCTCAACCAGGCCAGGCCTACTCAAACAAGGCCACGCCTCCTAATCCTTCTTAAATAGTGACACTCTCTGATGACTAAGCCTTCAAATATATGAGCAAGGGTTAGGGGAGGGTGTAGTGTACTCCTTTAATCCCAGCACTTAGGAAATAGAGGCAGGCAGATTTCTGTGAATTTGAGCCCAGCTTGGTCTACAGACCAAGTTCCAGGATAGCCAGAGCTGTTACACACAGAGAAGCCCTGTCTCAAAAAACATATACATGTGTATGTGTATATATACACATATATATACACACACATATATATGCCTATGGGGGACATTTTTGTTGTTGTTTTGTTTTTTCGAGACAGGGTTTCTCTGTGTAGCCTTGGCTGTCCTAGAACAGAACCCACTTTGTAGACCAGGCTGGCCTCAAACTCACAGAGATCCCTCTACCTCTGCCTCCTAAGTACTGGGATTAAAGGCGTGTGCCACCACAGCACAGTTATAGGGGCCATTCTTATTCAAACCAACACAAAGTTCCAGAACCACCTAGAAATGACATTGCTCCCAGTGGTCTGCCCCACCCCACACACATCAATTATTAGTCAAAAAAAATGCCCCCACAGACCTACCTACAGGCTTCTCTAATGGATCTGGGAGAGAGAAGAAGGAGAATCAGGAGCTCAAGTAATCTTCAGCTATTTTGAGCCAACCTGGGATACATGAGACCCTGTCTCAAAATAAAATAATTAAATGTTTTGGGACCAGGTGCTTCTTCAATGACAGTAACCCTGCCTTTTTATAAAATTATTTTATAAGCATATAAAATAATGAGTTTTAGATGACATTTTCATGTGTATTGTACTTTGCTTGTGTCAGCTCTCATTTTCTATAATTATCCTCAAACATGTTTCCAGTCAGTTCCCCTGACACATTTCCCAGAGAAGTGCTTGCCAGAGACTGAACCTTATTTGATTTCAGAATCCGCATATGCTGTGGGGCGATGGTCTTTTATCCTGTCACTTGTATTATTTTTAATAAAACGCTGATTGGCCAGTAGCCAGACAGGAAGTAGGGGCGGGGTGATGAGAACAGGAGAATTCTGGGAAGAAGAAAGGTCAACCTGCAGTTGTCACCCAGATGTAGCGGCCTCGCTGATGAAAGGTACCAGGCAGGCCACGTGGCTAACACAGACAAGAATTATGTGTTAAGATGTAAGAATTAATTAATAAGAGGCCTGAGCTAATAGGCCAACCAGTTTATGATTAATGTAGACATCTGTGTGTTTTTTTGGGACTGAACAACTGTGGGGACCCAGTGGGACAGAAACCTCTGTTAACACCTCTGTCAACACACATATGGCTCCTCTGTTTTGTTTTTCTTTTAAAACATTTTTTTTTCACATTCATTTGTGTGTGAGCATGCGTGTGCTTGAGAGTGTGCACACACGTGTGTCACAGTATCCATGTGAAGGTCAGTGCATTCCTTACCCCACCTGAGTCTAAGGAATTAACTGTGGTCACCAGGCTTATGAGCAAGTGCCCTTTTGTTGGGTCACTTCACTGCTCCGGTTCCTCTGTTTTCACAAGAATAGAATCCAAACAAGACAGGATCACGTATCTTATAATCTTTCGTTTTTTTTTAATATTTAGTGGACTTTGAGAAAGTGTTAGGCACTGTGCGAGGTATATGGAGGAGCAACCAGAAGGTGGTTTCTAATGTTAAGGAGCAGCAGACAATAAAAAAAAAAAAAAAAAAAAACACATTCTGAGCTCCTGGCATGATGACACACATTTGTAATCCCAACACTGGGATGAAGTGTTTATCTAATTATTCATTTATCAATAAAAATTCAGGAGTCAGATATGGCAGTAAGAACCTGATTGATCAGGGAAGCACTAGAAAAGTGATCAGTGACCTCCTCTCTCTCTTCTTCCTCGATCCAAAAGGGCCTAGAATCTTCCTAAGTCCTCCCAACTAGTTTCTGTATCTCTCTATGTCCAAAACCCCTATGGCTAATTTTGGTGAGCTAGTAGCTGGCTCTGTTCTCTGACTCAAGGAAAACTTTACTCAAGAGTGTGTCAGAGCGTGAAAAGATATCCCGCAACAATGGGAGGCGGAGCAGGGAGATTGGGCTACACAGAAAGAGGCTTCCTCCCAAAGAATCAGTCGGTTGATTTCTCAAGAAACAAACAAAAATTTAAAAATAAACAGAGCCCCCCTTTTTTTACTTTTAAGGTTTTATTTTTAATTTTTAATCTTTTGAGAATTTCAGAGCACCATATTCACAATACTTACCCCCCAACTCCTCCTGTGCCCTCAAATCCATATCTTCTTCTCTTTTATTATTGTTACACATGCATAACTTACTGAGTTTATTTAGTGTTTCTTGAATGGACATGTGTTCAAGATGGACCGCGTGGATTGGATAACCCATCAGGAAACTCCTTCATGAAAAAAAACCTGATTCTTCCTCCCTCAACAGCCACTGATTGTCATTGGGGATGTCTTGCTGAGCCAGTCATCATTATGGTTCCTAGGCTTTCCAGCTAGGAAGGATTATAGGCTCTTCCTTTCCCTCCCAGCCATCATTACGGTTCCAGGCTTTACAGCTAGGAAGGATGACAGGTTCTTCCTTTCCCTCGGCAGTTGGCATAGTGTCTTCAGATACTTCCTTGAGAAGGGAACTCCTAGGTCAGTTCTAGTTCAATTCCTCCAAGTCCTGTGTCTGAAATATGTGGTATCTTCAGCAAGAGGGTCTTATCTTCGAGTTTTGGGAGGCAAGCAAGGGCAACAGCAACAGGCTATATTGTTTGGAAGTCTCTTGGATTCCTGTGACTGACAATATGAAGGGACATTTCCCATGTCTGGCACTGGGGTTTTTGTTAGTCTATGGCTCTTTAGGGGAGTATTATCACTCCTGTGGAGTAACTCCATTTAAAGTATATATTTCAGCCGGAGAGATGTCCCAGAGGTGTAGAGACTTGCTGCTCTTCCAGAGGACCTGAGTTGGGTTCCCAGCACCCATGTAAGGTGACTCACAACTCCTGGAACCATATATCGCTAGCTGCACTCACCTGCACATAACCACACACCCATATATATATTTAAAACATCTGTTAAATCTGTTAAAGTACATGTATGTGTGTGTGCACACGTGTGCATGTATGCATACATGCTCATATGTAATTTTAAGTAAGTTTATAAAATAATGTTTCCCCATGGGCTTAAAAATATCCTTAATGCCATTTGTCCCTCCTCTCTGTCCCTCTCCCTGTGCTTTATGCCTTTCCCCACCCCACTAAAGTCCCCGTTTTCCCATTACAGCACCTGTGCCCAAGTGCCCCCTTTTGAAAGTGTGCTTTGTGGTCTTTTCTATTTCCCTGGCTTCTACAGCTACTTCAGGTTTTGAACTCAAATCTAAAGGTTCAGAGGAAAGATTCCCCAAGTGTGGCGTTTATCTTTCTGGGTCTGATTCCCTCGCTATTATATTATCTAGTTCCATCCAGTTACCTGAAAATGTCCTGATTTTATTTTCCTTTAGAGCCAGAGTATTCCATTGTGTATATGAACCACATTTTCATTTTCCAGTCATCGGTTGATGGGTGGTGTTGGGTATTCACCAGAGACGACTGCTCGGACTTGACTTTAAACCAACAGAAAGTTTTTATTAGCTGACCAGCAATTACACTGGGTGCTTGGGATCCAGTTGCAGCCCCGAGCCTTTCTCGGGGTGAGGTTTGAAGCACAAAAGCATGTTCTGGGTTGACATGCTTCAGTTCCCAAGAACAGTGAGCCAGAAGCAGAACTACAGAAGCCAAAAAAGCAAGATTTGTACATTTTGAGACTTTCCCATAACTAGGGACTTCGATGAATTAGGTCTTTGCTTTCAAAAGCAATCTGGGAGGGAAGGGATTATTTGGTTTACACTTCCACATTGCTGTTCATCACCGAATGAAGTCAGGACAGGAACTCACACAGGGCAGGATCCTGGAGACAGGAGCTGATGAACAGGCCATGGAGGGGTGCTGCTTATTGGCTTGCTCAACATGGTTTGCTCAGTCTGCTTCCATCAACCACTAATTATGAAAATGCCCTACAGCCAGATCTTATGGAGGCATTTTCTCAGCTGAGGTTCCCTCCTATTAGACGACTCTAGCTTGTGTCAAGTTGTCCTCAACCAGCCAGCACATTGTGGAATGTATAATGTCAAACCTGGAGCTCCCTATGTAGACGAGGTTGGCCTTTAACTCCCAGAGATCCACTTGCCTCTGCTTCCCAGGTGTTGAGAATAAAGGTGAGTGCCCCCATGCTCAGCCATTAAAAGGAGAGGGTTAAGGGCTGACAAGATGGTTCAGTAGGTAAAAGCAGTTGCTAGGGAACCTGAGTTGGGTCCCTGGAACCCACATATTTGAGAGGGCACTGACTCCTCCAAGTTGTCCTCTGACTTCCACACAGGTTCCTGGGCCGGGTGGTGGTGGCGCATGCCTTTAATCCCAGCACTCGGGAGGCAGAGGCAGGCGGATCTCTGTGAGTTCGAGACCAGCCTGGTCTACAAGAGCTAGTTCCAGGACTGGCTCCAAAAAACCACAGAGAAACCCTGTCTCAAAAAAACAAAAAACAAAACAAACAAACAAAAAAAAAACACAGGTTCCTGGTAGTCATGCCCAAACACAAACAAACAAACAAATAGTTTGGTTTGTTTTGTTGGTTTCTGAAACAGGGTTTCTTTGTGTCGCCCTGGCTGTCCTGGAACTCACTCTGTAGACCAGGCTGGCCTTGAATTCAGAGATCCACCTGCTCCTGCCTCCCAAGTGCTGGGATCAAAGGTGTGTGTCACCACTGCCCAACTTGTAACAGTTTTTTAATGGGGTTAATAAAAATACAGCCCAGACACAGCAGTGCATACCTGTAATACTAGCACTTGGAAAATGAGACAGAAGTGTCAAAAATTCAAAACCAACCTGGACTACATGAGACCCTGCCTCAAAACAAAACAAATCCCCCAAACAAATTAAAATTTAAAAATAGTAAATAGAGCCGGGAGCCATGTGCAAACTTGTAGTCCTGGTGTTTGAGAGGCAGAGGCAAAAGAACTGACATGAGTTCGAGGCCATCACGGTGTACCTATCAAGTCCTTAGCCACATGTTAATAGCCTATCTCAAAGCCAACAGACAAATAGTAAAATATAAATCACAGACACATACTTAAGGGGGCTCTAAAGCCCCTGGTGTGATGCTGTGGAAGCCCAAAGGCGAAGGAGGTTTGATTGGGAAAGAGGGACAAGCTGAGGTGATGAGTGAGCCACCATGTCCAGCTCTTAGGAAAGATACTTCAATTGACTATCTACAGCCAAACAGACACCCTAGAAAAATTCCCACTTCGTGGGGGACATTGGGAAGAGCCAGGGGATGAGGTTTGGAGGGATTCACAGAGACAGGGCTCCAGGAAGATACAGATAGGTTCAGACTTTCATGGGAGCCAGGTAGGGTGGTTCATCTTATATAACTTGAGGGGCTGAGAGGATTGCCACAAGTTGAGGCCACTCTGAACTACAGAGTGAGACCGGAGGCTAAGAAGAGGTGGGCAATGCATGAAGCAGGTGGGTTAGGGAGCGCCTCAGGATAGAAGAGGCCCGAGAACGGCTGGCAGCATCCTCCCTGTCTCAGGCAGGACCCATTCTGAGAGGGCCCTGGGGTTGGCCTGTCACTGCCGTGTTCTAAAAGCAAAGCCTGGCAGCCAACACGGTGTAAGGCTGGAATATTCGGCGGCTGCTCACCATCATGAATAATGACGGAATAACTGCTGAGCAGGGACTGTGACTCAGCCGGGCTCACCCCAGTCCAGTCACGGACTTTCAAGGGTCCACGGAAAGCCTGCCAGCAGGGCATTCCCGTCACTGCTCGGCTGCAGTCATACCCCAGATTCACAGTGTTACTGATGCAAGTGATGACCCAGTGTGACAGTCTGACGAGATGGCTCACGTGCAAGTCCAACCCCCTCTCCCCCCAGCCTACTCTAGTATTAAAAACAGCCACACCCTAGCCGTAAAGGGAATCCAGCTGGCTGGCGAAGGCTAAGGAGAAGTGAGTAACACTGGACTTCGCCAGGGAGGGAAAGGGCAGGTGCTGGCCAAGAAGTGTTGCAATCCAGGAAATGTCTGGCCTTGTGCAAGCTGCGGTCATCCCCAGCAATGCTGCCGTCTCGCCTCCGGTTTGTACTAACTCACACTAGAGGCGTGTAATGAGTGACCCAGCTCTATCTCAGTGGATTTTCTTTCGTCAGTGTGCCCTCAGGGGCTTTCTGACACCTAAAAATCATTCCTCACTGCCACTCTGAGCTTCCCTTGGACTTTAATTTCAAATACGTCATTTTGATTTAGTAAAAGCAGATTCTGGTTTTTTTGTGTATTTTCTTCCCTCCTTCTCTCTCCTTTTCTCCCTTCCTTCTCATCTTTCCTCTTAAGCAGAGTTACGGTTTGGTAGGAAGAAAGTTTAGCTAGGCATTGTGGCACATGCCTGTAATCCCAGCATTTGAGAGGAAGAGCAGGAATTCGACATTATCGTCTGCTACTGTGGGCTCTGAGGCTGGCCTGGGCAACATGAGGAGGAGGGAGGAGGAGGAAGAGGAGGAAAAAAGGAGGAGGAGGAGGAGGAAGAAGAAAAAGCAGCAGAAAAAAAACACCAGGGTGAGTTGGCTTAGCAGGTAAGGGTGCCTGGTACTAAGTTCAGTCCCCCACACCCACACAACACACACTGCACACACTGAATAAATGTTTAAACGTAAATTAAAGGTTAATAGAGGAGCTTAGGGAAAGGAGAGTTCACTTCCAGGTATGGTTATAGGCTTCTCAAGGAGTCAGCATTTTTTGTTGTATTGGGGACGGGGAATTTTATTATTGCTGTTTTAAAGATTTTATTTTTAATTATGTGTGAATCTGTGTGTGGATATGTATAGGTACCTGCAGAGACCAGAAAAGGGTGTCAGAGACTGAAACTGGAGTTGCAGGCAGTTGTTTTGTGCCCGAAACAGATGCCAGGAAACAAACTCAAGGCCTGTGAGAGCAGCAAGGGCTCTGACTGTCCTAGAGCAGAGCTGAGGGTCCCCGGAGTGTCCCAGAGCGGAGCCGGGGGGGGGGGGGGGGGTGTCCCAGAGTGGAGCCGAGGGTCCTGAGGGTCCTAGAGCAGAGCCAGGGGCCCCGGGTGTCCCAGAGTAGAGCAATCTGAAAGGCTTGGAGTGAGTGGTACTACTTTAGAGGCTTGGGCAAACGTTCAGTATCTCTTCCACAGGAAGGGAAATCATAAATACTTTGTCATAGAAAATATGGTCCAGATTAAATAAGAATTTCTTAATTCTTTGAGATTTGTGTTTTGTTATTTTGTTTGTTATGAGATTGAGTCTCAATGTGTAGCTCAGGCTGCCCTTGAACTTGAGATCCCTGCCTCAGCCTCCCAGTTGCTGGAACCACGTGTGTACAGCACCATTCCTAAAGCATATTCTCTCTCTCTCTCTCTCTCTCTCTCTCTCTCTCTCTCTCTCTTTCTCTGTGTGTGTGTGTGTTTGTGCGCGCGCGCACACACACAGAGGTCAGAGGACATTGTTGGGTGTTGGTGCTTGATTTCTACCTTTAGACAGGATCTCACTGTTGTGGTTGCTCCTTCATATGCCAGACTATCTGGCCCAGGAGCTTCTGCGGATTCTTCTGCCTTCACCGCCCATCTCCAAAGGAGCCTTGTCATTATAAACACACACTCTTCAGCTTTAAATTCTGGGGATCCCAACTCATGTCTTCACACTTGCTCAGCAGGTCTTTACCCACAGAAACAATTCTCCCTATTATTATTTTTTTAATCTTAATTATTTGGCATTGCCGGGGATTGAACCTCAGTCTGCACGTGGTAGACAAAGACTCTACTACTGAGCCCTAGAAATTATTACTATTATTGTTATTACTTTGGATTCTTTTTGTTTGTTTGTGTTTTGTTTATAGAGACAGGGTTTCTCTGTGGAACAGTCCTGGCTGTTACTTTGAGTTCTTAAGGAGATTTATTTTCACCTTTATTTGTGTCTGTTTGTGTGAACATATACCACAAGAGAGGTCTTCAGAGAGGGAAATAGAAAGCCTAAACTGGAAGGGGATTTTTTAAAAATATTTGTGCTAAATTCAAAAACTCATTATTCAAAAATACTGAAACAAAAATAGACATTTGTGCTCAGAAGTACATCGGCCTCAAACAGTGATTCCAGATCTGGTTTATGGGAGTTCCCCTCCCGAGTCTGTGTGAGAGAGGACCACTTTAATGACAGAGCATAGCCAGGCATTCACCTGTACGCCCCGCATCAGCACTGAGGCAGAGCTGGGAAGATGAAGGCCTGTTTCACAGATGGAATCCCAGGCCAGCCTGGAAATTAGAGACAAACCCTTGCAGCAGCTGGAAAAGGCCTTACTTCAGTTTCCAGGGGCACCCAGCTGCCCGGAACTGCAGTGCCTGGGGATCCGCACCCTCTTCCGACTTTTTGGCACCCCTGCTTGATCCCGGGCACTTAAAAGTAGGCTAGAATCCCCGTTTCTCACTCAACTTCCGGTTTCGGCCCAAACTGTGCAAGTACTCAGTAACGCACAGAACAGCAGACACCTGGAGCTCCCAGCCCAGGACAAGAAGTAAATTCCTGACAGGAGGGTGGTCTTGGGTGACAGGAAGATTTGACATCCTAGCGAAGAGGATGTGAGAAGTCAGAGGTAAGATGTTGGGGGCAGGACCTCTCTGTAGTCAGCAGACTGTGAAGTGAAAGCTTGTTAATGAAGGATCAGAAAATCAGGCCTGAATCATCTGGCTATGGAAGGAAAAGCAGCCTCCAGGCTGACGTGCTCTCCCAGGGTGCCTGAGTAACCATTGACCCAGGCTCCACCAAGCTCTCTCTCTCTGAACCTCCTAAGACTGCCGCATAGCGGGAGGCCTTCTGGTCAAACATTAGTCCACGGGGAGCCTCACTGAGCTCCTTTCTGTAAAAGCCAAGGCCAGGCAGACCAAACAGCTGTAGCAATCACTTGGCTAGGACTCTGACCTGACAGGGAGGTTCTTTTTTTTCGTTAGCAGAGCAGCTAGAACAGACCCAATCTAACGTGGTGGCCATGGCCACTGTTATCTTTGAGAGTGGACTGTACTTGCTTTTCGGTGATCTCTGCCTGTCTCCTCCATCACGTTCTGTGCCTGAATTCTTTCCAGAAATTACAAGAGAGACAGGGCCTGAACCAAGAACAAAATCACATCACACATTATCAGCAGGCAGAGAAGACAGGCTAAAGAAGTGCAGGGACCCGGCAGAGCCACTCAGGGGTTACAGGACTTGCCAATTTGTGAGAGGTCCCGCTACCAGCCCCCCCCAACCCCCCCCCACCCTCCACCACCCCACCCCTGCCATACACACACAAGTTAAAGTCAACAAATCTTCGTCAGTGCCCGTGTTTGCACTGAACAAAGAAAACAGGTAAGGAAGATCAACCAGTCCTGTGTCCTGAAGGAGCCAGTCCTCAGCCTTGGGAGTGTCTCAGTAAATAGACAGAAACGGTGTTTGTCCTTGGAAGCTTCTGAGGCTCTCTTCTGAATGCTAATAGATTGTAGCTACTGCCTTTGATACCGAGGGGTACTGATGATTCTGATGCTCTCTACCTAGCCCAAAGCTGGAGAGATGGGCTGGCTCAGTGGTTAAGAGCACTTACTGCTCTTCCAGAGGACTTGAGTTTGATTTCGAACCCATACCAGGAGTGAAATATATAAATAAAATTAAAAAAAAAAAAGTGTCTTGGGGACATGAATACCTTGTTTAACCCAGCAAATCTCAACTATGTTATAATGAAGATTTTAGTGAACATTTGTAAAATGGCAGTGTGTGCCTTTAATCCCAGCACTCAGAACACAGATATGAGCAGATCTCTGTGAATTCAAGGGTTGCCTGATCTACAAAGCAAGTTTCAGGCTAGCCTAGCCAGTGCTACACTGCGAGACCCTGTCTCAAAACGAAACAGACAAAGAAAGAAAAGGAAGGAAGGAAGGGAGGGAGGGAGGGAAGGAGGGAGAGAGGAAGGAAGGAAGGAAGGAAGGAAGGAAGGAAGGAAGGAAGGAAGGAAGGAAAGAAAGAAAGATTGGTTCTGGGGCTTTTACTAAATGTGTAAGAAAGCCAGGCAGTGGTGGCACACACCTTTGATCCCAGCACTTGGGAGGCAGAGGCAGGCGGATCTCTGTGAGTTCGAGGCCAGCCTGGTCTACAAGAGCTAGTTCCAGGACAGGCTCCAAAGGTACAGAGAAACCTTGTCTCAAAAAAAAAGAAAAGAAAGGAAGAGGAAGGAAGGAAAGAAGGAAGGAAGGAAGGAAGGAAGGAAGGAAGGAAGGAAGGAAGGAAGGAAGGAAGGAAGAAAAAGAAA
>NW_026067931.1:5078787-5110755 GCF_014885135.2 Alexandromys fortis | reverse complement strand
ATATATCTGAGTGTTGTTTGCCTGCATGTATGTGCACCGTGTGCATGCATGGTACCTGCAGAGTTCAGAAGAGAGGGCATTGGATCTTCTGGAATGGGAGCTACAGGTGGTTGTGAGCCACATGTGGGTGCTTGGGAACCAAACCTACACACAGGTCCTCTGCAAGAACAGCAAGTACTCTAAAACACTAAGCCATCTCTCCAACTTTGTCCCCTCTCAAATCCCTTCAAAGACAAATACTTGTTTGTTTACATTCTTTTCTTTTTTTTCCCTTCTTTTGTTCTTTCTTTTTCTAAGAGAAGGTCTCCCTATATAGGCTTGGCTATTCTAGAACTCCCCTGTAACCCAGGCTAGTCTGCAATTCATGAACAATCTTCCTTTTTCAGCCTGCCAAATGTTAGGCTTCCAAGTTTGTACCACCATACCCTACAAGATACATCTTTTTAGTGAAATAATTTTTTTGCTACAAAACAGAACTTCGTTATTATTTTTTCCCATGTATGTGTGTGGTTTGTATGTATACGTGCTTGCATGTATACAGTGTATATATGCATGTTTACATGCGTGGGCATGTGGGCATGCATGTTAACATGTATGTGGGTGCCTTAAGTATGCATGTTTGATACATATGTTTACGCGTGTGAGGGTACATGTAGGTATGCATTTCTACATGTATGTGGGTGCATGTGGGTATGCATGTTTAGGCCTGAGGTTGGTGTCAGGAGTCTTCTTCAGTCATCTCTACTTTATCCTTTGAGGCAGAGTTTCTCCAGTGAACCCAAAGCCTGTCAGTACAGCTGTCGATATGCTTCTCCGCCTTCTGGGATCTGGAATTACTGGCAGGCCACCACACTCACCCTGGCATTTAGATGAGTTCTGGGTATGCAAACTTCTATCCTCAATATTCAGTACTTTATCCACCAAGCCATCTCTCCAGACCCCGTTTTAGTCTTTCTTTTAATTCCCTCTATTGGCTTCCTGGTATAGGAAGCTGTTTGGGCTTCTAGTCTAGCATAGTTGTTGAATATCATTCAGCGAAAGGCCCCAATTAATGCTTTGCTTGACTACGATGTAACCGAGTAAGAATACACATTAAAGCACAGAAGCAGCAGGCCAGGTTCCACATCCCCTTCAGCCAGAGGACTTCTGTTCAAAAAGGACCTTACCTATTCAAAATTCAAAAGATTCCACAGCTTTTTACCTCAACCAGGAAAGTGGTTCTAAGGAAAGAAAGATGTGGAATATAAAGGGAAAATCGTGATGTTAGAATGATGGATGAAGCAGACATGGTGCACTTACCTGTAATCTCAGGACTCAAGAGACCAAGGCAGAATTGCTGCATGGCTAAGGCAGCCTGGGCCACATACTACATTTCAGGCCAGGCTTCCCCAGAACTCGCTGTTAACCGCATATGACAGCATTCTCTTTCTTTCTGTAGCCAAATATGGTTAGCTGTGCCGAATATACCATATCATGGGTGTCCATTCATTCTGTGGTAAACATTGGGTCTCTGCTTTTTCTTGTGTTTGTTTTGTTTTACTATTGAGAATAACGCAGCTATGAACACTATAACAGGCTGAGGTTCAGGAGTAGACTGTATCCTACCGCTGACCTTGATCTCACTATGAAACTAGGATGGAATTCCTGGTCTTCCTCCCAAATATTGAAATTACGGATGTTGGCTACTAGGTCAAGCTCTTGGAATATATTTTTAAATTTATTTTTATTATTTTTAATTATGTATATGTGTCTACGCATGGCTATGCCAGAGGTGGGTGCCTAAGGAGGCCAACAACATCAAATCCTCCTAGAACTTGAGTCACAAGTCACAAGTGTTTGTGAGCTGCTTGATGTGGGTGCAGGAATTGAACTTGAGGGGTTTATTATGCATGTGGAGTTTTGCCAGCATGTTTGTCTACACACCATGTGCATGTCTAGTGCCAATGGAAGGCAGAAGATGGTGTCAGATTTCCTAAAATGTAGTTAAGGAGGGTTATTAGCTGCCGTGTGGGTGCTGGGAAGAGCAGCCAGTGCTCTTAACTGCTGAGCCATCTCTTCACCAGTGGGTCCGTTTTTAGAAACCACAGGTGAATGGGAATTTCCATAGTGGTTGCCATGCACACCTAACACAAGTGCTCTTTTTTTTCCCTTTGTGTAGCTTTGGAGCCTCCTGGAACTTGCTGTGTAGAACAGGCTGGCCTCAAACTTACAGAGGTCCGCCTGCCTCTGCCTCCCAAATGCTGGGATTAAAGGTGTGTGCCATCACTGCCTGGCCCACAAATGGTCTTAACCACTGAACCATCTCTCCAATCCTTTGGAACATTTTTGTTTGTCTTTTTCAAGACAGGGCTTCTCTGCGTGGCCCTGGCTGTCCTGGAACTGGGTCTATAGACCAGGCCAGCCTCGAACTCAAAAATCTGCCTGCCTCTGCCTCCTGAGTTCTGGGACTAAAGGTGGACACCACCACCGCCTGGCCCTTGGAACATATTTTTAAATAAAATGCTTAAAATGCTATATTTTTCAACAGTGGGGACTCAGGTGGCAAAACATCTGCTCAGAGAATGTATATGTATATATATTATATTATATTATATTATATTATATTATATTATATTATATTATATTATTATAGAATGTATAATATGTATATTTATTTTGTTTTGCTGTTCATTTAGCAAGAAAGATCAACTCTAGGACCCTGCCCATACTAAAAGTATGCTCTATTGCTTAGCCATCCCTTCAGCTGAAGATTTGGCTCCTTTGATCTGTCGGTACCCAGAATCCCATACACAGACAGACGTCTACATATACGCACGTATTCCCTTCCCGTAAGGGTATGTCAACTTTAAGATCTCTTGAAGTCTGTTTCTTGTGCTTCTGTGCTTCTTTCAGATGAATAAGCATGGCCACAGATGTAGTGCTGTTGATAAGAGCTTTGGCCTAGCATGTACGAGGCTCTGGGTTCGATCCCCAGGAGGGCATAAAGCATGTGTGCTAATTCACCAGGCCAGTAATCCTGGCACTTGGACAGTAGAGACAGGAAGATCAGGGACTCAAGGGGACCCTCAGCTACACAGTAGGTTTGAGGCCAATCTGGGCTATGTGAAACCCTGTCTTAAACATCAATAATCTTCCCACTCCTTTCCTTGACTTCGTCTTTTATTTACCCATCATTTCTTTATCCCAGAACTCTCTAGAAGAATAGTACATCTCTTCTCAATTCCTACAGACGTACTGCAGATCCTATCAGTTTAAGCTTTCTTTGACCCCACCCCCAGCAACCATCTTTACTGCTGCAGCCTGGCCTGGTTGCTCTGTAGGCCACCCTCACAGCTGTCACACTTAGGTCACCGCTTTCTCTCTTCCCCAGAAACCTTCATGCTCATTTCCTGAGTGGAACATCGTCCTTTCTCTTTCTGGATCGGTCTCTGAGAAGAGTAGCTTCATAGGAACGACAGAAGGAGAGCAAGTTTCTTAGGTCTTATGTGCTCGAAGAATTTAGATTCTGCCCGTGTTTGATAGTTTGGAGAAACAGGCTTCTGTGCTGGGATTCCCCTCCCTTGGGGATGCTGGAGTCGTTTGTGCATTGTCTTCTAATTTCAGTTCCAGCGATCAGATGCTACTCAGGTTTTCCAGCTTCGTGTGAGAGCTGTTTCTCTCTGGAGGGGCTCATGATCGTCTCTTTTCCGATCATGCTTCTTGGTGCAGGAATATTTCTAACTAGTGTGCTGCACGATATGTGAGCTCTCTGCCTGGAGGTTCGTGTTTCTCATTCACTGCATTCTTGATGCTCAGAGATAATGGAGGGCTTCATAGTTAGGATCCCGAATGTCCCCCAGAGACCTGTGTATTGAGGGCTTGGTCCTCAGCCTGTTGTGCTTTGGAGAAGTGGAACCTCTAGGGATAGGGCCCCATTGGAAAGAAGATAGGCTGTGGAGGCATGATCTTAAGAGGATATCGGACCCTTTTCTAGGTTCCATTGGAAACCTTTCCATTGGATAGAAGGTAGGTTGTGGGGGCATCTTAAGAGAGTAAGGGGGGCATCTTAAGAGAGTAAGGGGGGCTTCCTTACTCTCTTCTGCTGTCAGTCATGTCCTCTTGCTCTGTGCACTGTGTGTCACCACAGGTCCAAAGCAAGTGACCAGGGGCTGAAACCATGGGCCAAATGAACCTCTCCTCCTTACAGGTGAATTTTCTCGGGGCATATATTTTGTCATAGAGCTAACACAATGGTGACCCTGGAAATTTTTTCTTCTCTGTTTCCATGTCATTCAAATTCCTGTTTGTTGTCTGAAGTTTCTGTCCTGCCCGGTTCCTGCAGTTGTTAAGTCCCAAAGAAATCACACAGAGGTCTACATTAGTTATAAACTGATTGGCCCATTAGCTCAGGCTTCTTATTAACTTTTATAACTTACATTAGTCCATTATTCTTATCTGTGTTATCCACATAGCTCAGTACCTTTTTCAGCTGCGTAGTCACATCTTGCTTCTTCTGTGTCTGGACAGGAATGTAGAGGGAGCTTCCCTCTTCCCAGAATTCTCCTGTTCTCATTGACCCGCCTCTACTTCCTGTCTGGTTGTCCCGCCTATACTTCCTGCCTGGCTACTGGCCAATCAGCATAATTGACAGAAAATAGACAATTGTCTCGCACTACCTGTTGTTAACTATTCAGTCCTCAAAAACCTCATGACCTAGCTGGGCATGGTAAAGTATACCTATAATGCCAGCAACTGGGGGTGCTGAGGGAAAAGGAATCATGAGTCTGAGATCAGCCTGAGCTATGCAATGAAGTCTAGGCAAGCTGGGCAACATAAGAAAACCTGTCTTTAAAAAAAGAGAGAGACAGACAGACAGACAGACAGACAAGCAGGCAGAGGCAGAGACTCTGATTGTAGACTTTGGATATAAATCATGGATTATAGTCAGAAAAGGAGTAACAATTCGACAAGGCTTAGAGAACCAGGACATTATAACTCAGAGAACATTGTAATTAAAGGAAAGAGGAAATAAAGGAAATATACTCAGGGATGGTGGTGCACCCGAAATCCCAGCACTTGGACGGCTGAGGCAAGAGGATTAAGCAATCCAGGACAGCCTGAGCTAGACTCTGTTTCAAAAATACATAGGTAGGTAGGTAATAGATGTAGATCTATTAATAGGGGGGGTCTCATATCAAAGAAAATATGAGCATCAATATGTAAACTAATTGCATCTGGCGTACCTGAACATATTAAGAATAGCTGTAACATGCTAACTTACTAGTTAGGTTTAACTTTAGTTATTCTCTCCCGAAACTCGAAGTGATAATTACATCATTTTAGATACTGCATTTGTAGCAATGAGTCATCATCAATGCTGACATATGACCTGGCAGAATGCTAACATGAGCAGCTCCTTCTGTGAGTCTCTTGACAGAGGTTTCATTTGGTCTTCAGCTCTCTAAGCCACGCGGTTGGCCTTTCTGTGTTCAGTTGGTTTGTTGTTATTGTTGTTGTTGGAGACAGGGTTTTATGTAACAAAGGCTGGTCTTGAATTCATTATGTAGCCAAGCATGACCTAGAAATTCTGATTCTCCTGCTTTTATCTCCCAAGTGGCTATGATTACAGGTATGTGCCGTCATACCCGGTTCCTGTATTTAGTTTATTTTTTAATAACTTAGAAATTTTATTAATTTTATTTTATTTATTGTATTTTATGTTCATGCCATGCTGCAACCATGTAGGTCAGAGGGCAACTTTGTGGCCATAGGTTATTTCCTTCTACCTTCACATGTGGTTCCAGGGATGGAACTCAAGTTGTTAGGGGTGCAGTATTAGGAAGCAGGCGCTTTAACCACTGAGCCATCTCACTGGCCCTATTCATGTTATCTGAGTTATTTTCCTTACAGATTTTAGCTAATTAGGAGAAAAGATAGAAGTGAATATTCTAAGACCTGAAAAATAAACAAAGTTGGCAGGGAGTTTTTAATCTATTTTCCTTAACTTGCTTTATTTTAATTTTTCTGATATTAGAGATTGAATCCAGGTTTTCACACTTCACTTCACTACTTAAACCCACAGCCATAGTTTTCATTTGTTTGAGACAGTCTCATACAGTCCATACTATCTGTAAACTTGTCTAGTCGAGGCTGGCCTTGAACTCCTGATCTTCTCGTCCCTGCCTCTCTAGCAGTAAAATTGGCACAATTGCTCTGCTTATCTTACAGTGCTTTGAGACAGTTTCTCATTAAACCCAAACTGCCCTTGAACTCACTTCTGAGCCCCCGCCTCCTCTTCCCAAATGCTGGAATTGCAGTTATGCCCAGGTTACACAGTGCTGACATTCACACTAGGCAAGTTCTCTACTGCAGAACTACAATTCCCGACCCTCTTTTTATTTTGATATTGGGTTTCACTAAGTTGTTCAGGCAGGCCTGGAACTCATTATGTAGCGCAGGCTAGCCTTAAACTCATGGCAATCCTCCTGCTTCAGCTTCCTGGTTGCTGGGATTACATGTGTGTTTCACTACACTCAGCTCTCTTAATTTAAACTTCTGGGAAATAATTGAATCTCATTTTTGAAGATATCAGGTGGAATCAGAAAATATGACTGTAAGCATTGAGTCTTTCAGTAAGGGCAATCCACTCTATAAAGAGGTCATAGACAAAAAATAAAACCAAGTTTATTATTTTGGAGATTCTTCTGTTTTTGAAAAAGAAAACATAAAAATATTAAGCAAGGAATGTTAAGCACACATTTACAACCCCAGCATTAGGGAGGCGGAGGCAGGAGGATCAGAAATTTCAAGGCTAGCCTGAGCTACATCAGCACCTATCTTAAAAAACAAAAACAGAAAGTTCAGTTCATTTGGCTTTAAAGGAAAAAGGAAACCACCCTGAACAGCTGTGCTACCCCAGTCTGGGTGCTCTTCTCTAGAGATGATTGCTTCCTGCCCAGCGCTGAGGCCCCACAACCAGGCTGGTCATCCTCGTCTGGTCCCCGTCTCTCTTTACCTTACAGGCATTTCTAGCTTATTTGCCTCGGACTGGCTCACAAGGAGGACAGTGAACGGACCTTGACTCCAGCCAATATTTTTCTTAATTAAGTGATACAGTCTGAGGTGTTCCCTCACTTTTATGTGTTGTGATTGAATCCCAGTTGTGAAATTTTATATGGGTAGAAGCTTAATATGGCTTCGGCGCTTACAAGTGGGGCCCTGAAGCTAGGTGTAATGGCTCAAGTCTGTAATTGCTACCAGTTTGGGACCAGCCTGGACTACATACTGAGTTCCTAGCAAGCCTGAGATATAGTAAGACCCTAAGATACAGTAAGTACAAGGTTAGCCTTAGTTACATGGTGAGTTTGAGGTCAGTCCAGGCTACCCCAGACCCTGTCTCAAGAAACCAAACCAAACAAACAAAGAACAAACAAGAGGATTTTGAGAATCTTGAGTCATTAGATGAAGTCCATGATTAAATCATGGTGGGAGTATAAGAGAACGAGAGCTGGGTGTGGCAGGAAACATCTCTGATCATAGCACTTCAAAGGCAGGAGCAGATCTCAAAGAGTTCAAGACCAGCTCGATGTACACAGCAAGTTCCAGGCCACCCAGGACCACGTAGTGAGATCCTGCCCCTGTCAAAAGAGACCAAAAGAGACAGGCACACACATGTGCATCCCAGTCTCTCGGATCACAGCAGGGCTATGCTAGCAAGGCTACAAGATACAGCCCGTGACTTTCCCTTCCCAAAGCATGAGCCAAAATAAACCTGTTTTCTTTATATAAATAACCCACCTTACATATTTTGTTACAATAACATGAGCCGTACCTTCCCTAGGAATCAAGACAGACGCTATCCCAGGACGACTAAACCAAGCAGGGCTACAATAAAGAGGGTTGTGGAGGTGGCTAGGGGGCGTAGGGGTTCTTTAATGAATAATTTTATGGCGTCTGCGAATGGTTGGAGGATTCCGTAAGGCCCTACGACATTTGGGCCAGTAAAAAATGAACTACTGTACCAAGGTTGATGATGCAGTGTTTCTAGAAATATATTTTTCTAAAAGGAATCAGAGTTCCTCAAAGTTTCTCTAAGGATCTTTTTTTTTTTTCTTCCCCTACACTGGTAGAGATCAAAGGTTCAAGATGGTATTCCCAGGCTGGACGCAAGGTCCAGCAACGCACTGGTGCCCTTCTGTGCCAGAGCAACAGGATTCCTACCTCGTGCTGTTCATAGCTAACACAGACTTGCCTCCTAGACTTCTGGGGGCTGGAAGCCCAAGGCCAGGTGCCAGCTTTCTTCATGAGTCATGGACTCCGGCCTTGCAGTGTTCTCACACAGCACCAAGAGTCTGTCTAGGCTCTCTACCTGCTCATGAGGGCTCCCATGTAACAAATCATGTCCCGGAGGACCTACCTCCTCATGTTATTCCCTGGAGAGTTAGGGCTGGGTGACAGTGTATTAGTCAGGGTTCTCTAGAGTAACAGAAACAAATCTCCTTATAGAGAGAGAGGAGATTTATTAGCATGACTTACAGGCTACGGTCCAGATAATCCAACAATGGCTGGCTGGGAACGGAAGGCCCAAGAACCAATAGTTGCTCCATCCTTAAGGCGGGATGTCTCAGTGGATCTC
The DNA here is from genome assembly GCF_014885135.2 of Alexandromys fortis. Lineage (NCBI taxonomy): Eukaryota > Metazoa > Chordata > Mammalia > Rodentia > Cricetidae > Alexandromys > Alexandromys fortis. Next base: position 5,102,141 of record NW_026067931.1, on the reverse strand, counting down.
AGCATATGCTGGAATCCTAAGGAAGGAGGCTCCAGTGCAGTGGAGGAATAGACTTACTAGCAAGGGGAGGACAAGCAGGCAGAGGGCAGAAGCTTCCTTCAGAGCAAAGTTTCCTTCAAAAAGTACGGCCCAGATTGAAGGTGTCTTCTTCCCTCAAAGATCTGGATTAAAGATGGATCTACCTCCTTCAAATTAGGCAGAAATCCCTCCCATGTGGATTTTTTTGGGTTTTAGTTCATTCCAGGGGTAATCAAGTTGACAAGCAAGAACAGCCACCACATACTACGAACAGCCTGTCAACTTGACTACATCTGGACTCAACCAAAACCCAAGCAGCTGGGCCTTCCCAGTGAGGGATTTTCATGACTGGACCACTTGAGGCGGGAAGATTCAGCCTCTCTCTGGGCAACACTTTCTGGTGGCAGCCCACACCAAAGGACAAGGAAGAAGGAAGCTTTGGCCCTTCGCCTTTTTGCCCTCACTCTCACAGACAAGCTCATCCATCCTGCCACACAGCAAGACCCTCAAAAAACTAATAACAGAAGAAAACCCAATAATCAAAGATGGCAGAACATACAGACGATGATCACCAACGATTAGCTTTTTTGTTTGTTTTTGTTTTTTCTCACTATGTGGCTCTGGTTGTCCTGGAACTCAGTGTAGATCAGGCCTGCCTCTGCCTCCCAAACGCTAGGATTAAAGGCTTGTTCATCACCTCCACCCTGGGCCCCATCTTTTCACACCTTTAATCCCGGCACCAGTGAGGCACAGGCTGGCGGATCTCCTTGCGCTCCAGGGCAGTCTGGCTTACATAGTGAATTCCAGGCCAGTGAGGGCTATACTGCAAGACTCTGTAAAATTAAAAATAATTTTTACTTGTTACTGGAAATTTTAAGGAGTCCCTTTCCAGGTGTTGTGACAACTTGCTACCAGGAAAACTGGAGTCCCCTCTCAGGGTTCTTAGTCTCAATAAGAAGATAATTTAGAACAGATTCAACAGAAGCCCAAGGACAAGCTTATTAGAGTTTTGGGATTTGTTTGTTTTTAAGACCCTAGAGTAGGAATACTGTAAATCTCAGCAGCTGTCTAGAAGAAAAGGGGAGAGAAAGCCTTCCCTTTTTGAAAGCAGCCACAGAGCAGGAAGGCTGGTTAGACATATCAGCGGAGAAGGCAGGACCAACCCAGTGTCCAGGCTCTGGCCAGTATCTGAAAGAAAAGAGATAAAAGGGAAATTATAGAATCTCATCTTTCTACCCACGACAAGACATGGATTCCGCTCTTCTGACTTCCCCTTGATGGGGGAACTGCATCAAGTTCAGTTCAAAGTCACTGCTCTGCAATCTTACAATCATTGACAAGATGGGCTGAAATCAGGAAATGGACATACCTTTTCATGATGAAAAGCTAGTGGCCCCATATTTAAATCTGTTCACCATCAGGAATTAGTATCCGGGCTGGAGTATTGGTTATATCCTCACTTTTACCCGCCCCCCCCCCCATGTGGGAGTGGTTATTGAGGAAGAAATGAGAAATCAGAGCTTCCGTCTAATATTCCCGACTTGAGCACAAGGACATTCCCTACTTCTGGCCAAGGACAGTAACGGAACTATTCCCTGCCTACCCATCCTCTGTGCTCGCGCGTGTGCGTACGTGCGTGCGTGTGTTGGGCAGGCAGGGAGCAAGTGTGCCACAACATGTAGTTGGAGGTCACAGGGTAACTTTGTGGGGTTTTTTTTTGTTCTCTTCCGTTTTAATGTGGCTTCCAAGGATGGGACTTAGGCTGCATGGTTTATGTAGCAAACACTTTACCTACTTGGTTCATCCAGTTGCCCCTCTTTTTATTATTTTGAGACAGAGTATCAGTAAATTTCCCACACTAGAACTTTCCATCCTCCTACCTCAGCCTCCCCAGGGGCTAGAATTGCAGGTCTGTGCCACCAGGCCCCGCTTCAAACTTTGATCTTGCCAGACTGACTTTTTTTTTTTATGATTGTGTCAAAATCTTTAGCTTTTTTTGTGTCTTAATTCCCCTTCTGTAAAATGAGGATAAAAAATAATCATCAAAGGAGTATGTTTCAAACAAAATGACTTACGGGATTAGTACTGAGAAGCTACTGGTGGCTACAGTCCTTTTCTGTATGAATTGTGGGGAGAGTTCTGCTAACCCAGTTAGCTAGCAAACTATAGCAGGGCTGGTGTTCTCACTGGGACAAAGGCCAATTGGTTTGCAGCAGCATCAACTATCAGGGGCAGTGTGAGATCTCAAGCCCCCCCCAGATCTTTAGCTATAAAAGCAGTTAAATTTGTAAGGCCCGTTTTCGGGATTATGGAGAACTTTTTGTAAATTTAGGAATCCATCAGTAAGTCCTATAATTCTTCTTTTCATCCCAGGGTTAATTAGCAGCGTCACAAACCGAATAAATGAGAAACCACACAACCACGCTTCACTGTAGGTTATACGGAGGCAGATCTTCGCCAGTGCTATGGAATAAATCCTTAGTGTTCTCCAAAATCTCGTTAACTACACATTTTATGAACTGAAAAGAACAAAAACGAACAAACAAGCAGTCCCTTCTCGAGGTCAGCAGCTTCCTAATTCCTCCACCGCCCTCACCCCAGGGAGGTGAGGCCGAAGTCGAACTTCGTTGTTCACGGGACACTCTCCTCTCCAGAAGAGCCCGTTGGTCGCGCCTGCGCAACGTGTGCTCTTTGTGCCCGGTTGCAGCAAGCGGCTTGTTTGTGTCTTGCGGGGGGCGGGGGAGGGAGGCCGAGGGCGTGGCCTGGCAGGCGCGTTCGGACTGGGCCGCCGCAGGGAGGTGGGCGGGCCCGGGGCGGGGCCTCGGCTAACAACACTCGCAGCGGCGGCCCGGGCTATTTGTTGCTGCGCTGCCTCGCCCGAGTCATGGTCCTTGCTCCGAATCTCCCAGCAGCAGCCACCGCCGCCACCCCGTGACTCCTGCTTCCAGTCGTCTGCCAAGTCCGACGCCTCGCCGCGCCATGACCGTCGTCTCCGTCCCGCAGCGAGAGCTCGCTCTGGGCGGCCGCCTAGCGCCGCTCGGCTTCCTCGGGGCCCTCCCGATGGTGAGCCCGGCCCCGCCGCCCTTGCCGCGCCTTCCGGACCCGCGCGCGCTGCCTCCCACCCTCTTCCTGCCGCACTTCCTCGGGGGAGACGGCCCGTGCCTGGCCCCCGCGCCTCGCACCGCTGCGCCGTCCGGCTGCAGCCCGGCCCCGGCGGCTGCCCCGCGGGCAGCGCCCAAGAAGCGGCGGAAGAAGAAGGTGCGGGCCAGTCCGGCCGGACAGCTCCCCAGCCGCTTCCACCAATTCCAGCAGCACCGGCCGAGCCTGGAAGGCGGCCACAGCTCGACCCCGGGGCCGACCGCGGCGCAGGAGGAGCGGGCCCCGGCGGCCACAGCCCTGCTACACCGACAACCCCCGCTCGCCAAGGAGGTAGGGCCGGTGGGGGCGGGGCAGCTGTTTACTCGGGAGGGAAGTTTCCGTGACGCTCGCTGGAGTCGCGGGGCGGAAGCGGGCGGTGGATGGGGGGCGGGGGAGAAGGGGGCTGGGCGGCTGCGCTGGCGCCGCCCATTGGCTCCGAAGCCAGCCAATAGGAGCAGCGGCTGCGGCCCAGCAACAGCCCGCATTTAGAAGGCTGGCGGCGTTCCAGGGGGTTTCGGCGTTCGGGGCTCACGGGCTCTCGGAGGGCTGACGTCAGCCCGCTACGTGCGGCGCTCTGGGGCGCTCATGAAGGCGGTGGTGGGTGGGGGCGGAGGCGCAGGCGCGGTGCCCACTGGGGCACCCGGGCCGAACCCACGCGCGGCCGGACCCGCGGAGTCGGACCCGGGGTTTTGGAAGTTGGCAGGAGCGTTTGTCATTCAGACGCCCGACTCGAATGTTTCCCAGCCCAGGTGCTGCGAGCGGTGCAGGCGATCACGAGCCTGCCTCTCTGGCGGGGCTTCTAAGTGGTGTCCAAAATGAGTTTTAGAAGTTACCAGATGAACCACGCCAATTCAGTGATTTGGATGATACGGATAAAATTTTGTTGGGGTTAGAGGAATTTGAGAGTAATCTTAGTTTAAAAAACAACAACAAACCTTTTCATACAGTTTGAAGGATTGGTTCTCGTTTATAATGACCCCCAAACCAGTCTTTGTACTAGAATTTGTATTTGATCAGGGTTTGCCCATGGAGAGGAATCAAAACTTAGGTTCTAAGGGTATTTATTTATGTACTTATTATTAGTTTTAGTTTCAGTTTTTCAGGCAGACGCTTACGTAATCTGTATTGTCTTAAAAAACTCACTGTGCAGCTGAGAATAACAGATATCTTAACCCCCACCACACCCCAGTTCTGCGATTACAGTGCATCACACCTGCTAAGATTTCTTGAAGTGTTAATCTAAAAGACTTGGCCGAAGATTTTATTCTTCAAAGGCAGTGTTGAAAGGGGAAGCTGTGCTACCCTTAGCTACTCACCGATGGGTGACCTTGTATTTAGCTTTCGGGTTTCTGTGTTGTTCCTGTCACGCAGGTAACAAGGGATCTAATGGTAGAAGTTTTCATTTGATACAGATTTCTGTAGGTTCCACTTTTGGTTAGAAAAGTTACTACAGTGTGCAAAATGTTTTAGTTATCTTTGTTGGTGGCTGAGTTGGAGGTTACAAGATTAACTAAGCAGTTTCTGCTGGCCTGGACTTCTGTTACTTTGGGCCTTACAGGCCTTTTGGCTGGGCCTAAAGGCTTTTCATGAAATTGTTGACTCTGAAAGGCACACAAGGTACATTTTTCTTTTGTTTGTGTCGAGACAGGGTTTCTCTGGGTAACAGCTCTGGCTGTCTTGGAACTCGCTTTGTAGACCAGGCTGGCCTTGAACTCACAGAGATCTGCCTGCTTCTGCCTCCCTAGTGCTGGAATTGAAGGCATGTACCACCACTACCAGGCCAGGAACATTTTTTTATCCCGCAAGTAACTCTTGCTTACAGTTAGAAAAGGTGGACATGGTTGCCTTGAATTTTTTAAGTTGGATGTTTTACTTTATATGTATTCTGGTAACAGCATTGAGTTCATGTTTTCAGTAGCAATATAAGAGGCATGTGTAATTGGAAACCTAGTAGCTAGCATATACTTTGTCGAAACTGGATTCAATTCTAGAGGAATTTAGAAGAAAACATGTAAGATATATGCTGTAAAGATAACTTTCAAATTTTTCACTGTTGTGTTCCTTTGTAGGTGTTAAAATCAAAGATGGGAAAATCGGAGAAAACTGTCCTTCCCCACGGCCAGCTTGTACATGGTATACACTTGTGTGAACAACCAAAGATAAACAGACAGAAAAGCAAATTTAACTTGCCACTAACCAAGATCACCTCTGCAAAAAGGAGTGAAAATGACTTTTGGCAGGACTCTGCTTCCCCCGATAGAATGCAGAAGCAGGAAAAAAAGCCTTTTAAAAATACTGAGAACATTAAAAGTAACCATTTGAAGAAATCAGCATTTCTGACAGAAGTTAGCCAAAAGGAAAATTACGCGGGAGCAAAGTTTAGCGACCCACCTTCCCCTAGTGTTCTTCCAAAGCCTCCGAGTCACTGGATGGGAAACACTGCTGAAAATCCCAGCCACAGCCGGGAGCTCATGGCAGTGCATCTGAAAACGCTCCTCAAAGTTCAGACGTAGATTTTAGTTTTCAATATGTATGTTAAATATAGATTTTTCCCCACATCCTTGGACTCTAAGCGGAAATGGATACAACGTGGAAACTTGCCGTGTTGCAGCATAGACAGGAGATGAGCTCAAGTCCCACACAAGAAACTTGTGTTATATTTTATATTTTGTAAATACTGTATACCATGTATTATGTGTATATTGTTCATACTTGAGAGGTACATTATAGTTTTGTTATGAAAGTATGTATTTTGCCCTGCAGATGTGGTGGGTGTTTTGTATATATACAGTGGAGATATTTTAAGTGGGTGCTTAAGGCACATTGAAGACTGTTTGCATAGGTACTGAAAGTTTTTTAAGAACAGCTCTCAAATCTCAAAAGTGAAGACCTAAATGTGAAACAATTTATTGTGTACTACTGAAAGTTAAATCTGGCACAATCACTGTAAACATGGACTTTGTCTGTGTTTCTCTAAATTGACTTGCCTTTTAATCTGTAATTGCTAGAAAATTTCTTGTTTTTACCAAACTTGATTTCTGGATATCAATATATAGCCATTATTGAGATTTAAAACACCTAAAATTTTAAATGCCAACAAAATTGGTTGTAATCAAATTTTAAATCAATAATAATTTGGCCTCCCCCCTTTTAAGCTAGTCCTGGCTTTTTGTGTATGACTGCTGACTGAGTGAGTGTGTAAGCAGGTGACTTTGTGTGATTGGACTTGGAAGGTTTTACTTACTGTCTTTGTCACTATGCTAAAATACCAGTCTTGCTACAAAATTTAAATGTGACCAATAATTTAACCTACCTCTGAGAGCAAGAATTTCCCGTCTTAGAAATAGAAATGGATGTGAACAAAAGGAAAACTGGTTATAAATACAGGAAATTAGGACAGGCTCTCATGTAGTTCAGGCTGTCCTAGAGCTCAGCTGTGAAGTTGAGGTAACCTGGAACTTGGGCTTCTTCTGCCTCTGCCTCTGCCTCTCCTGTGCTGGGATTACTGGCATACTCCACCTCCCCTGGTTGATGTAGTGCCAGGGATCAAAGCTTTGTGGATTGATCCTAGGCTAGCAGGCATCCTTTCAGATGACTCTATCCCTAGATCTAGAATACATAGGTTTTCATTTTTATTTTGACTTTTTTTTTTTTTTTTTTTTTGAGTTTTCCAAAGTGTTCTTGAACTTGTCTGATGGTCTAGCAGGCCTGAAACTTGTAGTCTTTTTGCCTGGGCCTCCTGAGGACCTGGGATTACAGGCAAGGTTCTACAACTGACTTAGAATTTACTTTCATATATGAACTATTAACTACTTGGCTTATATGCTTTTTAAGCATTTTTACTTAACGATTAATTTTTAATTATCTGCATGTGAGTGTAGTGTCCTTGGAGGCTGGAGAAATTGGATCTCTGGAGTTCAAGTTACAGATGGCTGTGTCCTGTGAGTGCTGAGAAGTGAGCTCAGAAGACAAGAAGTGCGGTTAACTGCGGAGCTCTCACTTGTCCTGCATTTTTCATTGAGAAAATACTACAAGGGATGGGGAAATGGCTCAGGGTAAAGAAGCTTGCCACGAAAGTCTGATCCTGAAACTCAAAAGGTGGAAGCAGAGAAGTGACTCCACCACTTGGCCTTTGAGGTCTACTTGTGTACTGTGGCACACATAATTGTTAAAGTGTTTGATGGAGACTTTGGAATTTAAAGCTTACATGAAGATAAATGCCAGTGGGAAGGTAAGAGGCAAGAAGACCCCAAGGCTCCCCGGCCAGCCAGCCTAGCAAACCTGGATGCCCCAGTCGGTCAGCAGGTGTATGTGCTACTGCACAAACCTGACAACTTGAGTTTCAGTCCCAGAACCCACAGGAAACAACTCAAAAGTTGTTCTCTGACCATGACTTGCTGTGGTACATCATCTACATATGTACACAAAATAACAGCCATTGAGTAAGATACATAACAGGGTTGATGCACGAATGCCCATATCCTAGTACTCCTAAGTTGCAAGCAGGAGGCTCAAAAAGGTCATGATAGCTTTTCAGTGACTCTAGCCCTACTACACAATGCCAAGACCAAGATACAGTGATCCTTTAAAACTAGTACCATGTAGGAGATTCTTAGACATTATTGGCCAAGTTCTCATGCCACCTTGAGTTAGTCTTGGCCCCCTAGACCACGGTTTGCGTAGCTGCCGTTCAGGAGCTACTCCACTGTCGCAGTGAAACGCAGAGGTTTCTACTTAGTGATGCTGGTTATTCACAGCTCTTTCAGCCCCAGCAGACCCATTGTCTAGTATGTCAAAGTTTTCACGTCAGTGGTGCTGTCTCCTTGGTCACAGCAGACCAGAGGCTGCAGATTTTTTTTTTTTTTTTTTTTTTTTTGAGGCTGCAGATTCTTGATCTGGAATGTCACTCTGGTTCACAGACTCTGCTTTTGTCTGAAACAAGCCACACCTCTCTTGTCTGACTACCCTCAAAGGTGGCCACCACTTTTAATTGCGGTACTGACAAATCTCTTGTGAGCTCAAGGCCACCCAGGCTCTCAAAGAACTAAATTCCCAAATTGTTTCTGGTCATGCTGTTTACCTTAGAAAACATGAGCTCTTAAGGCTTTGTGCTGAGAAGAAACAAATCCAAGGTCCCCCTGCAGGGTTTCTCCCGTGGAGCACAAGGCCCAGAACGGTTCTGTGAAGGGTGCAACCAACTAAACACCCACCCAGTGGGAGTGGTGATCAGGAGCACCTGCTGGACTGACAAGGTTTCTGGTCCTGGTGGTACTGGCACAAAGCCAGGAATCCCACCCCATCCCCAGCCCATTCCTGATTCACAAGGGGGTGCTGGGGAGAAGGGTACTTAAGGTGACATTACAGAAAGGGAAACCAGTTTTGCCAGGGAAAATGAACAGCTGCTCTCTGTTGCTGTAATAAACAAGACGAAAAAGGAAGTTGGGGCTTGTGTCTTTAATCCCAGCAACCAGGAGGCCAGCCTGGTCTACATAGCAAGTTCCAGGCCAGACAGGGAAGCAGAAAGAGGTCCTGTCTGAAAACAAGAAAAAAACGAAACTTGATGAAGCAAGGATTTATTTTATTTTGCAACTCACAGGTCAGGCTGTGACTGAGGGAATTCAGGGCAGGGCCACCAGAGGCAGGAACTGAAGCTGACCAGTGAACAACACTGCTTAGTGGCTTGTTCCTTGTGACTTGCTCAATCTCCCAAAACAGAAGCTTCCCCCAAGTTTCCATCTCAAACCTCTGGAAGAAGTAGAGGGGCTCTGACAGTCTGCTTTGTCATGCAACCCACCCCTCACCAAAAGAAAAAAAGTTGTTTTTGTTTGGTTTTAAGCCATTGTCTCATAGCACTATAGTCCAGGAGTTCACTGTGAGGCCTGCCTCAGCCTCTTAAATGCTGGGATTACAGGGATGCATCACCATATCCATCTCTAAAAGTTAATCTTTGTGTGTGTGGGTGTGTGTGGTGTGGAAGAGTAAACTGGGATTTGGGCATGCTGGCAGGAATGGTAACGTTGAGTTATATACCAACCTCTTCTTGATGTTTCACTTTGAGACAGGTCTTTCTGTGGAGACCAAATCACCTTGAGTTTGTGGTCTTCCTGCCTGTGCCTACCAAGTTGGGATTACAACCGTGTCCAGCAGTAGGCTGGGTATATAGTTCTATGCTAGAGTTCTTGCCTACCAGACAAGGACAAGAGGCTCTAGTTTCAATTTCCCATGCTGAAAAACAAACAAATATTTAACAACCACTAAATTATTTGCCAGACATAGCGGCACATACCTATAATCCCATGCCATAAGCCCCCCTCCCCTACACATACACACAATAAATTTTCAACATCTATTTTCTTTTAAAATGGGTTTATCAGGTCATACTGCTTCACTAATGAAAACGTACCTATAAATATTACAGGTAATCCTCCAGAGCTGCTTGTGTATACACAGACAGGTACTTCAATTACAGAGAGCTCCCCAAGGTTAGCGTGTTAACCTGACTGTCAAGTGTGAGCCACAGCTGTGTCCTTGGCAGTCTCCTGTGTTGGGAGGAAAGACGGCCGCTCAAAACTATTTTCCTTTCATCTTTAGAATTTGTTTTTCATTTATAAAAATTCCCATTTTTGCCTACATCTCTGTCGGCACATTGCATGCCTGCTGCCCACAGAGGCCAGAAAAGGGAGTCCGGTGATCCTGGGACTAGAGTTAGGGATGTTCTTGCTGGAAATCTAACCACCTCCTCTAGGGAAGCCCTTAACCACGACACCACCCCTCCAGCCTGAGGTTTCTGGTTGTTTGTGTGTGTGTTGTTTTAATTGATGAAGCTGGTTTGGAAAGACAAGACGGCCACCTCCCTTCCTGATCTGAATTACAGGCATGCAATGTGCCTGGTTATTTTCAGTTTTTTTTTTTCTTATTATTTTTCTAACAAAAACTTCCCCCTTGTATTTTCTCTTTTATATTTATATTTTTTAAGTAACAAAACTTGATTTTGCACACTTTGTCTTTCTTATTCATTCATTTATCTATTTATATAGGCGGGGACTGCTATAGCCTAGGCTGGCCTCAAGCTCCTCATTCTCCTGCCCCTGCCTTCCAAGTGCTAGGGTTGCTGGCATGTGTCATGGTGCTCGGTTGTTTTTTCCTTTCAGTAAACATTTTGACGGCTTTTGGTTATCTCCGGCATACCTCAGCTATAGAGTGCTTACCTAGCACAGGACAGAAATAAACAACATCCCCTACACTCTACTGTTGTCTGAGGTTTCTGTCCTGCCCGGTCCTGCAGTCATTCAGCCAAAGAATCACGCAGAGGTCTACATCAATTATAAACTGATTGGCCCAGTATCTCTGGCTCTTCTTATTAACTATTTTTTTTATTATTTCAACAAACTTTATTCGTGGCCTGTCATATGCTAAATGCTTTTGTAGGTGGTAATACAGAAGTAGTTTGCAGAGACTGTCTTCTGAAGATGGCCACAGACTTAAAGATGGGAAATACTTAAAGCAGCAGAAATAGATACAAAATAACGGCAGCTCATATACATTGAGCATTGATTATACCATATACCAACAATATATACTTTCTGTGTATTTAATGATTTAATTCTCCTGAGAGCTCTAGAAAGGGATATATTCCATTTACACATCCCCTTTTCACAAGAGAAATAAGAGACACAGAGCAGTTAAACAGCTTGTCCAAGGTAAACACAGTCAATAAATAAAAGAGTTGGATTTGGACCCAGGGAGTTTGAGGAGTGGCCTAAGTGACTGACCTCCACAGTCACAGAAAACTGAACATGAATTTCTCTGGTTGTTCAGAGGATACATTCCCAATCTAGACACAGACATTAGTGTAATAATTCTTATAACTTATACTAGCCCATAATTCTTGTCTGTTTTGGTCATGTGGCTTGGTACCTTTTTTGGTGTGGCAGTCACATCTTGCTTCCTCTGCAGCTAGGTCACACCTGGAGACCGAGCTTCCCTCTTCCCAGAATTCTGTTCTCATTGCCCTGCCTCTACTTCCTGCCTGTTCACCCTGCCTCTACTTCCTGCCTGGCTACTGGCCAATCAGCATTTTATTAAAAATAATACAAGTGACAGGATAAATGACCATTGTCATTGACAACACTCCCCCCCTTTAAAAAAAAAAAAAGCAAGAACTCTGAATCTAATCTCCTTTCTTTAGCTTCTCTCCTGACCATTATCCATAACAACTTGTAACCAACATTCTAAACAAAGGGAGACACCCATAGTCCATTTTTTGGGAACGTGGGTATAGCTTTCCAGGCTGCTTCCTGCTGATTGGGGGTGCTGATAATCTTACAGGGACCTAAAGAAAATTTAGAGTTATAGTCAAGTCCTGACTGGAAAATTCTGTGAGGCTTGATCATCTCAGGCAGCAGTCTTGAATCTGTTCTGGATGTAGAACTCAGACATCTGGGCCATCTGCTCCTATCAGAGATTTCTCATGGGTCTTCCTTGATCAATCCTGATTTTTCTTAACCCAGAATGAATACACAGCCTCTCATTTCCTGTGGAGACAAAAACAAAACCTCTCCTCCAAAGTAGAATACCTTTTGACTTGAATTTTGAAGTCAAGGTATTTTCAAAATACCTATCAGATCAATTCAGCAGCATTTATAGACAAATAATCTTTTAGCAGCTGTTGCTCCTTCCTCAGCATTCAAACAATTCAAAGAGAGCATAATAACATACACTATTCAGATTCTCTATGTGTTTCCCGTTTTTAGGTGGCTTTATTTTAAACCCTATTTCTTTTATTTTTAATTTTTGAGACACAATTTCTCTGTGTATCTTTGGCTGTCCTGGAATTCACTCTGTAGACCAGGTTGTCCTTGAACGCACAGAGATCCACTTACCTCTGCCTCTCAAGTGCTGGGATTAAAGGTGTGTGCCACCACACCCAACTACTTTTTTTTCTTTTTCTTTCTTTTTTTCTTTTCTTTTTTTCTTTTTTTTTTTTTTTTTTTTTTTTTTTTTTTTNTTGGAGCCTGTCCTGGAACTAGCTCTGTAGACCAGGCTGGTCTCGAACTCACAGAGATCCGCCTGCCTCTGCCTCCCGAGTGCTGGGATTAAAGGCGTGTGCTACCATCGCCTGGCTACTTTTTTTTTTCTTTTTTAAAGAATATTTATTCTTTTATCTCCCAAGCTACATATATTTTTAAATACACTTTAAACCATTTAGAAGTTTTCTTCATCTAAATCTGTCTTTACTGTATATCTCTTTTTCTGACTACATGAGTCTTTAATTTGCTAAGTGATATGGCTAGGATTAAAGCCATGGCTTTGACAGCTAGATCCAGCCCATTCCTTAGCTTTCTGAGATTCCAGTCTCATGGCAGAGGTACTGGCCCTAGCCACATTTATTGCCCCAACTCTATGGCACTTCAGGATCCCTGCCACCACCAAAAAGCATGTGGTCAGCTTTTCACCAACACCATTTAAATGTTTCATAGCAGGACCTCTTAAAAGAGCTGCAAGGTTTTGCATCTAAAGCTAAAAGTCAGGAAGCCTCTCTCAAATGAGATGCACTTGCCTCTAGCAAGCAGAGCAAACCTGAGAAGTTGCTGCTACCAAGAAGCCATGCTTAACCCTGTTACCAAGCTCTCTCAGGTTTTCTGTGGATGCACTTGTCCACATGTTGAGCATCATTTGTTGACCAGGGTTTCTATCCCACCTGGTCCTGCAGTCATTTAGTCCCAAAGAAACACACAGAGGCCTGCATTAATCATAAATTGATTGGCCTAGTATCTCAGGCTCTTCTTATTAACTAATTCTTATAACTTATATTAGCCCATAATTTTTGTCTGTGTTGGCCATGTGGCTTGGCACCTTTTTTGGCAAGGCAGTCATATCTTGCTTCCTCTGTTCCTGGGTCACAACTGGAGACTAAGCTTCCCTCTTCCCAGAATTCTCCTGTTCTCATTGTCCTGCCTCTACTTCCTGCCTGGCTACTGGCCAATCAGCATTTTATTAAAAATAATACAGCCGGGCAGTGGTGGTGCACGCCTTTAATCCCAGTACTCTGGAGGCAGAGGCAGGCGAATCCCTGTGATTTCGAGGCCAGCCTGGTCTACAAGAGCTAGTTCCAGGACAGCTAGGACTGTTACACAGGAAAACCCTGTCTCAAAAAACAAAAATAATACGAGTGACAGGATAAATGACCATTGTCCCACGGCACTCTACCCCTATCCCAAAACCTATGTGAGGTGACCGCAAATTGCCCAAGGTATTTAAACAGTAGAGTTTTGATGGTGGTTGTGGTGGTAGTGGTGGTTTTTGCTGTTGGTGTTTTGTTTTGTCATTTTTAATTTTTGAGATAGGATCCAAATGGGTATTACAGTCATGGACTACCACACCCAGGTGAACAGGAACATATTGTGGAATTTACTTGAAAACGTGAAATCATGGAGAGCCTTGGTTTTGATCCTGACAAGGCTGGATGTGGTAGTTTATACCTGTGGGAGGTCCTTCCGCTCTTCCAGCTAATAGCCGCTGAGATACCAGCCCATTGCGGCATGGTCCCTCTCCCTTTAAAAAAGCGGCTACTTCCCTTCTCCTGCTCCATTTCAGGCGACTAGACTCCTTCCTGATTGCGCAGAGGGCTGTTGTCTGGGACGATTATCTGTTAAGTTTTTTCCCCTTTAAATAAATATCACCCTATTAATCATAATTTCAAACTGGTGTGGCATTGTTTGTGACTTACGCCTTCACCTGGCGCCCAACGTTTGGTCTTAGGACCCTCCCCCCCTCCCCCGCTCGGTTGCAGGCTGCGGAGTTCAGCTTGGTGCGAGCCCCTCCCTTCCTCAGCCGCGGCCTGTGCCTTGTGCTTGGAGCCAACAGTTTAATATAAATTATCACGCAGTGGCTTTTTTTGTTGTAGTTCTTTATATTTTTCCTTTAGACACCTCAGATTGACTTCAAGTCCCTATGCACCCTATCGTCTGCCTCCCCACGTGGATTTAAACTCCACAGGCCCACGTAGTCTCTGCCCGTGGTTTGCTCTTTTCTGAGTCGTTTTTAATCCTATGTGGTGTGGGAGAATTGTCTGTATTCTGTCAGTCATGTTATAAATAAACGCTGATTGGCCAGGTAGGAAATATAGGTGGGAAAACCAGACAGGAAGTAGAAATGAGGTAATAAGAACAGGAGAATTCTGGGAAGGAGGAAGTTAATTCCTCCCACTCCTGCCCAGACACAGAAGCAGCAGGATGTGAGCTGCCCCACTGAAAAAAGGTACTGAGCCACATGGCTAACATATCAGGAAAATGGGTTAATCAAGATGTGAGAGTTAGCCAGTGAGAGGCTAGAGCTAATGGGCCAATTAGCTTTATAACTTATTGAGATCTTTGTGTGATTTTCTTTGGGACTAAACAGTTGTGGGGTACTGGGCGGGACAAAAACCCCAATAAACAAACAAGCCAGCCCCATCATGCTACACTATGTGTTCTGGAGGTTGAGGCAGGAGGTCAGCGTCTTTGAGGATGACATAACTGATTTAGAATTAGCAATACCCTTTCTTAAAATAAATTAAATGGGGCTGATAATATGCTCAGTGGTGGAATTCTTGCCTAACATGGGTTCATTCTTCAGTACAACCCAAAACAAACTACACACACACACACACACACACACACACACACACACACCTCAGACAAGTTGGGATTTTTCTTGTTTAAAAAACAAGGGTTCACCCTGGTTCTGTAAGGGAGGTTGGCCCCTCAGAATTGTTAAAAGAAACACCCAGATACCAAAGTCTCAGCACACAGGAGATTTATCCAAGATGGGCAAGTAGGGGGTGTGTTGAAATAGGTGTGGCGGGGCTTTGTCCCCAGCACCCCGGCCGCCTGCTAGCTCATGCCCAAAATAACAACACACAAATTGTATTCTTTTAAACACTGCTTGCCCATTATATCTAGCCTCTTCTCGGCTAACTCTCGCACCTGGACTAGCCCATTTCTAATAATGCATGTAAGCACCCCAAGGTGCACTTACCGGGAAGATTTTAACCTATGTCCATCTTGGGTCGGAGCTTCATCGCCTGTGCCTCAGAGAGCAGAGCTATCGGGAGAGCAGAGCTGTCGAGTCTCTCCGGGAGCAGAGCAGAGTCTGAGCTCACTTCCTCTTCCTCCCAGCATCCTATTCTGTTTACTCCTCCCACCTATGTTTTAACCTATCAGGGCCAGCCAAGCAGTTTCTTTATTGCTTAACCAATGAAATCAACAGATTGATATATGACACTCCCACATCAGGGGTGGAAGTAGGGATGGGGGGCTCTACAAAGGCAGGCAGACAGCAAGCAGCAGGTGTTTTTTGCAGGTATGGGTTTTTAAGAGGAAAAGGGGAGAGTGTGTGCTAAGGTGTGTTAGTAAATCCTAACTGGACATGTTAGATAAATAATGAATTTTGATTGTTGGACCTCAGTGTTTTATCTCAGGAATGAGTTAGTGGTCAAACAAGGGAATGGACTTTGGGGGCTAGCTTTAAGAATGCAATCTAGGGTTTAGCAAGAGGGAAGAAGGGTAAAAGGCAGACCCTGTCAGTGCCACCTTTGCCATGCCTGGGCTTGCTAGAACAATTCAGGTTCCTTACAAAGGTGAACAAAATAAAGCTTACTCTTCAAATACTAGGCTGCTCTTAAATGATAGAAGAGATCAATCTCAAAATGAAATTGCCTTTCTCCGCACCTTTCATGGCTCTTAAAGCCACTGTTCATTCAGGCCAATGTCCTTAACCCTGTGTATTATTTTATTTTTCTTTTGTTTTCAATTTTGGTTCAAGTTTCATGTAACCCAGGATGACCTAAAACTCTGGAGGTATCTGAGAATGACCGTGAACTCTTGATCCTCCTGCCTCTACCTCTCCTGTGCTTGGATTACAGGAACACACACACACACACACACACACACACACACACGCACGCACACACGCGCGCGCGCGCGCGCACGCACACATTTGAATGCTTGGTCACTTGAGAGGAGGCGTGGCCTTGTTTAAGTGTGGCCTTCTTAAAGGAAGTGTGCCACAGGGGGGTGGGCTTTGGGGATTCAAAAGCCAGTCCCAGTATCTCACTTCCCACTCTTCCTGCTGCTTGTGGGTCTAGATATAGAACTCTCAGCTGCTTCCCCAGTACCATGTGTGCCTGTATGCTGCCATCATATTCCTCCCCATGATGATAATGCTCCCTGCCATGGTGACAATGGACTAAGCCTCTGAAACTGTAAGCCAACCCCAATGAAATGCTCCCTTATGAGTTGCCATGATCATGGTGTCTCTTTAGAGTAACAGAGCACTGACTAAGACAGACACCATGCCTGACCCTAAGATATCATCTATATTGATAGAAGGCAACTTTCCATGATACACGGCCAACTTTCACCCAGGGCCACAGCCCACACTGAAGTCCACGGGCATTTTAAAATGTATTTATTTGTGAGCATGCACACCACAATACACTTATGAAGGTCAGAGAACAAGTTTTTTGGAATCAGTTCTCTTTATATGGATCCCAGGTATTGAATTCAGGTCACCAGATTTGCACAGCAAGTATTTTACCCAGTGAACCATCTTGCCAGCCCTCCATATGTATTTTGGCCCAATTCAGTTCTTTGGTTTTCCTCTAGACATTGTTTTAGTTTTAAGGTTGTTTCTTGGTTGTTTTTGTTTGTTTGTTTTGAGATAAGAGGCTTACTATGTAGCTGTAGCTGGCCTAGAACTCATGAAAGCTGCTTTGGCAAATGGTATGCACAGTGCTTAGGTAAAGAACTCTAAATGAACCTTCTCTCAGCTTCCCAGTTGTAGTTGTGTGTGCTCCTGTAACTAATCCTTCTGCATCTTAGCCTCCTTATTTGGAATGGTATTTCTTTTTTATTATGTAGACATGGTCAGCAGTGGTACGAGATTGAGCATCAACACTCAAAAAAATTAAAATGTATAAAATAAAAGACAAAAGGTCTCTGGGGGTGGAACCATATTCCCTCTTTTTGTGTTTTATGCAAATAGGCTTTGAGCATACAATGAGCTCGCTCCACTATAGTTTGACCTTGAAGATTATAAGATATTCCTGTTTTATGAGAAATAGAGAACTCAGAGCAAAATCTAGCAAAGCCAGTGTGGTGTAGGCTGGCCCATTATCAGTTTTTACAGTTTTTGGAACTCCCATGTAGGCAAAAGTCTGAAGACAATGACTTCTAACATCCCGTAATTCTTCTCCTGTATGGGCTGAGGCAAAAATAAGATGAGAATATGTGTCCATGATTACGTGAATATATTGTATACAACCAAAAGAAGGAACATGGGTGACATCCATTTGCCATAAATGATTGGGAACAAGCCCGTGAGGATTAACTCTCAAATGGGGAACAGCTAAAAGTTCTGTACACAGAGAGCATTTTTTTTTAACAATTATCAATGGCTTGCTCTCGAGATATCTTAAAATGAAATCTTAAAGACCCAGCATTGAGATGAAAACGATTATGAGCTTTTTCTGCAGCTTCTTAAGATTCTTGACTCACTACACAAATTTGGTGGGTAAGCTGATCAGCTAATGCATTCCCCTTGCTCAAGGGACCAGGAAGGTCAGTATGAGCCTGCAAATGCCCTACGTAAATGGGAACAGATCGGGCCCAAAGCAATGTTTGAATAGCCAATAACTGCATCTGGACTCGAGATACAGAGGCAATATAAGCTGCAGTTTCCAAAGATGAAAGAATTTTGCTTATATATATTGACTGTCAGTAAAAAGGTTATATGGAATATCAGCATATTTCCCTAGGGCCATTTGTACAGCGACCAATTCAGCCACCTGAGCAGATTTAGCATTAACAGGCTGAATATCAAAATCAGGAGGGAGGCCACCACAGCTCTCCTGGTGGAAGACCCATCAGTAAACACATTCCATGCACCTGCTAGAGGTTGCAAAGAAATAACTTTAGGGAAGCATACCGGATGATTTTTGAGGAAAAAAAAAGAGTGACCAACTTATCAGAAGGATAATGATTATCAAACCTGCAGGAATTAGTGCTTAAAAACAAGGTCTAATCTTCAGCAAAATTTTGCAGCCAAGTTATTTCTGCCTGGGTATATGGTGTAATAACCTTATCAGGTAACATTCTTTTTCTGAATAACACAAAGCACAGCTGATGGATACGAGATAGCAATTTTTACAGGTGACAAGGACCACAGGATGGGTCCTTGCTGCCAGAAAACTCCAGTAAGACTATACTGAGAGGGGAAAAATTATCAACAGCAGAGGCTGACTTTATATATCGAATATGAGCAGAGGCAAGCTTTTCTTCAATTAAAGTAATACATTGCCTTGCTTGGGTGTCAACTTACAGAAGGAGATTGGGTCTGGATTCCCCAGCAGAATGTCAAAAAGTGGTTTTAAGACTCCCGTAGGAATTCCCACAGGCTGAGGCAACCCAGGTTGGGTTGCCCCCATTATTTCCATACAATCATTTGCTGCTCTAAGATCTTGCAGCAACCTCCATTTATCAGACTTTTTCTTAATAACAAAGACAGGAGTATTTCAGGGAGACGTGGATGGCACTGCGCATCCTGCACTTCCCCTATCCACAACAAACAATCTCCTCTGGAAAGACAGGCTCAGCAAAGCTGCCTTTCTTTTTTAGCAGTATAATCTCCCTTTCTAAAGGTTCTTCTTCCTCTTCTATATCTCTTTAGGACTTGTAACTTCCTGCTCCTCAAAACTCTTAACAGAACCTACAGATTCTACATCCTGAATCTCCTCAAAGGTTTTGTTCAGATTCTCTTAATTGCTCTTTTACTTTTATATCATCACCGAGAAGAGCATCTCTGACTAAGCGCCATAGTGAAAATGTCGCTATGGGAAATTCTTCTGGCCCTTGCTCTTTCAATATTTTTTGAAGGTCAGCCTTTACCTGCTCCCAATCAGTAATACTAAAGCCCCCTGCATGGCTCTGAAAGCACCCACTATGACCATACACTTTGACCAAAACTTGGCATGCGATTGTTCTGAAAACAAGCGCCCACAGGCAGGCAGCTGCTGTGTCAAGTTTGACAAAAAACGAAGTGAGAGTTCTCATACTGCAACACAAGCTGGGCAGCAACAGAGCAAAGACTTAAGGCAAGAAGAGGCGACCCAGAGTCAACCCCGCGGACTCCAGTAGGAACGGTTTGGTTTCTAACAGCGTTTGTGTGGCGGGTGCTTCTCAGCTCCTAGCTGTCAGGCACCGTTTCCTCCTCGTCATCCTTACCTTCCTTCCTGTCTACTTCAGAGGGGTCTGAAGACTCATGGAGCAAGACGTATTCTCTGCTACTGAACCCAAATTTAAAGACATCTTTTTCTTTCAGTTCATAGTATCTCTGTGGCTTAATACGCTTTGTTATTCAAGAAGGTTCGGTTACCTGAGCCAAGGTCAATGATGCAAGGCTTCACTCTTCGACCAACTGTGCCGTCAGCCCGAGTGTACTCCACAAGCCAGTACTGGAAGACTGCATCCTGCCTTGAGCAAGAGGGATGGTCGATGGGAATGTTGGAGGTGCAGCGATCTCGACCCAGAAGGTAAGCACTCAGCCGATGGATGAACATGACTGGAAGTAGCTCATCATTTTTAAAGGGGTAGAGACGCCACCGTTTTGGGGGAATCCATGCTTCTGGGGACTCGTTGTACTTAATAACCACATCCCAGAAGGTATTGGTGTCCTCAAGAAGTGCCCCAGAAAAGTTCAAAGCTTGGTTTTTCTTTGACAGACACATCTTTGCTCCTGTTACCAGCAGGGCAAGGGATCACCTCCTGAGCCTCACCGCCAGCACCTTCATTCTGCTGGCGATGCTGCAGGCGCCTGGCATTATAAAAGTCTCTCTCTTCTTCCTGGGCCTGCAGAATCTGGCTGTCTCGGTCTGAACCTGTCCACTGACAATGCCTCTCACCGGAGCTCCTTCTTTGGCAGGAATGGCCCCGGTGCTGGTCTCTCTCCCTGTTACTACGAGCTCTCCTTTGTTCCTGTTCTGATGGCTTCTGGTGCGGTCGATCCTCTCCTCCTCTCCATGGATGGTCCTCACGTTCCTACTTCACTGTAATCGTGACATAGTGGAGACTCCGGCTTCTCTCACTCGGTGGAGACTTGTTTCTCCCTGAGAACTTGTTTTTCTTTTTGAATGGGGACCGCCTCGCTCCCCGGGCTCGACCCTTGCAGGCGGTGGCCACCGCAGCCTGCCTCAGCGCCCAGCGAGGACGGGTTAGAGGCTGGGACGTCGGGCCGGAGGTGCGTGACTGGCTCGGGGCTCAGACACCCCTGCTTCACCACCACGGTCGCCAGTTTATCGTCCGCCCGGTGTCGCTGCCAGTCGCTTTGCTCCCGCTCGCTCTTCTTCCTGCGGCCCAACGGAGAGCCACCAAGGAAGTCATGAAAAGCATTCGTTAATATTATAAATTAGTTTAGATTGAATGGCCACTTTGTAAAACGTGGTTCTAATTAATCTTTTCAATAAAAAAACCGGAATCAGATGTTAGGGTGAAAGCTGAATTTTTAGAAAAGGAGAGTAGCTGCCACAGTCTCTTCTTAGCTCTACAAAATCACAGATCAGATGGGGGTGGGAGTGGGGGGAATCCTATCTCTGTGCATACTCAGACTGAATGGGGCAAGATGCTGTCTCCACCCACCTTAAAGTCTTGTCTCACTTCCCTAATGATGGGATTAAAGGTGTGAGCCTCCCACATGCTGGGATTAAAGGTGTAAACCTGCACTGCCTGGCTGCTTCTCTTTCACACAGGTTCAATCTCAGTTAACCCAGGGTGGCCTCGAACTTGGCTTCTTCCTGCACCCTCCTCCCAGGTGCTAGAATAAAAGGTGTGTGCCACCAGTGCCCGGCCTCTATGGTTAACTAGTGGCTTTCTCTGTTCTCAGGCAAGCTTTGTTAGAACACAAAATGTTATACAACAATGCTGTGTGATGAACTATAGCCTCTTCTAATCAAGAGGTCTCTCTTGCTTGAATTTAATCTTTTTTTCAATTTTGTTGGCATGCGTAGCTTTTCTTCTCCTGTGGAAACAAAAGAAAAACCTTTTCCCCAATATAACACTTATCCTGGTTTCCATTCTGAGGTCAACACATCTTTAAAATATACAGGCTGATTTAATTCAACAATTTTTTTTTTTTTGGTCTACTATCCAATGTCTCTCTGCAGCAGTTTCTTTCTCATGAGAGCATTTAGAAAATTTAGAGAGAATAAAGTATTGTGCAGTCTGTTAGGATTCCTGCATTGGACTGGCCCTAGCTGACTGCGGTGGCTGCATTGAGCCTGTGCAGTGCTCTTGTCATCGTCCCCCTCCCTGCCTCCTCTCTTCCCTCCACCGGGCCCCCCCACCCAGCCTCGGTGCATTGAAGCCAGAGACTGCTAGGCCCCTCTGCTAGGACCCTCCAGCTGGAGCCGCGCCTCTGCTGCAGCATTCCCGCCTCCTGTTCCTTCAGCCCTTCTGCCTCCACTGGAGCCGCCTTGCACGCTGTTGGAGCCGCTCATTGGTCCACAGTGTACTCAGAGTCGTTGGCATTTCCAGTGGCCGCTGGCCGCACAGCAGCAAGATGGTCACCAGGGGCACAGAAAAATGGCCACCAACAGCACAGTAGACGCTCAGCTGCAGCTCACCAGAGACACTGCAGAGTCTCACTAGCTGCACGGTCGCGAGATGCACACCAGTAACCCCGTTCTGCAGCCGCTTCTCTCCCCGGGGGAGATTCCGCACACAGTCCCAGGAGCAGATCACACGGTGAGCAGTAGCCGCTATCAGGGGATGACCCTGGCCAGTGGCCACCCAGGGCAGCGAGGAGCCTCGGAGACTGCTGGTCAGCATTTCCTTCGCCTTATCCCTCCCCTTCCCTAATAAACTCCTACGTGGGTTTGTCTGCCACAGAAACAACACTATGTCTGGCGGATCTTTATTACCCCTTTCTCTTTATTAAGCATATCTTTTAGAGTTCAAATAGATCTTTCTATAACTGCTTTCCCCGTAGGATTGTGGGGTATACCTTTAATATGCTTTATATTGTAATACTAGAGACGTATGCTGAAGTATCACCAGTCTTAATTCCCATAGTGGGCATAACTTATAACAAATGCATGATTACAGAATGAGCCTTTTCAGAACTCAAAGCAGTTGTTCATTGAAATCCTGAATATGTATCTACGGTGTGTGTACATATTTTAATTTTCCAAACTGTAACGGCGTAAGCGAATGCAGACAGATTGTCAAAATATAGACAGCTTTAATGGAGGAATAGACTTACAGAACCACCGTTCCCGTGGAGACCAGGAAAGCAGAAGCAAGTGCTGGGAGCACACTTACCAAATTTATAGGAAAACTTTAGCCTGAGGTGAACACGCCCCCTAAGGGGTGGGACTTATCCCTACACCAAACTCTATAAAATAAAATATACCCATTTGCAAAGTTTAATTTCTTTGGGTTACTTCCTGCAGGTAGTGGAGTTTTGTTATACAAACTCCACATTTCCTTATAATTTCCTTGGCTTGTTGCCAAGTGATGGAAAATCTTTTTTCAAGCCCTTTCTATTGACAAGGTGTTTCTTTTTTGTTGTTGTTGTTTTTGTTTTTTCGAGATAGGGTTTCTCTGTGGCTTTGGAGCCTGTCCTGGAACTAGCCAGAAGAGGGCACCAGACCTCATTACAGATGGCTGTGAGCCACCATATGGTTGCCGGGAATTGAACTCAGGACCTTTGGAAGAGCAGGCAATGCTCTTAACCACTGAGCCATCTCTCCAGCCCCTGACAAGGTGTTTCTTATGAAATTCTGAGGCTCCTAGAACACTTCCTACTAATAATTGATCAATGTCATCATTATCTTGTGCTAGAAGGCCCATATGGGATCTGATATGTACTATATATCAGGGTTGATTTCTATTTCTGATTATTTCTTGTAATTAAACAAATAACAAGGTCAATTCTGAATTTTCTGGAATAAATTCAGCAGTTTTAACATGTAAAACAACTCTGTATAATGAGAGTCAGTAACTATATTAAGAGGTTCTGGAGCCGGGCGATGGTGGCGCACGCCTTTAATCCCAGCACTCAGGAGGCAGAGGCAGGCGGATCTCTGTGAGTTCGAGACCAGCCTGGTCTACAGAGCTAGTTCCAGGACAGGCTCCAAAGCCACAGAGAAACCCTGCCTCGAAAAA
>NW_026067931.1:4961194-5071937 GCF_014885135.2 Alexandromys fortis | reverse complement strand
GGGGTTGGGAATTGGGAGGTCAAGATCAAGATCATCCTCAGCTACATAGTAAATTTGAGGTTTCATGAAACCCTGCCTCGAAAAAAAAAAAAAAAAAAAAAAAAAAAAAAAAAAAAAAAAAAAAAAAACCAAAAAAAAGAGGTTCTGGAAAATCTAATAATACCATGAGAATAAAATATAATTCTGACTTTTGAACAGAATTTTAAGAACTTTGAGCCACTTTACTTAAATTGACTAACTTATAACCTTCCTTTCCCTGATTTGTTTGCATTAGTATAGAATGTAGGGGCTCCAGAAATTGGCCTTCTTCCCCATACAGTGTGAGGAAGGATCCAATTAATTCTCTTTATAAACTGAACACTCTTCTTTTGGGATAATCGTTGTTAGTCTCTCCTAAAAATTGCTACAAACTCTTAGCCCATATTCATTTTTTGCCCATAAAGAGAACATTTCAGCATTATTGAAAGGTACTACAATTTCTGCTGGGTGTTTCCTGCTAATTGACAAAAGGCTCAATTTTCCTTTTAGAATCAGTTCAGAAACTCTTTCTACATATGTCTTTAATTTTTTACTCTGCGTGGTAAAAACTCCCACTGTAAGATATTATCTTCTCTCTGCATTAAAATTCCTTTAGGAAAATGCATAGAAGGTAAAATAACCAGAATGTAATTAAGTTCCAGATCCAAATGATCCACATGTGCATCCTGTAATTTCTCTTCTACCAAAGCCAATTCTCTCTCAGCCTCAGCTGATCATTTTCAGACAATTTAAGTCCTTATCACCTTGTAAGGTTTGAAATAAATCAGTTAGTTCTTGAGTTGTCAATACATTTGTGGGATGTAGTCAGTTAATATCTCCTAGCAATTTTTGAAAATCATTAAAGAGTTCATAATTGATCTCTCATGATTTGTAATCTCTGAGGTTGATTTTTTTTTGTAAACCTATCTATCTTATGGCCTAGGTATTAGAATCTTTTCTGTATTTTTTCAGGAGCAATTTTTAATCCCCAACCAGGCAAAATTTTCTTTAACTTCTTCAACATTTTCTCTAAGGTATCTACAAGTAAGATATTATCCATATGATGGTAAATTATAGATTGAGGATGCTGTTTATGAATCATTTCTTGCTGTAGTCAGCGCAGCCTGGATAGCCAAGACTGGCAGAGAGAGAGAGAGAGAGAGAGAGAGAGAGAGAGAGAGAGAGAGAGAGAGAGAGAGAGAGAGAGAGAGAGAGAGAGAGAGAGAGCCAGGATTGAGACACAGAGGCTTCTTTTCAGGTGGAAGAACAGCAACCTTTAGTTTGCCAGCAACCTTGCATACCTCTATTCCTTCCGTGGAGACCCACCGGCCAGAAAGAACACAAACATCCTTGTCAATTGCAGACCACAAGTAAGTTCCTCTGTCAGGGGGAGTGAGGGCAGCTGGATCACAACAATTTCTGACTGCTGTTAAACAAAATAATGGCACAGGGTGAGGTTGTTTACATCTCTTGTGGGGGAACATTTCAATGCTGTCTTTTAGTAGGCTGAGAATTATCATAATTAGACACCGTGAAGGCAAGTCTTTCCCCCATCTTGTACTTGTAAAGATACAGTAAAAGAAGCAGTCTTTTAAGTCAATCACTATAATGGACCATTTTTTAGGTAATAGAGAAGACAGAGGAATTCCAGGCTGTAGAGAGCCCATCAGCTGAATTACTTTTTTATGGCTCTCAAATCCACTAACATTATCCATTTTCCAGATTTATTTTTAATGACAAATATAGTAGAATTCCAAGGACTGGTCAGTTCTTCAATATGTTGAGCATTTAGCTGCTCCTATGACAGCTGTTCTAAAGCCTGTAATTTTTCTGATGTCAAAGGCCATTGCTTAACCCATACAGGTTTGTCCATTAACCATTTTAAAGGTAGGGCTGTTGGTACCATTTTAAAGGTAGGGCTGTTATGCCCTGCTTATGTGCCAACTGAATGGTCTGTGACTGTTCTTTATAATACCTTTTAATGCTTTTCCAGGAACATACATTAGTTTATGGTTTGTTTCTGAGATTGGAGGAATGTTAATCTGAGTTTTCCATTGCTGTAACAAATTACATCCCCAAAAATGCATTGCAATGTTAGCCACATATGATTTTAATTTTCCATTCTGGCTTCTGGCCCTATGTATTCAACCAACATCTCTTGCACTTTGTTTGACCTGAGTTAAAGTTCCACCCCCCCCAAAAAAAAACCCAAAACAAAACAAAAAGCTGAACATTTATCTCCTGAAGAGGCCAGTTTGAAAGCAAAGATTCTGATACAAGTATTGTTACATCTGCCCCTCTGTCTACAAGACCCTCAATTACAATGTCATTTATTCGTATTTTTAACTTTGGTCTTGATCATTTATAGAAATTTGCAAATATATTTGCTTTAAGGTGTCTCCTGAAATTTTTGTTTTATCTTCTAAAGTTGTTCTATCATCCAGAACAGTATGAGTTTTTTGTTTGTTTGTTTGTTAACAATAGGCATTAGATCCTTTAATTGCTATGGGAAGGAATTTCCCTCACAGAGACAGGGAATGATTGAACCAAATTTGACGTGGGGGCCTTCAAGAGCCCCCCAAGGCATTTCTTGATGGTAAAGGGTTACTTTGTATGTCCATTGTTGATCTGCATTCATTGGTCCAATGCAGACCTTTGCTGTACCTTTTGCATACTCCAGAAGGCAAAAGCCTTCTCTTTGGATTTTTTCTAGAAAAAAAAAAACATTGTTTCTAGTAATGTCCTGCCTACGATCACTTTTTAGGTGACATTGTTTACCACAATTAAAATATCTGACATTTTTATTTTTCTTCAAGTCTTTGGAAATCACCTCTCTTATCCAATTATCGTCATGATTATGACATTCAATATTAACTATATCTCAAATCCATTCCTCTATGGGTGATGATCTTGCCCTTAAAGGCCAATTACTCTTTTGAAATGTTAATTATCATTTTCAAAAGCCAAAGATTCAATTAGTAAGTATTTATCTAGCTTCTGGATTTGGTATCATTCTATGATTCTATGGTATCATTCTATATTCTATTGACTATGAAGTCAATCTTTGTAAAAATCAGTGAAGGTTTCTTTTGGTCCCTTTATAACTTTAGTAAGTGACTCAATTCTCTTTCTGACTTGTTCAACTCTGTCCCAAGCATTCAAAGCTGGTGCATGGCATAGAGCCAAGATGTGGTTATCATATATAAACTGTCTTTGTACAGCAGCATAATCACCCTCTCCAAGAAGTTGGTCTTGGGAAATTCCAATGCCTTTAGCCCTACTTTGGTTTTTTTTTTTTAATATTTATTTATTATGTATACGATGTTCTGTCTGTGTGATGCCTGCAGGCCAGAAGAGGGCACCAGACCTCATTACAGATGGTTGTGAGCCATCATGTGGTTGCTGGGAATTGAACTCAGGACCTTCAGAAGAGCAGGCAATGCTCTTAACCGCTGAGCCATCTCTCCAGCCCCAGCCCTACTTTGTTGTTCAAAGGTCCATGCCTTATCTTTCCACCAGGTCCTTTATTGTAATTGCAGACCAGGTTCCAATAATGCTGGAACCAAACCTTTCTAGTCTTGTGGGATAATTCTGTTACTAGTTGACCATGAATTTAACATTTGCTTCACAAAAGGCAAATGCATATCATATGAGACTATCAATTCCTTAAGTCTTCTCAAATCTAACATTTTTCACAGGAATCCAGTCTATTCTTACATAGCCTTGGTGATACCTGTCATTTGGTGGTTGTTCCTGTATGGTGACTGGATAAATTAGGGTTGGACTTTTTGGTAACTTTGGGCTGTTCCTTTATAATTTTATAGTGTAATAGTGTGGTTGGTTCTCCCTTAAATTCCTCTGTCTTTGTCTGAATATCTTTATTATCTATTTTAATAAGTTTTTCTAAGACTTGTAACTTATCAGTCAAAATTGCATTATTTTCTTTAGTAAATAGTTGTAGGGCTTGCATATTATCAGTCAATTTCTAATATTTGGCATTGATATCAACCAACTTTTTTAGGACCAAAACAAGAATTACCAAACTGATAATGATTATAATTGACATTATGTAAATCACAGCTAAGTTAATTATCCCCTCATTTAACTGTTCCGATTTTAAACCATCCATTGTGGAATCATACAGAGACCTAACTCCCTCCATTGTAATATTGTTTTCTATTTTTTTTAATATTTATTTGTTTGTTTGTTTGTTTATTTACTATGTATACAATATTCTGTCAGTGTGTATGCCTGCAGGCCAGAAGAGGGCACCAGACCCCATTACAGATGGTTGTGAGCCACCATGTGGTTGCCGGGAATTGAACTCAGGACCTTTGGAAGAGCAGGCAATGCTCTTAAC
Organism: Alexandromys fortis; assembly: GCF_014885135.2. Lineage (NCBI taxonomy): Eukaryota > Metazoa > Chordata > Mammalia > Rodentia > Cricetidae > Alexandromys > Alexandromys fortis. The sequence goes on along the minus strand of NW_026067931.1, from coordinate 5,067,559 downwards.
CTCTGAGCCATCTCTCCAGCCCCCTGTTTTCTATTTTTAATGTGGGGAAAAAAACTCTTGCCTCCCCCTTTTAAAAAGTCCTAGCTGTCTCAGCCTATCTGTTGACAATGACGGTGAAGTGTGAGGCTAGCTGTCGTGTAGCACTTTTGGGTGGAGAACACAGGTGGTGCCTAGCCTGGCTGAGGACAGCTGTCACTGCTCACGTGTTAGAAACCGAGGTGGGGGTCCGGGAGAAGCCCACAACCCATGGAGGAAAGGAATCAAAGAGCCAGACATCTGCTGAATGGTGGACCTGGGGAACCTGTGAAAGCCGCAGGAAGTGAAAGCACTGAGCTGCCTGAAGGCAGAGCTGGCCAGGAGGAGGGGCTAACTCTGGCAGTGTCTGGAGTCCAGATGCCTGTGGAGTTTGGGGCTTGTGGCGATTGCTGTAGAGAGGCTGCAATAGGGCAATCCCAGACTCAGAGGGCTTGGGGAAGAAAAGGAAACGCCAGCTGGCAGCAGTGGGTGCAGCTCAGGTGGATGCCAGTGGCTGCAAAGCCAAGGGCAAGTGGCTAGCTCGCGAATTCATGCCTCAAAAAGTTGGACGCCAGATGAAGCCTAAATCTAATTAATCTTTATCAATAAAAAAAATCGGGAGTCAGATATCAGGGTAAAATCCGGAAAGATCAGAGAAGCAGGGGAGCAGCCACAGTCGCTTTCCACCTCTCTGGTTCCTCCATCCTGAAGAGGCTGGAACCCTCTCCCAGCCCCACCTTACTACTTCCTGTCTCCTCTCTGTCCATAGTCATCCAAACCTCTATGGTCAGCTAGTGGCTAGCTCGGCCTTCTGACTCCAAGCAAGCTTTATTTTGTCAGAACACAATCAAATCATCACACAGCTAACTGTCTTGCAAGGCAGTCTGGTATTGACAATGTCCTGTGGCTATTAGTGATCACACTTATGCAGATTTACAATGAGCAGAGTAAACGGGGCAAAAAGATACAGAATGTACAGTTTTAAATAAAAAAAAAAAATAACACCAGGAAATGTAACACTGGAGTCAAATCCTGTGCTGAAGTAGATGAGAAATGTAAAGAAAAGCCCAGAGCTTCAGGGAGTGCAGGTGCCCTCAGGGCGATCCATCACTTTGGGAATCAACTTCTGTCCTAGGTAGGGTTACTACTGTGTGCTGGAGCGCCGTCTTTTAAAAGACAGCTTTCAAAAGAAATCATTTATTAGGGCAGGTATCGTGGTGGCAAGCAGATAGACATGATGCTGGAGAAGTAGCTGGAAGCTTCCATCTGACCCATCTGGTATGTTGAACAGATGGAGGCAGGAAGACTATGGAACCAGTCCAAGAGAGAAGTGTGTTGTAGCCAGAAAAGCTGGAAGAAATGGAAATACAAAGAGCCATCTAATAATCCCTTTGACGTTGGCATGGACAAGTGGGATTTGAGTTTGCCCTGCTGGTTTTCAGTCTTGCTTTGGCTCAGCATTTCCTCATATGCCACCTTTTAGAATGATAATTTATATTCTATGTTGGGAGTATATAATCTGCCTTTTGATTTTATAGGGGCTTCTATAAAATATAAGAGATTGCTTTGAGTCTCAGAAGAGATTTTGGACTTATAAACACTGTTGAGACTAGGAAGGACTATGGGGACTTTTGAAATTGAACTAAATACATTTTTGCGTTATGATATGGCAAGAGCCTATAGGGGCTAGGGAGTGGTTTGAATGAGAATGGCCCCCAAAGGCTCATATGTTTGAATGTTTGGTTCCCACCTGGTGGACTATTTCAGAAGGATTAGGAGGTGTGACTGTACTGGTCAGTTTACCCAAGCTAGAGTCATCAGAGAGGGAGGAGCCTCAGTTGAGGAAATGCCTGAATGAGATCCAGCTGTAAGGCATTTTCTCAATCAGTGATCAATGGGGAGGACATAACCCACTATGAGTGGTGCCCTCCCTGGGCTGGTGGTTCTGGGTACTGTAAGAAAGAAGACGGAACAAGTCACGTAAGCAAGCCAGTAAGCAGCACTCCTTCATGTCCCCCGTATCAGGCTCTGCCTGCAGGATCAGCCCTGTTTTTGAGTTCCTGTCCCTACTTCCTTTGGTGATGACAGCAATGTGGAAGTGTAAGCTGAATAAACCCTTTCCACCCCAACTTTCTGGAGTTGTGTCACTATAGGTGAGCTTTAAGGTTTCAAAAGTCCAAGCCAAAGCCAGGCGATGGTGGCACACACCTTTAATCCCAGCACTTGGGAGACAGAGGCAGGAGGATCTCTGTGAGTCTGAGTCTGCAAAAGTTAGTTCCAGGACAGGCTCCAAAGCTACAGAGAAATCCTGTCTCAAAAAACAAAACAAGAAAAACAAACAAAAAAGTCCAAGTCAGGCCCAGTCTCCCCCTAGCCCCACAGACACATACACTCTGCCTACAACTTTTAGATCAGATGTGAGCTCACAGCAGCTACTACTGCAGCGCCCTGCCTGCCACCACACACTCTGCCATAAGCAAGCCCCCAATTAAATCTTTTTTTTTTTTTTAACAAATTGCCTTGGCCAGGTGTGGTGGCACACATCTTTAATCCCAACACTTGGGATGCAGAGGCCGGTGGATCTCTGTTAAATTTGAGGCCAGCCTGGTCTATAAAGTGAGTTCCAGGACAGTTAAGACTGTTACACAGAGAGAAACCCTGTCTTAAAAATGAAAAAAAAAAAAGGTTGCCTTAACTGGACAGTGTTATCAAACGCCTTTAATCCCAGCACTTGGGAGACAGAGGCAGTTGGTTTTCCAAATTCAAGGCCAGCCTGGTCTACAGAATAAGTCCCAGGACAGCCAGGGTTACAGAAAGTAGCCCTTTTTCATAAAAACCACCCCTGCCCCCCATGCCAGAAATAAAAAGCTGCCTTGGTCATGGTGGTTTGTCACAACAGTAGTAGCCCTCACTAAGACCAAGACCAACAGGAAAGGTGGGTGGGGCCATCCCCTGGGCTTGGCTTTCAGGCTCTATAGAAAGGAAACTGAGCACACGCATTTTTCCATTGCTTTCTGCATCTGCCGACACGATTTTCCCACCATCATGGATTGTGTCTTGAACTGTGAGCCAAAACAAATCCTAGCTCTTAAAAAAAAAAATCCAATTTAAGAGGCTAGAGAGATGGTTATCAGCACTGAAATGCTCTTCTTGGGAGCTTAGGTTCAATTCCCAGCACACACGTGGTGACCCACAACCATATATAACTCCAGTTCCAAGGATTTGATGCCCTATTCTGGCCTCCCTGGGGCACCTGGCACACATGCAAATGCACAGACATACATGCAGGCAAAGCACCCATACATATAATAAAAATTTTAAATAAAAAAAATTTAAGCCACATTTCATTCAAACTGAACACTGTCCTCATCAGCATTAGGGACTGATGAACCAGCCTGCCTCCATCTTGGGCTTAAAAGCCATTTTATAGTAAAGACAAACTAAGTTTATTCCTGTTTATGATTAATCCTCTGTTTCTCAAGGATTGGATTCTGCCCCTCCTGTAACCTTAGCTACAAATGGTTCTGCACTGCCTGTTGCAGGAAATGACAACCATGCTTTTGTTTCGAGAGGTTATATGACCACCTATGACAAACCTGTGGTTACGACACCCTTGTTACGACTACCTTGCAACCATTTGTTTTTTTTCAGGAGGTCATTATGACTAACTCGTTATGCTTATGTTCTGTAACCCCACCTATTACCTGTCAAATCACCCATTTGGAAGCCCCTACCTCCGAGCTATAAAATCCTTCTCTGCTTCATATCCAATGCTCGTCTCTTGAACCTCGACTTTGGCGGGAGACAGCCTGTGTACATGAATAAAAAAAGCTTGCTTTAATTAATTTGGCCATGAGGATTCGGGTCAATGAGCTTTCTCCTTGGATCTTTGGGATTAACAGTATTTTACTGAAAAACCAAGTCAAATATAAGTGGAAAATTTAAGCATGTTCAGGATTGTATTAACTTTTTCCTAAGTGTTACAGAATGCTGTTGTCTGGGCATGACATGGCCATTGCCAGGTGGAAATCAGAGCAGGCATGGTAACTTCAGAGGACCCTCATAAGACTGGGCTCACTAACACTCCCTGGAGAAAGGGGAGGAAGCTCATGAGACAGCCCATAGGACACAGAAACAGTTGCTAGGGGCAGCTTTTCTTCCCCAGCCTGTAAGCTGCTTCTGTAAGCCTACTTCTCCTCATCAGCTCGCCAACCTAGACTGGGATGGACTGTTGTTAGCAACCTTTCTGGGGTGACTACAAGTTTGCTCAAGTTTCCCCAAGAAAAGTCGTGCACCCTTGAGGTAATGGTCCCTTGACAAAAGGATCTGTGAGGGTAAAGACAACACAGAAGTACAGGGAGTTTCTCGGCTCCCTGCTCCCACCCCTGCGGTGCTGGGATTGAGGAAGCCAAGGCTTTACATGTGCCACTATTGAAGAGGACAGCGTATACACACGCACGGGCCAGGATAACTTCAAACTCCTCAAGCTTCCAACAGTCTCCCAGGCTTTTATAATCGCTTTATTACAGAGGAACATCAGAGTGAAGTTTGGAAATAAATAAATGTTGCTATGGTTAAATAGACAAAATATATCCAGAGAGTATAATATACATTAATTTGCGTTACTTCTCCAAGTATCACCAATGTACAAATTATTTTGTGAAGTTTTTCTCACATAAAGGATTTAAAATGCAAAGACTATAGAACTCTATACTGGAAATTAATAGAAGCAACATAGCTCCAAATACTGAAAATGTAAGACAGGTTTCTTAGGTATTCCAGGCATACATATTAGCTGTAAGGGCTGACAGTGTGTTTCAGCAATGTGGTTCAACAAAGCTAATCTGTAAACATATCTCCTATGACAATCAGATGCAAACCATTCTATTACAAATCTGCCAAACCCTCTGAAATGTAAACCTCAATGACATGGTAAAAGAAATTCTAAGTAATAACAACTACAAAAGCAGTAACTGTCAACAAAGTTATTTGGTTTTTAAGATGTAGAGTAGCATAATGGAAAAGTCAAATGCCTCACCTAGAAGCTGTTTTTATGAAGACCTTTTTCTTTGTATGTGTATGTGTGTGTATATGTGTGTGTGATGGATCTCAGTGTTTCCCAGGCTGGTCTCAAGTTCCTGCCTCGGCCCTGCCTCGGCTTCCCAAGTCCTAGGATGGCAGGCATGTACGTGTACTACATGTCTGGTTTGAAGGTATAGTTTTGAACTTAAAGTTTTTGCATACATTTATGTGTGTGTGTGTGTGTGTGTGTGTGCGTGCACACACAGGCCATTGCACAGTGTGGAAGTCAGAGATACTTTGCAGGAGCCAGTTCTCTTCCACTTCTGAGTGGGTTCAGGAACTGAACTCAAGTTGCCCAGCTTGCACTCGGGTGGCCAGGTGTGGATGGTGAGTGGATTTACTCACCGAGCCATCTCATTGGCTAGCATTTCTTAATATAATGTACTATGTGTTTAATTCTTTTCTTTTAAAAAGACTTTGTATATAATTAGGATATTGAACTAGAGCTCTAAAAAGAAAAATGCAGATGAAAATAGCTATATAGAAATAATGGTATAAATGTGAATTTATACAAAATGTACTGTACTTCAACTACGTAAGGCTTAATATGAGTATTTGTGGATTCTGAGTGTTCCACACCATAGTTTTTAGAGTATTCGCAAACCATTCAAAATCTAGTACTTCTAAAATGGTTTCCCCTTTTTAAAAAGCATCTGTTTATTTATTTCTAGACAGGGTCTCGTGTAGCCCAGTCCATGGTGGATTGACCCTCCGACCTCATCTCCCAAGCGTGGGATTGCAGGCATGTGCCACCATACCCAGCTTTGTTTTCGTATTTTCAGCAAACATGGATATCATTTCATGCCAACTGGTCTATGCTGCTGCATTCAAAAACAATGAACGGTTCTTTATCTTTTAAACATCTTTTAACTATCTTTTGAACCGCTGCAGAATCTATATAGATTTTTTTTCTTTTGAGATTTCAGAATGCTGTAATTTGAACTATGCCTACCAAGAATTGGCCCAAGTTTAAACAGAAGTCACAAGAAAGACACAGGTGTCAAACGGTTTAAGTCTGGCCTATGCAATTACATATAATCACAATTACTTTTTATGTGAAAAGTGTTTTAGAGTAAAAAATACTTTTGTAAAGAATATTATTGATAGTATTTCATATCTAAGTAGAATTTTTATACTGGTTCCATCTAGCCTCTTTCCTTTGGGAAGTACCCCCTTGCTACAACATGAACCAAGTACAGCCTACGCAGTGGTGGCCATGGTGACTTGTGGGTGAGCCCTTAAATTGAGATCAAATACTTATTAGTCAAAGCTAGGGCAATTGTATTCCTTCCACATGGCCAAGGTAACTAACACCAGTTCCCATTTCTATAAGCCTTGAGGAATTTTAGCCACAACGAGGTCTAATAACTCATAGCAGAGTGCGGTGGCTCTTCGGGAAGCGGCTGTTCACCAACTGTTTTTATGGTGGTAACCCCGCGATCTGGAGTGCGACGGAAAGTGAGAATGCTTTGCTGTCTGTGTCTTGGTTCCAGAGCTGGTGTACCCTCTGGGAGACTTGCATGGGGATCTCGCGATGGAATCACAGTGCCGTCCATGTGGTCTGGCTTTTGCTCCTGAGCCAGTCTGCTTTGGGGGTGAGCGTGACTCTGATTTTTCTATTGACTTGGACCTTTTCGGTAAGGACTTGGATCTTGACCGGCCTCTAGATCCAGAATTCCTCCTCGGTGTTCTCGACTGCCTTGCTGAGGTAGACTGCCTTGGTAGTGATTTGGAGCGGGATTTAGACTGACTGTAGGAAGATCGCCTGTGTCGAGACCTGAAAGCACGTGTAATATTAGAGCGTGTACTTTACACAAGGCAACAGTCTGAGAGACAGCACTTTCTGACGGGCTTCATAGTGCTATGGTTCGAATAGGAAATACACCCCACGGGGCTGTCAGGATGACTCAGGGGTTAAACGCATTTGCTGTTCTTCCAGAGGATCTGGATTTGAGTCCTAGCACTCATGTGGTCAGTCACACACAACTGCTGTAAACTGCAGTTCCGGGGGATCTGGCACCTTCTGAACTCTCAAAGCGTTGCATAAACGTGAGGCACAGACATACATGCAAGTAAAAGACCCATATGGATAAAAAGAAAAAGAAATAATAAATCCTCCCCAGACTCAAGTATTAGGGGCCTGATTGCCAGGCAGTAGACTTTGGGTGTGTGACTAGATTCTGAGGGATCTGACCTAATCAGTGGGTTGGTCCCTGATGGACTCACAGTGTATGGAGTTATCAGGAGGTGTGAGGTAGGAGGGGAGACGCCTTTCCACTAAATCACTGTGGACAGCCAATTGAAAAGCCTGCTTACTTTCTTTTCTCCTCTCTCTCTCTCTCTCTCTCTCTCTCTCTCTCTCTCTCTCTCTCTCTCTCTCTCTCTCTCTCTCTCTCTCCCTTTTGAAACAGGGTTTCTCTGTGTAGCCCTGGCTGTCCAAGAACTTGCTTTGTAGACCAGACTGGTTGTAAACTCAGGGATCCATTTGCCTTGGCCTCCCAAGTGCTGGTATTAAAGGCGTGTTGTGCTACTGCCTGGCAACAGCTGTTTCTTATCACCTGTTCTATTCCCGGCTTACTGTTTGCCACGAATTGAGCAACCTGCACAATAAGGTCACTGGGTACAATAGTGTGCCTCACATCAGGCCCACGGCAATGGATCTAGCCTCCCATGGGCTGGACCCTCTGAAACTCTGAGCAAGATAAATCTTTCCTTCTTAAGTACTTCTTTGGAGTGTTTGTCGTCATGATGGGAAGTCTGATTTATACATTATGTTCATTATGTTTTAATAGATTAATGACAAGACACTTTTTTTTGGCAGCACTTGGCCTACAACCTGGGGCCTTGTGTTTGCTAGGCAAATACTCTACCACCAAACTACACCTCTAGCCTAAAAGAAATAATTCTAATTTTATCATTCATGCTTTTGACTCAAACATACATAACAAGTCTGTAATATCTGTTATACTAGAATAGATGCTCAAAACATTTTTACCTTGTGACACTATATCATATGCCTTAGTTCTAAAAAAAAAAAAAAAAAAAAGTCCTATATTATCCTGTTCAACCTCCCAAGTGCTGGAATTACAGACATGCACCCAACACCCTGCTGGGTTAAACAACTGTTAACAGGCATAAAAATTGGAAGAAAAAAACCTTATAAATAAGGAAAGAAAGAAAACAATTATTAAAAGTTTACAAATAATGCTTGTAAAAGCAAAAACTGCTGTACGAGTTAGCATGATAGGAAATGCCTATTGTGACAGCATTCCAAGAGACTGAGGCAGAAGGATCTCAAGTTCCAGACCAGCCTTGGCTGCACAGCAATGCTCTCTATCAAAAGCAAAGCAAAACCATCCTCTGAAAGCATTAGAGAATAATCAACATAAGCAAAAGTTGAGTCACAAGCCTCAGAGTTCAAAGCTACTGAACTGGCTGGGACTTAAGGGACAAAAAACTTGGATTATATAGCATCTTTAAACAGTTAGGAGGCACTGGTGCACATCTGTGAACCCAGCAATGGGGGATGTAATGGGGTAGAGAGAGGTGGACTTCAGTTCACTGGACAGTCAGTCTAGCCTGAAGCATGAGCTTCAGGTTAAGTGATAGACCCTGTTACCAAAAACCAAGGTAGAGAGTGATCAAGAAAGACACCTGAGCCAGGTAGTGGTGGCGTATCACTTTAATCCCAGCACGTGGGAGGCAGAGGTAGGGGGATCTCTGTGAGTTCAAGGCCAGCCTGGTCTATAGAGCAAGTTCCAGAACAGGTTCCAAAGCAACACAGAGAAACCCTGTCTCAAAAGCTAAAAAGATAAATAAATAAATAAATAAATAAATAAATAAATAAATAAATAAATAGACACTTGGGAATAAGCCTCTAACATGCATGCATACGCACATGCACACAGTGCACACACATCCATAAACATGTACCTGTAATACAAACAACCAAAACAACAATAACAAGACCCTGCCTAAAGCTAAAAGTCTACAAATCAGGGGGTGCTGGGAATACAGCCCCAGAGCCAGTGTAGAGGTCCAGCAGAGCACCTGCGAGCATCTGCCAGGTCCTGAGTTCAAGCCCACAGCCCAGGAAAACAAACAGAACCCAGATGTGATCGGGAAGAGCATGTCTTTCTACAGAAATTTGTTTGTCCATATTAAACAAAATCATCATCTAAGTACCTCCCTCCCCCACCCGCCCTAGTAATTCTTTAAAATATTTCCTAGAAAAAGGGAAAAATGAAGCTGTGTGCTGTTGCTCTCAGTGCTCACTCTTTCAGGCTGTCTGAGCGCCTCCGGTCTCTGCCCCACGATGAACTTCGACTTCGAGACCTCCTCTGGCTGGGGCTTCTGGATCTCCTGTGGTCACTCGGGGAGCACAGGTGGCGTTCCTTCGACTTCATTTGCCCGGGTGCTAGAACATGAAGAACAAGGTTCCTAACAGTTTACCCCTGAAAACCACAGTCCCTGCCGCTCGTTTTCTGAAGACCTTTAAGTGACACGCTACTGTTGCTGACACTCGGAAACAGTAACAGCTTGGCTCTGTCATGGAGAGCTAAGGGTCCTTTACACTTACTTTTGCGATCACCTTGGGCAAACTGTATCTCGATTTGCCGGCCACAGACCCACTTCCTATTGAGGTTATAGAGTGCATCTTCAGCATCTCGAACATCTTCAAACATGAGCAGCTGTTAAGGACACTTTGGACATCAGACGGTAAACGAAACTGTTTCTGGGTATTATTTACATGTGAAATTCAATCGACAAGAAAACCAAGTTCTGGCTCCAATATGAATAACCAGAAAAGCTGTTCTGTTTTATTATGAAAACAGATGCGCTCTTGTGATTTAGAAGCATGAATACAAGAACAGAATAGCAGATACAATTAGCAGCATAATTTGAAATGTGAGGAAAGAAATTAATCTCAAATTAGCTGACATTATAAAATCAAGAAATAAAATAAACTGTTTAGGGCTTAACCCCCTTTTCGGAGAAAGGATTTATCAGGTTTTCACTGAAAATATCAGCACGCAGAAGCTTTTATTCTGCAAGTAAAAGTCCTCTATCGCTAAAAGTCTAGTTATGAAATGTAAGAGAAATGACTCATTATAAACAGAACTGCAATAACAAAAGCAAGCTAAGACAAAAGATGACCTTGGCCCTTTGAGGGTGGTGCCCACCTCTGAACCTACAACTTTCAACAGTCCCCTATGTGCTACTAGTTAGGTGTAAGTATAAAGTAACAGGAAACCGTTGAGGTCTCAAAGAAACCTGGCACAAATGGCTACATGAAGCGCCCATTACCATACCAAAGGGGACGCTGGCCACCAGTCTCTCCCATCGCTTATGGTTGGAGTCTGGCTAACAAGCTGGTCCAGACTGGGGGAAGGGGCGTGGAGAGGGGGGTAAGGCGATGGGGGACTGGGGGTGGAGGCACTGTCCAGCTACTGCGGACTGTTGTAGAGTTTCTGAGATAAAGAAAAAAACACATTTAATAAGACAATGTTGATCTCCTAACGTCCATCCCTAAACACTATGCGGATAAGCACATTATGAAGCGCGTCTGCATGCGCACGTACAGTAGAGGATATTGAACGTAGGCGAACCCGCGGGGGCGGCGAGTGTAGAAGTCGAGTGGGATGTAAACGTCCACTATGGGGCCGTACCGACCAAACTCCCGGCGTAGGTCCTCGGGCCTGGAGCGGTACAGAAACAAGGCAAGTAAATATAAATAGGCTGAATAACACTTGGCCTACAGAAATCCAACTGAAACTTTCGAAACAAAGTGTATCGTCCGGCCCAGCTCACTGGGTAAAGGCTGAGTAGCTCAGCCTAAAGATCGGAGTTCAAAACCTTAAGCCCACATGGTGGAAAAAGAATCATTATCTGCAAGTTGCCTTTTACTCTTTAAGCACGGAGAGAGAAGAGGAGGAATAGAACACAGAGAGAGGCCCACACACCAATAAAAGTAAAAAAAAAAAAAAAACAAAAACAAAAAGGAAAATGAAAGTATATTGTCTAAACTTCAATATTTACAGCTGTCTCTTATAACAGTTACCCACATTTCTTTCTCTTTGTGGGTGAGGGAACCAAGCCTTGCTATATGGACCAGGCTGGCCTTGAACTAACAGTCCTTCTGCCTTAGTTCCCCAAGTGCTAGGACTGCAGGTTGCACCATCAAGCCTAGTTTCACCCAAGGCTTTAAAAGGAAAAAAAAAAAAAACTCCTCTGAGTCCTTTCTTTCTTGGAGACCCTAATCCAGGAAGTCTGGATGAGGGACCTGGGAGTCTGTATTTTTACAAACATTTCGTGTGGTTGTTAAACTTAATTTCAAAAGGCCTGGCCCAGCACATCCACTCTTGAAAGTTACTCCCATCACAAGACTTGATGTTCATTTAAGAATGCATTCTTGTCTCACTATAACTTCATGTTTATTTGAATTTTGTTTTCAGAAAGCAAGAAATTAGAATCTAAAGCAGTCTCAGAATTATTTCTTGGACTTTAACAACAACAACAAAAAAATGTGTGTTCTTCCCATATACAATAAAGCAAAGTTAACTACTTTATTCTTATAGCTAATGATATTTTGAACCTTCTTATGTCTTCTACCATTATAGGCACAGGGCTTACTTAAGAAAAAGCAGAGAGAGACAGAGAGACACTGAGACAGTGAGAGAGAGAGAGAGAGAGAGAGAGAGAGAGAGAGAGAGAGAGAGAAGTAGAGTGGACATGACCTGTAGTGAAGAGGCAAGCAGGCCTGCTTTTTGTCCTGCCCAGCTCCCGCATGGCTAGCTTTACACCCAAAATAACAACACACAAACTGTATTCTTTTAAACACTGCCTGGCCCATTATATCTAGCCTCTTCTTGGCTCTCATATCTTGATTAACCCATTTCTATTAATGTATGTAGCACCACAAGGTGGTGGCTTACCGGGAAGATTCTAACCTATGTCCATCTTGGGCCGGAGCTTCCTCACGACTGCCTCACTGCCTTCTACCCAGCATCCTGTTCTGTCTACTCCACCTATCTAAGCTGCTGTCCTACCAAAGGGCCAAGGCAGTTTCTTTATTAACCAATGAAAGTAATACAAAGACAGAAGACCCTCCCACATCAGTGACCAGCAGGATGGACATGACCAGGACTATCTGTGAGAGAGGGGAATAGCAGGGGATAGGGGGTAGAGAAAAGGGCGAGAGGAGCAGAGTCTAGAGGGAACATAATAAGAATAGCAGGGTTATAAGGAAAGTGAGCAGCTTTGGAGGAGGGAAACCTGTGAGCTGGAGGGGATCTGTGGATGGGGAACTCCTCCTATCATCCATGCTGAGCTCATTTCTGGATATTTGGACTGCTTTTTGGAGTTTGGAGAATTGGCATTTCCTTTGAACCTTGACAACAGCATTATTTCTCTTTGTGGAGCCACAGTTTAACTGGAGGCACATGTCTAGTTGTGCTAGCTGACAGTTACACACACAAGAAGCTGTTTGTCTGAATATGACTTAATTCCCACAACTCTGGCTGTTTACAGACAGATTAGTCTGTCTGTAATGTCATTGAGCTAGTAAGTGATGGAGATGGAATCACACGCCTGTCTGTCATCAATCACTGTCACACACAGCCTGAGAGAGCTCACAGAGGCTCAGCCTTAAGTTCTAAGCATGCATGGTCCTGAAGAAAGAAGAGAGCTTTAAAAAAAAAAAAAAAAAAAAAAAAACAATGCAGAGAGGGAGACTCCAAGGTGACTGCACAGCTTCTGGTCCCAGTGAATGGAAGGAGTTGTTATCAGTAACAGTGATGGAATATCAGTAACAGCGGTGGAATCTGGGGATCAAACTCAGGTTGTCAGGATTGCACATGGAGTGCCTTTTCCTGAAAACGAGAACCCAGAAATTAAGTCCATCCACCTATAAACACCTGAGTTTTGACAAAGAGGCCAAAAATACACACTGAAGAAAAGACAACACCTTCAACAAACGGTGCCGGTTAAGCTAGATTGAATGAAAATGAATGGAAGTTACTGAGTGGAAGAATGAAACTAGACCCATATCTCTTACCCTGTGCAAAACTCAACTCAAAATGGACCAAGGGTCTCAACAGAAGACCTGATACCCTGAATTGATGGAGGAGAGAATTGTAATATAATAGCTCTTATAGGAACAAGAAGGAATTTTCTGAAAAGGGATCCACATAGCAGGCATTAGTACCAATAACTGACAAATGGGACCTCATTACACAAAGCAACTTCTGTACAGCAAAGGACACCATCATTCCAGTGAAGAGGCAGCCTACAGAATGGGAAAAAGATTTGTCAACTATATATAATATACAAAGGAATAAAAAAAAGACCTTAAACACCAAGGAAACAAATAACACAATTAAAAAATGGGGTACAGAACTAAACAGGGATTAGTCAAAAGATGAAACACAAATGGCTGAGAAACATCTTAAGGAATGTTCAACATCCCTAGCCATCAGGAAACTGCAAATTAAAATAGCTTTGAGATTTCATATTACACCAGTCAAAATGGCCAAGCTTAAAAAAAAAATGACCCCAGATGCTGGAGAAGAGTCACCAGAAAGGGAGCTCTTAGTCACTGCAGATTGGAATGCAAACTAGTGCAGCCGCTATGGAGATCAGCCTGTGATTCCCCTGGAAGCTGAGAATCGACCTATGTCAAGATCTAGCTGTAGCACTCTGGGCATACACCCAAAGGACTCCATCTTACCGTGGAGACACTTGCGAATTCACAGAGAATGAAGACACAGCACGCACAGAGCCTGGCACTGGTCTGCATGAGTCTGGGGTCCAAGAACCGAGGAGACGTGGACACAGGTCCCCATTCCTAACCCAAAGCAATCTCCAATTTGATGATCACTTGCAAATGAAAATTCCATTTCCTCCAAAGGAGTCTCACTGGGGAAACAAACTACTCTCATTGGTCGGCTGCATGCCCAGGAGTAGATGCCAGCAGAAAATGAACTCGGCAGCATCTCTGGATGTCCCTTGTCTCATAATGTCATGTCACATCTCTTCATTTAAAACAATTTATTATTTACATTTTCTTTGTATATTTTCCTCTCTTTTACCCTACACGTCCTTTGCATATCTATTATGACTTCCGTTTTAGTACTTTCTGGGATTACTGAGTATGCAGATGTGTGGGCCTCTGCTCCTCGTGCCTTCTCTTGGCCTCATAGAGAAACTCTGTCTCTAAAATCTGAAATAAAATGTAAACATACACACAGTGTACCGGCTTGCAGTATGTCAGCCTGAACAAGCTAGAGAGGCGGAAGCCTCAACCGAGAAAATGCCTCCATAAGATCAAGCTGTGGGAAGACTGTAGGGCATTTTCTTAATTAGTGATTGATGTGGGAGGGCCCAGTCCATTGTGGGTGGTGCCACTCCTGGGCTTGTAGTCCTGGGTTCTATAAGAAGGTTGAGGGAGCCCTGTGGAGCAGGTCAGTAAGCAGCAACCTCCTCATGATCAGTTTCTATCCTAGGTTCCTGCCCTGTTTGGGCTCCTGCCTTGGCGTCCTTTGATGATGCATTGTGTGACGTGGACGCATAAACTAAATAAGCCCTTTTCTTCCTCAGTTGCTTTGGTCATGGTGTTTCATCCCAGCAGTGTTAACCCCAATTAAGGCATTCGGGATGGCAAAAGCTAAATAAGATGACATATGTGAAGCTTTTAAAAGTGACATTTACTCTCTGCATGTGTGTATGTGTTGGGCACAGATGCCACAGTGTTCATGTGGAGGTCGAACAATAGCACGAAGCAGTCAGCTCTCCTGCCTTGTTTGCCCTGGGGACTGAACGCGGGCGGGCTGTCAGGCTTGGCCACAGGTATTTGATCCTACTGGGCCATCTCTGACTTATTCTAAGTTTTTCACCTGGCACTTGTCACACAGTGGGTATTTAACAAAAACGAGAAACTATTATTCTCTTGATACAAAACAATCTCAGTTTTGATTACCTCCCCAGTGTCGGGCTAAAAAGTGATGAAAGAACAGAAAATAGAATTAGTAACTCTCAATTATCAGTTTCAGCACTCGGGGGAGGGTTACCTGGATCCAAGGTTCGTAGTCACATGAAGACATGGGTTTTTTTTTTTTTTTTTTTTTTTTTTTTTACTTTGTGGTGCTGGGGACAGAACCCAAGGCCTCACGAATGTAAGGCAAGCAATCTGCTGAACTGCACCTCCAGGCCAGATGTGTTTTATTCAGAATGCACAATGTTGAAGCATTATAGAAATATGAAATGTCCACTATTTTAGAGCTTCTAAATCTACAGAGATGAGACTCCACATTATTCAACTGAATGCATCTTTAGCGTGGTGTGTGTGCATGTGGCTTATGTGAGGTCGGAGGACAACTCGAGGGGGTTGTTCTCTTCTTCCACTATGTAGCCCCCAGGGCTAGAACTCAGATCCTCAGGCTTGGAGGCAGGCATCTCTACTCATGGAGGCATCTTGCTAGCCCCTTATACAACTTAATAATAGTGATGTTTTAAAAGCTAGTTCAATATACACAAAAATCCAGGTTCCTAACTTCTCTTTTTTTTAAGATTTATTTATTATGTATACAGTATTCTCAGTATTCTGTCTGCATGTATGCCTGGAGAGATGGCTCAGTTGTTAAGAGCACTGCCTGCTCTTCCAAAGGTCCTGAGTTCAATTCCCAGTAACCACATGGTGGCTCACAACCATCTGTAATGGGATCTGGTGCCCTCTTCTAACTTCTCTTGATAGTAAGATGAGGCAGGGCAAATTGGGGGTGGTAGCGGCATATGCTTGTAATCACAGCTAGGGCAGAGGTTGACGCAGGAAGAGGGAAAGCCCAAATCCTGGTTGCTGAAGCGATGTCCCAGTAACTATAGCTCAGTAGGGAGCCCAGCATGCACACAGCCCTGGGTTAGAGTCTCTAGAATTGGGGGGGGGGGAGGTAGCAACATGACCTCCCCGTTAGATGGTGCATACTCATTTGCTGCGGTCCAACCATTCTACTATGCCTTGTAAACTGGCAGCCTCAGTCACCTGCATAGCTCTTGGGGCTGTCTGAATTGGAAATATCTGGGGTTTCTTTTTTAAACATGCCACGAAGACCTGGCGCTAATTGTCCAAGTTGTCTAAGTATGAGATTTTTTTAAGCCTACCCAAATATTAAATTCTGCTTCTCTATGTAACAATGTATTGATAAACAGGGTAAGAAAAGAACCATAAAACACAGGCATCTTAAAATTCTATTAATGAACAGTCTATAGTTGTGGCACATATATTTATAGTGATCAAATTTGAAGCACTTAATATCCCTAAATATTATCAGCTTAGTGGTGGTGCACACCGGTGATCCTAGTACTTGGGAGGGAGGTGGAGGCAGAAGGATGAGAAGTTCAAGGTCATTTTAGCCTATGTAGGGAATTTGAGGCCACCCTGGACTAGATGGAGACCCTCTCTTAACAAATCAAAACTTATGTCATGATTACTCCAGAAACCAACATGTGAAGAAATGCATAGTTTTGTGCCTGTTTGGGTCCAGGCACAAAGGTTAAAACCTTTGAACTTCAACTTTTCCTTAAGTGGACAAGATGGTAGAACTAGAAAGAGGGATTAAGTGATTCCAGTGAAATTAAGGTGTCTTTTAATGTCACCTCTCCCATTTCCTCCTACTCCTATTAAAGGAAAAAGTGCTCTATGAAAAAGGGCATTTCTTAAGCTCTATGTTTGACAATCCTCTAGACAGAATTTTCAATGAGGGCTGCAGGAGACAGACTCCCAGGATTGAAACTGACAACTTAACCAAGATGAAGGGCTAAGACTGTCTCCAGCACTCAAAGAAAAACAAGAAAAATATACATCAGATAATCGACTAGTCATACGTGTGTCTGTGTGTGTGTCTGTGTGTGTGTCTGTGTGCGCGTGTGTGTTGGCTTTTCGAGACAGGGTTTCTCTGTGTAAAAGCTTTGGCTGTCCTGGAGCTCGCTTTGTAGACCAGGCTGGCCTCGTATATTAAATTTGGGCCGTCAGCACTGCCTGAACAGCGCAGAGAAAATTGCAAGGCCTAAGGTGCGCATCCTGAGATGAGACAGCCCCAGTTACTCCGGAAGGTTAGTGGGCGGCGTCTGCAGGACGCAGTGACAACAGGGCCTGAGCAAGCACTGCCACCACAGCCTGCACCTCGGCCAGCATCCTGTCATCATGACAGCACCCCAACACCTGGTCAGCACCCCAACACCCGTACACCCCGTAGTTCGGTACACCGACACCTGTCCATGACTCCAACACCCGGCCAGCACGCCAACACCCAACTGGTACCCCGACACCCGGATGGCACCCCGACAGCCTGCAGCCGGGCACCGAGGCACCCGGCCGGCATGCGACAGCCCACCACCCAGCCCGCACCCAGACACTCCTCCGCCCCGACCCGTACTCCCGCGGGGTCCCGTCTTGGCTCACCTAGTGGCGTCGGCGACGTTCCTGACGAACAGGGAGGTGTTGGGGGGCCTGGTGTAGCGAGACATGCCGCTCGCGGCCCCGCTCCCAGCCGCCCGCCGCGCCCCCTCCCGGGCCGGCCGCGCAGCCGCAGACGCGGGCTGGGGGCGCGGGGCCTGAGCGGCCGCGCCAGCATCAACCTGGACACTGTCTCGGCCGCTCGGGAACAGACCCGATATCCACCGATCCAGACCGGGAGACATGCCTCACCCAAGCAGTCCCAGAAAAGATCCCAGATAGGACTTCGAAAGAGTCATGAGTAAGGGACAGGGCCCCTATTACGAGCATGCAAGCGTAGCCTCAGCGTTTCCCTGAAGAGATCAACTCCATCCTCAACGGAGAAGGAATGTACACACACGAGTAGGGAAGAACAGCTACAGTACTACGGCTTTAAGTGTGAAGGCCCGCAGCAATCAACTGGGGTAGCATCAAAGAAACCCAGACAGCAGATTTTTTGTTTGCTTGGCATATTTTTGTAACAACGTTTCAGGCCTAGGATCCCTTATGTATTGTGGCTACACACCAGGCTCCAGCTGGACTTACTAAGGAGAAAGTTGAGAGTACTTGGTATTGCTTAGCTGGGCCGCTGTAACAAATGCAACAAATTTGGTGACTTAATGAAATTTATCCTCTTAGGACTGGGGCGGGGGGGGGGGGCGGGAGAGGTGCGGGTCACTCAGTTGGAGTCTTTGCCTAGCACGCAGGAGGCACGCTGTTCCAGTACCTCATAAAACCCGAATGATGGTGGCACCTGTAATCCCAGGGCTGCTGGGGAGGGGATGGTAGAGGGATCCTCTGCGACAGAAGGAGTTTGAGGCCAGCCTGGTCTAAGTGAGATGTGTCCTCACTGATATTGCTTAGATCTACTCTTTCCATTTCCAAACATGTTTGAAGCCTCTAAGCATCTTTTTCAGAACAACAGCATTCCCTTTGAGTGCCTGAGGCAGGAACAGTTTCAAGAGTAGACGACTCAATAATATTACACCAAGGTGGGGTAGGGGTAGGGGCTGGAGAGAAGTTCAGCAGTTAAGAGTGCTTGCTGCTTTTGCTGTGGTCCTGGGTTCGGTTCCCAGCATCCACATGGTCACTTAAAATTCCCTTAACTCCAGTATTAGGGTACTCAACACCATCTTCTAGCCCCTGTGGGGGCACAAAACACACATGCAATGCACATACATACATAAATACATAGATGTAGGCAAAACACTTATGCACATAAAAAAAAAGTAATTTGAAAAACGGAATGCTGTACTAAGATTGCCCAGTGTCCTAACCAGTTGTGTTGAGTAACTGATAAAACTGAGCTCTATTGTTCTTTTGATGTTTCCCAAGGGCCCAGACTAAAAACCCTCCCAGCCCTAGATTTAAAAATAAAACAAAACAACAAACAAACAAAGCCCCCACATTTACCCAGAGAAAAGTGTCCCTTTGCTGACCCGTGTCTTCAAGCATCAGATGACACGTCACAGAGTAGCAGAGGCTCATCCAGGAGTGGACTCGGTCCAGTGACTGGGAGAACAGCTCAGGAGAGAGGCAGGCTTGCTGTGCAACCATGACGTCCTGGGTTAGAATTCCCAGCACCCATGTGATAAAATCCTGAGCATAGCCACGCACCTGTGACCCCAGCCTTGTGAGGTCAGAAGCTCACTGGGCAGCAAGCCCTGCAGAACTGAAGAAGTCCAAATCTTCATGTTTAGTAAGAGACTCCATCTTCAGAGAAGAGAGAGAGAGGCAGAGTAGAAGACACCTTGTAACCTCCTCTGGCCTCTGCACAGGCACACGGCACACACATCCGTGACTCCTCCCACTAAAATAGAAACGTTTTAAATTAGGAGAATAAAGAGTTAGTCTAGAGTGACAATGTGACTACAGACATGTGCCCTGTGAAGGACATAAGAGTCCGTGGACCTCTTTGCCATCCTCACCTTCAAGCCTCATGAAGACAGGACTTATATTTTTAAATATTTTAAGAATCATGTAGATTCTATAATTGTTTTTCCTTTTCCCACTTGGAGACAGGGTCTCATTATGTAACATTGGCTGGTTTGGTACTCACTGATGTAGCTCCAGCTAGGCTTGAATTTACAGCAATCCTCCTGTATCAGTCTCTATAGTACTGGAACTACATGCATGCACCCCCATACCTTTCTATTTCACTTAGAAAAAAAAAGTTAAATAGTTGTGATTGAGCCAGGAGTGGTGGCACACACCTTTAATGCCAGCACTTGGGAGGCAGAGGCAGGTGGATCTCTGTCAGTTTGAGGTCAGCTTGGTCTACAGAGTGAATTCCAGGACAGCCAGGGCTGTTACATAGAGAAACTCTGTCTCGAGAAAAACAAATAAAACAAAACAAAAACAAACAAACTCAAAACTTGTCATTGAAATCAACACAGAGCTGGGGGCAGAGCTCAGGGTGGCAGGGCACTTATCTAGCGTGCATGAGGCCTTGGGTTTGGGTACCAGCACTGTAAAAAACATGAGGAAGAGGAAGGAGGAGGAGGAGAAGGAGAATATTATAGCTCTACAAAGAGTATTGTAAAAAGAAAAAGTCAGAACCCTTTTTCAACTGTTAAAGCTTGCTTTAACGAACAAATTCTTAATTTTTTCTTTTGAGACAGGGTTTCTCTGTGTAGTCCTGACTGTCTTTGAGCTAACTCTGTAGACCAGGCTGGCCTTGAATTCAGAGATCTGCCTGCCTCTGCCTCCAGAGTACTAGGATTAAAGACATGTGCCACCACTGCCAGGCTGGACAAACTCTTAAATCTTTGTGTATGTTACCTGTATGAAAGCAGATGGTGTCTGGTGAGAAGGCTCAGTAGACAAAGGCACTTGCTACCAAGCCTGACAACTTGAGTTAGAGTCCAAGGAGCTACATAGTGGAAGGAGAGAGCAGACTCCAACTGCTGTTCTCTTACCTTCACATCCACACACACGAATCAATAAACTGTAATTACAGTATTAAAAACAGAAAACAGAGGCACATAGGAAACTATAGCTGATGTTTGGGAATTGTATGACTTGTCTCTGATAAAATAGCTAAAACCAGTGGTCACCATTTAGAATCTAGGATGTAGCTAAGGCCTTTCCGCTCATTCTCAGTTTGCCCCCCTCTGCTGTCTCTCCAGGGAACCTTCTCCTAAATAGTGCACGAGAACACAACTTTCTGGCTTCTTTCTGTTGCTGTCATTGTTGAGACAAGGTCTCAATCTACAGCCCATGCTGTCCTGGAACTCACTATATAATACAGCCTGACTTTACCATGGTAATCCCCTACCTCCGCCTCCAAGTACTAGGATTGATTATAGTCCATAAGTCATCGTGTGTTGTGTGACATTTCTGCGGTATGTGAACAAATGCGTACTCATAACAGACAGCACGGAAGTTCAGTTTGAACAGATGAGTTTTATTAGGGGTGGCCTGCAGGAATATGGGTAAGGGGTTACTTACGGGAATGACTCAAAGACAGTTGCAGCACCAAGGTCTGTTCTGGAATCTATAGCAGCTCAGAAAAGCTGGTAACCAGCTCACTGAGCAACCGACAAGCAACTAAACAAATTGAAAAGTATCTTCTAGGCAGCTCAGCTGGTCTGAATCTCTTCCAGGAGCTTAGCTTGTCCGAAAGTGTCTCTAAGCAGTCTTTGCATGCTATAGACGCTTGAGGAGGGAGGGTCTTTTTGTATCAGATCAGTTTCAGGGACTTTCTGAATGAAGCCTTTGAGTTGTCCACTTCCTGAAATTAAGGAACTTGTCCAGTCCAGGCCCCGTACTCTGAGACTGTCCCGTCTCAGCCCGTGTCACCGCACACAGCAGACTGGTGTAGCTTAAGCAGATTAATTATTTAGCGTTGGTTTTGAGTGTTATAGTGGGGAACTATAACTAACTGAGAAATAAGTTCTGCTTAGGCCTGTGTGTGCGCCTCCAAGCGTGTGTGGTAATTTGAAGGATTAATGCCGCAGTTCCCCAGCAGGTGGCGGTAACTCTCCTCCAGTGAGAGCTGCCACAGGCTCCCTCAACAGTGAAGGGGGAGGTGATGGGAGGCTTGGTTTTTTTGCTTGCTGATTTTGTCTTGTGTGCTATAGTTGTTTGGTGCATACTGGGGATCAAGCCTGGGCTTTATGACTGCCAGTCAAATGCTCTACCACAGACCACGCCCCCCAGCTGATAGGAAATTTATATAGGATGGATTATAAATACCCCCCCCCCGCATTATCTCACACTGTTTAGAAAACACCATTCATATAGCCCAGATGGAGAACATGATTGCCTCCTATTATGAAGTTTATATTTATGCTGCGTGTAGGAAATATGTAAAATCTCATTCTATGACAACCTAAGTAGAAGGGGTAAGTTAATCTCTTTCAGAAGTCAGCGAGCATGTTCCCTAACGTGTATGAATCTAGATCTTGAATGTGTTGGATATACGGGTGTTTCTTCATTTGCTAATTTTTTATGGTTGATTTACTGTATTCAAAGTGACTATATTACTATATATATATAATTAATATACTTATATTACTATATTCTTACCTTTCCTTCCAGTTTTCTGCTTTGTTCATCTTCAGTTGCCCGCCTGCTTATCAAGGCCTGCTCTAGAAGCCACATCACTCAGCCAGAGACTATGTCACTCAGCCTCCCTTGCTGAGGTGTCAGCGTGACTGTGTTCTGATCAAATACATGTAAACAGAGATGTTCTACAGAGACACCTGGAATAGCACCTGAAAGGGAGTTTGTTCAGCTTTTGCCCGATTGCCTGGAATTTGCACGGATAGCTAGAACACTGTGACTATCTCCCACTTGATTGCCTGGAGTTTGCAGGGGCAGCTGAAACACTGTGAGTATCTCAGACTCAATTGTCTGGAGTTTGCATGGACAGTTGAAACACTGTGACTGTCTCAGACTCGATTGCCTGATGTTTGCATGGACAGCTGAAACACAGTTACTATCTCAGACTCAATTGTCTGGAGTTTGCAGGGATAGCTGGTACGTTGTATCTCACACTCGATTGCCTGGAGTTTGCAGGGATAACCGAAACACTGTGACTATCTCAGACTCAATTGTCTGGAGTTTGCAGGGATAGCTGGAACACCATGAGTATCTCAGACTCAAAAGGATTTCTTGAGGAAGAACTCACATACTGATGGCAGCAGAATAGAAGTATATTGCTTAGTCCCTGAAGACAGTGAACTTGTAGCTAAGACTAGACATCTTTTATGTGAAATACTCTTGCTAAATTATCTTTTATTTTGAGGGCTTTTTTTTTTTTTGTAAATGATGCTTTTTTATTTTTGAGACAAGGTCCCACTATGTAGAGACTACCCTAGATTTCACTGTGTAGAGAAGGCTGGCCTTAAAAGAACAGAGATTTTCCTGTTTCTGCCTTCTAGGATCTGAAGTTAGAGATGCATGCCGCTATACCTCGCCATAGATAGGTGCTAGGTGTATGCAGAGAAGAGAGGCTCATTTGATTTTGTGGACTCCTGTGTTTCCTATGATTTGTGTTTGAATCTGTATTGGCCAAGTGTCCAAAGTCTGCCAGAGCTTTCTTCTTTGCATACAGGGCTTCTGACGACCACCCTGAGCTTTGTAATGGTGGGCAAGGCAGATTCTCCCACATCCCCAGGACTCCTCAGTTTATATCTCCTGAGGTAGCTAATGAATGGTATATCTTGAGGGCTCCTCCCAAGTGTGTTGGGAATGTGGGGAAAAGCCACGGTCCTGAGATCTGAATAGGTCAACTTGGCTTCATAATTTCAAAACCCACCAAGTATCAATCACCCTGCTGGAGGAATACAGCTGTGGATGCCAAGCACTCTGTTGGAACCTCAGTATTTGTCAATTGTGTATCAGTGAGTTTCATGGAAGAAAGGTGATAATGGAAGTTGATCTATCCACATCTCAGGCTCAGAGTTATCAAACTCCACATTTGTAGTGATATTTTGTTTGTGAACTAACAAATAAAGCTTGCCTGAAGTCATAGAGCCAGGCAGTGGTGGCACACACCTTTAATTTCGGCACTCAGGAGACAGACTGATCTTTGTGAGTTCAAGGCCAGCCTGGGCTACACGAGATAGAATCTGTCTAAAAAAGAAACAGAGCTCACACAAAGGTGACCCCAGCACTGTGGATCCCATGCCTGTAATCCCAGCATTAGGGAGGTGGAGACAGGAGTGATATGGCTGGGTGGAGAGAGGAATCTAAGGCAAGAGGAGACAGGAGCTCAGATGCAGTACGAGGTTTTATAGAGACAGATGCAGTCTGAACATCCGTAGAGATAGGATCACCCCTTTGGTCTGAGCATTGGTAGAGGTAAGAACTCTGTAGTGAGATTTCATTTGTATTTTAATAAATAAAACTTGCCTGGAGATCAGAATACAAAACAGCCATACTAGTTAGCCATATAGGCCAGGCGGTGGTGGCACACACCTTTAATCCCAGCAGCCATACTAGTCAGTCACAGAGGCAAGGAGGTGGTGGTGCACGCCTTTAGTCCCAGCACTAGAGAGGAATATAAGGCGGGATGAGACGGGAGCTTGCTCCTTTTCAGTCTAACTTCATAGAGGAAAGAGCTCTCTAGTGGCTGGCTGCTTTGCTTTTCAGATCATCAGGTTGAACCCCAAGATCTCTCTCTGGGTTTTTATTATTGTGCTACAGAACTCTCTAGTGATTGGCTGCTCCATTTCTCTGATCTTTCAGCATGAACCCCTATATCTGACTCCAGGTTTTTACTGTTAATACCAATTACAATTCAAGCTACACACATTAATTTCATTTGATGCGTTCTGCTCATAGGCCCTGAGGTTAGGGTTACCTTTCCCTGTATCATCGCTGCCTGAGCCATAACCATTCCTTGCTTGTACTTTTTCGCCTGTGAGCATTCAGCCCTTGTGCCCTCCACAGCCTCCTTCCGGGCTGTCTGTCACCGTGGACCTGAGGCAGGTTGAATCTAGGCTGTCAGGCTGGTGACCATTCCTTGTGCCCCAACCCTTCGGGAGAGTTCAGTTTTAAATAATAGATTTCATGTCAGAGGGGCACCAGCCACGGCCCTCTGAGGTCTGGGAACTCCTTCCAGGGATGATCCATCCCACCCGGAGAAGTCACGGTCTCAGCAAGCCCAACAGCTGGATTTGAGGCTAGTGAGAGCCGCAGGCTTGTCCTACAGCTGGGACTGACAGTCTCTTTCCACCACGGCCACTCGGAGAAGGCCTCTGCTCCCCTCCTGTCCTGGAGAGCCACATTGGGGTTGCACTCAGCTCAGCTTTGTCATGGCGGGTACATTGCTTCTGCACTTGTCACTCCTTGTGTGGGTTTCTTGAATCTTTTCATCTCCCCTCTTTTTGGAAGAGCGCCTTTCTGGTTCTAATACTGGCACTTCTCTGCTGGATCACGTGGAGGAAGCCTGCCATCTCACCTGGAAGTCTTGAAATAGTATCTTTTAAAAATAGAAATAAAACAAAGACATTGAGAGAGAAAACAAAGCTGAGTATGCCGCTTAGGAGTGCTTGCCAAGTATGCACGAGGCCCCGGGGTTCGGTTCCTTGTAATACAAAAAAAAGTGGAGCGGGGTGGGGCTAGGGTTGGGAAAGCAAAAGAGTTAAAATGTGGATGGGAAGGAACTTCCCAAATCTAGAGTATACTTACTTTTTCTTGCCCCTATACACTTTTTCATATCCCTATACATAACCCCCCTAAGTTCAAATTAAAGAAATAAAGGAACCTAAATCATTTGAGGAGATACTGGCTGTGTCCGGTCAGGATAGCATCCCAAACTCCTGTTGCTACATTAATAGAGAACATACAAGTTAAAAGCATGTTTTGAAAATGCAGGCTTAGGAGGATTGGGAAGCATTTCGGCAATGTAGTCTGTCTACTGTGTATGTGTGCCTCCCCTACTCCTTGCAACATGTTTTGTTGTCTGTCTGTCTGTCTGTCTGTCTGTCTGTCAGTCATCTATCTACCTATATTTATATCTATCATCTACCTATATCTATTTATCATCTATCTATGTCTATTTATCTATCTCTTTATCATTTATCTAATCTCTTTTTATTCTTTTACTTTGCCACTCTAAATACTTGAACTCCCTCATTCAACACCAAATCTATGCCTCTCCCAGAGCACTCTCTAGACTGTATATTGCGTGCCAGTTTCCTAGGAGATTGGAATATTCCATCTCCCAGAGAAGCGCTGTAAGATAAAAAGTGAAAAACTCAAAATAGCTCCAGGAAGTCCCTGAAACAGACTAGATTCACTAGGCCCTTCCCTCCCAAGAATAAATGATAAAGACTGCTGAGAGTTACTCTCAAAGGAGCTGCTTAGATAAGCCCAGCAGTATTGCTGATGTTACTTTAACTATGTGAACCTGTGTTACACTTGTTTCCTCTGCCTTTGTTAACAATGTAAAAATGTGTCGTGTTTGTTTGTTCTGCATTTGTTTAATTATGTCAAGTTGTGTTGCATTTGTTTCGCCTTGCCTGCCTAAGGTATTTGATGGATCTAATAAAAAGCTGAGTGGCCAATAGCCAGGCAGGAGAGGGATAGACAGGGCAGGCTGGCAGGCAGCGAGAGTAAGTAGGAAGAGAGAAATCTAGGCTCGAGAGAAGAGAAGAAGGAAAAGAATGAGGGAGAAATAGAGGGCCAGAAGCCAAGCTGCTGCCAGCCAGCAAACAGAGTAGGATGTACAGAAAGGTAAAAAGCCCTGAGGCAAAAGATGGATGAAGAGAAACAGGTTAAGGTATAAGAGCTAGTGGGACAAGCATAAGTTAAGACGGAGCATTCGTAACTAATAAGACGTCTCTGTGTCATGATTTGGGAACTGCTTGGTGGTCCAAAGGGCCTGGTAAACAGTGGCCTGCAAGAAGCGAGAATCCCGAGCTACTTGGAAAGGACACTTCCCAGCCCACTGAGCTGCCTGCAGGCTGCGCAGTGAGCTCTCGGTTTCCTGCTTTTGTGAGCTGTCACCCATGCTGGAGTGGGCTTTGGTGATGCTGATGTCTTCAAGTCATTCTTGTTCCTGAAAGTAACCCCTCGCTCATATCTCTGGAAGTACCCCCAGTAGAACTCATCGGCTCACCTGTGCTTTGGTTGTATCCATACTTTGGTCTGTCGTGGGCTCGTATCCGGGGTACGGTGCATGTCCCCAGGAAAAGTCTGCCACACAACTCTGTACAACACAGAGACATAAAGCGAAAGGCACCATGTAAGACCTTTGGAAACACTGCAACTGTATTTTCCTAATAGGTTTTGCTAGAAATTTCAGATTTGCACTCAGCTTCATCTTCTGTAATGCCTGTAATAGCTGGATGTTTCTAGACCACAGACAGCTTAATTTATTAATAACTCTTCTTTTTGGAAGAAATGTTTTTTATAAACATTTAAATATAAACATTAAACATTTACATTTAAATGTTAAAATGTGCACCACCCAAATGAGTGGGAAGCGTGAGAGCGAACGTTAGTGCCAGAAATGATTAACCAGGGTACGCCCACATCCAGCTACACGCATTGGGGATGGGGAGACTGGTACAGGGAGTAAAGTACTTGCCGTGGACATGCAAACACCTGTGTTCGCATCCCTGGAAACTATATGAAGACATACATGGTAGCATGTGTCTGTGTCCCAGGCCTGCTACCACAAGCTGCTAGTCGAGGCAGGACTGTCCTCCGTAGTCCATGGGTCAGCTAGCCTGGCAGAGGCTTCAATGAACAGTGAGTGACCCCGTCTTAAGTAAAGTGCAAAGCAAGGTCAGTTAATTGCCGGAGGGTTTCTTCTACTTTGCACATATGTACTGTAACATAAACACACCGTAAACCATTGTAAGAATTTTTTTTAAAGCCCTGTATGTTGCTTGAGAGATCAAAGCAGAGAGCTGTCACAGGTCTTTCAGGGGCTGCTCCCAGCTGGGTTTTATATTGTGTCAATGGAATGAGGAGCAGTGTAGTGATATTTGCATTTGTGTTTTAATAAATAAGCTTGCCTGAAGATCGGAGAGCTAGTCTTACATACCAAGCAGTGGTGACACACACCTTCAATCCCAGTAGTCATGCTAGTTTGCCATAGAAACCGTGTGGTAGTGGTACATGCCTAAAGAGAGGACTATAAGATGGGAGGAGACAGCTCTCACACACAGTCTCATTCTGATATTCCTGGAGGCAGGATCACCATTTCAGACTGAGGTAGAGGTAAGAGCCAGTGACTGGTTGTTTTGCTTTTCTGACCTTCAGGTTGAACCCCAAAATCTGTCTCTGGGATTTTATTAATTGAGCTGCAGAGCAGTTGGCATTTTCCACTCATGACCCTTAGCAGAGAAATATCCTAAGTGCTTGTGTATTGGTCAGGGGGTTCAGCACAAAAGAGAGGCCTGTCTCTAAATGGCCCTTTACTGTCTTCGTTTCCAAGAATGGCTGTGGCAAGCAGAGCAGCTAATCTCACTTGGCAGGAGAGAAGGAAGCCCACGGGAGCTTGAGGTCACTGAGCACTGGGACAGCCAGGACTTTGAAATAGCTGCCTTCCTTTTGTGGGTCATTTGAGAAAACCTGGACAGAATTGAAAACAAGGAGTAACAGACTCTGCTGGCTAGGTTTACATCAACCTGACGCACACTAGAGTTATCTGAAAGGAGGGAACCTCAGGTGAGAAAATGCCTACATATGCTCCAGTTATAACACGTTTTCTTAATTAGTGATTGATGGGGGAGGGCTCAGCCCATTGTGTGTGATGCCATCCTTGGGCTAGCAGTCCTGCGTTCTATAAGAGCAGGCTGAGCAAGCCACGGTGAGCAAGCCAGTAAGCAACAGCAAACTCTCTGATCCTTTGGCTCTTAAAATCTTTCTGCCCACTCTTCTGCTGTGATCCCTGGACCTTGGATGCTGGAACTGTGTTGTGAATGTATCATTTGGGACTGGACTCCACAACTCTGCGTTTTGATTGGGTTTTCTGTAATGGTCTCCATCTATTGCAAAGAGACGTTTCCTTGATGAGGGGTAGTGACTACACTTCCCAGACTGCATCCCAAAGAAGGATCCCCCTTGTTTACTTAGTAACTTTATAACATATCCAGCTGTTAACACCAGAAACCTGGTACCATTTCTCTGCTGTGCTCCTCTTCCAAGAATCAGATGTTCAGCCAGGCATCAGCTGAACTGTGGAATGTTCCTGGAATTGTTGGGTTAGCAGGAACCTAGTAGTTTCGTACATACTTAAATGTTTCCTGTTTCTAATTCTTTTTTCATTTAGTTTCCAATTAGTCCTGTAAACAAAATTCTGATCAAATTTAACACACCCAGTGGTTGGATTGTGGGGTTAGTTTGGTAATCCTAAGTAGCATGTATAATTCCTCACTGTCCCTGTGGTTTGAAAGAGAATGGCCAACATTGACTCATATATGTGAGTGCTTGGTCACCAGAGAATAGAACTGTTTCATAGAACTAGAAATTAGGGGGTAAGGTTTTGTGGGAGGAAGTATGTCACGGGGGTTTCCAAAGTCTATGCCAATGCCAGCCTCCCCTCCCGACTTCTCTTCCTCCCCTTCCCCGACTTCTCTCTCAGCCTGCAGATCAGGATTTAGCTCTCAGCTATTGCTCCAGCCATAGAGAGAATGATGCCATGTTCTCCACCATGATAATAATGTACTAAACCTCTAAAACTGTAAGCAAGCTCCCAATTAAATGCTTTATTTTATGTGATTTGCCTTGGTCAAGGTGTCTCTTTATAGCAACAGTGTAAGCGTTACAGCTAAGAAAGGATTTTGTGGCCCGATGTTGGTGAGCTGTTTTTTGTTTTTGTTTTCCTGTAGGATGGGCCTGGACCATTCTCTTGCCTCAAGGGAGTAGAAATGACTGTGAATGCCTTTAGAGTAGTGGGGAGGGGGAGCATAGGGCCTAGCCACTTGTATGCCTCAAGAGGCTGGGAATGGCCATTAGAGAAGTCGGGGTGGGGGTGTTATGCCCAAATCTGTGAAGTTCCCTAAAAGCCAACAAGGAGACTGAGTCCCATACGTAAAAGCAAAGAGCCTTTATTTTATGCAAGTTCGCAAACTCAGTGTCTCTGCATGTTCAACGTATACTAGTAAAGATGGGGGTGAGGGGTTTCTGAGGTTCAGGACCCCTGATTGACTGACATTTGTCTAGGGGTGTCCCAGTGAGTGTGCGCTGGCAGGTGATCCTATCTACAGCAGTTGGAATGTTAGGCATTTTCTTTGGATGGTCTATTCTTGGGTGGTGCTCAGGTAATCTTAGTTTATGGTCCTTTCTGCAACCAGGCATTGCTTCAGGGTAAACTATTGAGACTCAGGTGATAATGGTTGGAAGTAAAGAACTTCCTTTGGGTGATCTGTTCATATTTAGCTTCTCATGGCTGGCTCCCACAGGGGCTAGCTGTTCAAGCCTGCAGGGGCTTATTAATAGAACAATGGCTAGGACAGAAGTTGGTTCCAAGGACTGAGGTACTGCTGTGAGGGGCCTGACCATGCTGTTTCTTGTAGGAATATGGGAGACTTTGGGACTTTGGAATAGAAAAGCTGTTGGACACTTTAAGTGAGGCTTAATGGGCCATTCTAGTAGAAGAATGAAAGGTAGTACTGAGGACGATTTGAACTGTGGAGGCCCAGTTCAAGAAGTTTCAAGATGGGAGAATATTAGTAAGTGGCTAGAGACCATTCTCCTAATATGTTAGCAAAGAATGTGGCTATATTTTGCCCTTGTCTAAAAAATCTGCCTGAGTGCCCATCAAAATCCCAGCAAAATTCTTCAAAGACCTCAAAAGAATGGTACTCAACTTCATTTGGAAAAGCAAAAAACCCAGTATAGCCAAAATAATCCTGTATAATAAAAGAACTTCTGGAGGTATCACAATCCCTGACTTCAAACTCTACTACAGAGCTACAGTACTGAAAACAGCCTGGTATTGGCATAAGAACAGACAGGAAGATCAATGGAACTGAATAGAAGACCTGGATATAAATCCACACATCTTCGAACACCTGATCTTTGACAAAGAAGCAAAAAAATATCAAATGGAAAAAAGAAAGTTTATTTAACAAGTGGTGCTGGCATAACTGGATATCAACATGTAGAAGAATGAAAATAGATCCATATCTATCACCATGCACAAAATTCAAGTCCAAATGGATCAAAGACCTCAGCATAAAGCCAACCACACTGAACCTTATAGAAGAGAAAATGGGAAGTACACTTGAACGCATTGGCACAGGAGACCACTTCCTAAATATAACCCCAGTAGCACAGACACTGAGAGAAACAATAAATGGGACCTCCTAAAACTAAAAAGCTTCTGTAAAGCAAAGGACACAGTCAACAAGACAAAACGACAGCCTACAGAATTGGAAAAGATCTTCACTAACCCCACATCAGACAGAGGTCTGATCTCCAAAATATACAAAGAACTCAAGAAATTGGACACCAAAAAAAATCACATAATCCATAAAAAAAATGGAGTACAGACCTAAACAGAGAACTCTCAACAGAGGAAGCTAAAATGGTTGAAAGACACTTAAGGAAATGTTCAACATCCTTAGTCATCAGAGAAATGCAAATCAAAACAACTCTGAGATTCCATCTTACACCTGTAAGAATGGCCAAAATCAAAAACACTGATGAAAACTTATGCTGGAGAGGTTGTGGGGAAAGGGGAACACTCTGCATTGCTGGTGGGAGTGCAAGCTGGTACAGCCCCTTTGGATGTCAGTGTGGCAATTTCTCAGGAAATTAGGAAACAACCTTCCTCGAGACCCAATAATACCACTATTGGGGGCTGGAGAGATGGCTCAGTGGTTAAGAGCATTGCCTGCTCTTCCAAAGGTCCTGAGTTCAATTCCCAGCAACCACATGGTGGCTCACAACCATCTGGAATGAGGTCTGGTGCCCTCTTCTGGCCTGCAGACATACACACATTGTATACATAATAAATAAATATTTAAAAAAAAAATAATACCACTATTGGGTATCTATCCAAAGGATGCTCAATCGTGCCACAAGGACATGTGCTCAACTGTGTTCATAGCAGCTTTATTTGTCATATCCAGAACCTGGAAACAACCTAAATGCCCCTCGATTGAAGAATGTATAAGGAAAATGTGGTACATTTACACAATGGAGCACTACTCAGCAGAAAAAAATAATGACAGCTTGAATTTTCAGGAAAATGGATGGAGCTAGAAAACATTAGTTTGAATGAGGTAACCCAGACACAGAAAGACAATTATCACATGCACTCACTCATAAGTGGTTTTTAAACATAAAGCAAAGAAAGCCAGCCTAAGCTTGGATGCTCACCTTATTAGACCTGGATGGAGGTGGGTGGTCCTTGAACTTCCCACAGGGCAGGGAACCCTGATTGCTCTTTGGGCTGACGAGGGAGGGGGACTTGGCTGGGGGAGGGGAAGGGAAAGGTAAGGCGGCGGTGGGGTAGAGACAGAAATCTTTAATAAACAAATAAAAAAAAATAAAGCCAGCCTACAAACCACAATCCCAGAGAACTTAGACAACAATGCAGACACTAAGAGAACCTCACTAGATCTAATCTACATGGGAAGTAGAAAGTAGAAAAAGACAAGATCTCCTGAGTAAATTGGGAGTATGGGGACCTTCGGAGAGGATTGAAGGGGAGAGGCAGGGAGGGAAGCAGAGAAAAATTTAGAGCTCAATAAATATCAAAAAAAAAAAATCTTCCTGAGGCTAAACTGAGTTTTGTGTGATAGGATATTTGTACACTGTGAAAATGTATTGCTGTGATTGTTGTAATAAAAAACTGAATGACCACTAGTCAGGAGGTATAGGCTGGTCTTAAGGGCAGAGAGAGAATTCTGGAAAGAAGAAGGGGGAGTCTCCAGCCAGACATGGAGGAAGCAGCATGAGCAGACAGAGAGATGAGGTAATGAGCCACATGACCGAACATGGATTATAAGTGGGTTCATTTAAGTTAAAGGAGCTAGTGGGACAAGCCTAAGCCAAGGTTGAGCTTTCATAATTAATAAGAAGTCTCTGTGTCATTATTTAGGAGCTGGCTGTTGGGACAGAGGAAGACTTGTCACAGTTTTGGATCAATGACATTGGCAGAGGGAATTTCAAGACAAGCTTGTATTAACTTTGTCATGTGGATTTTAGTGGTCATTTTCATGCAGATCTATAATGAGAAGAAAGAAACTGGAAAAATAGAAACGCAAAATATAAAGGGTGTGAGATGAAAAGATTGGAGCCAAGCCAGGGCTCAAAGAAATAAAAAGTTTAAAGAAAGTCTGATGCTAAATTCCTTAAGGGGAGTGGTGACCTCAAGGCAAGACCTCGTGCAGCTAAGCTTCTAACTTGGGAAAAAGGAATTAAAGTAAAGCTCAAGCAGTGAAGGAATTGTGAAAGATGATACAAATGTTACTGAAAGAGGGGCCAAGTTCAGCCCCGTCAAGCAGTGGCACTTGGCAGCTTCTAACACATGGTTCTGGATTTTGAATGAAGGAGGGTGCAGAATACCTCTCTACATCTAAGGAAAGCCACCAAGGCCAGGTGTGCTTCACGGGTGATCCTGAATGAAGGCCCAGAGAGGCCATTGTGTGAAGCTGTGAAGGTGAAGCCTGGGTTGCACTGGAGACCCCAAGATGTTGGAGAGGACAGAGTCACAGGAAACCTGTCAGGGACAGCTACAGACCCAGGATGGAACCAGCTCAAGAGAAGTGTGTTGCAGTCTACAAAGCTGAAAGGAATTGGAGATAGGAAGACAGGTCAAGACAGGGCAAAGTTTCCTCCATCTTGTATTCTTGCTGAGGCCATTTCAAGTTTTACTAAAATTTGATCTCCTTGATGGAGCATCCCATGGGAAATTATCCAACTCTGTACCAAAAACCCAAGGTCAGGGTGTCCTAGCTAACTTAGATTCTGTTAAACTGTTTGTCCCCAGTCCCCCAAGCTGTCAAATGAGATGTCAGGTTGTGTCTTCTGCCTTTAAAAGCTCATGTTCTGGACACTCAGAACCATATCTAGGTCCCTGAATTCTTGGATGTGCTCCTACCCAGTTGGAATGAAGACTTTCGACTGGTTAAACCATTAACACTCAGACACAGAGATGCAGAATTTGGAGTTTTCCCAGGTGGTTTTCAGTCTTGCTTTGGTCCAGCATTATGCTTCTATTCCTCCTTTTAGAATGGTAATGTGTATTCTGTGCCAATGTATGTTGGAAGCATATGTTCTGCTTTTTGATTTTTGTTTTACATGGGATTGCAATTAAGAGATTGCCAAGAGTCTCAGAAAAGTTTTGACTTTTAAACAGTGTTGCTACTGTGGTAGACTATGGGGGACTTTTGAAGTTGGACTGGATGCATTTTTGTGTTATAATATGGCTACAAGCCTGCGGGGATCTTGGAGTGGAACGTGGTGGTTTGAATATGGATGGCCCTCTTGGGCTCACATATTTGAATGCTTGGTCCACGGGGGAGTGGAACTGTTTGACAGGATTAGAAGAATTAGGAAGTGTGGCCCAGTTGGAGGAACTATGCCACGGGGGGGGGGGGGGGGGGGGGGGGGGGGGGGGGGGGGGGGGGGGGGGGGGGGGGGGGGGGGGGGGGGGGGGGGGGCAGTCTCTCTCTCTCAGCCTGTGGATCCAGGATGTAGCTTGCAGCTACTGCTCCAGAATCACACTTGCCTCTGTGCTTTCCATAGTGATGATGACGGATTAAACCAGCAAAACTGTAAGCAAGCCCCCAATGAAATACTTTCTAAGAATTGCCTTGGTCACGGTGTCTCTTCACAGCAATAGAATAATGACTAAGACACTCCTCCAACCCCAACCAAAATCCACCTTTCTGGTGACCTACTCTCTTAGCTCTCTGCTTTCTGCTATGTGGCTGCTATGAGTTCTCCCGACACCTCAGCCCACGGGTTTTTAAATTGTATGGTACGTGTTTATTTCACCTAGCCATTCTAGAGACGGTGAAGTGCACTGGGGACTGGTTAGGAGGATTTTATCAACAATATTCTCTAGTCACACAGTATTTCTCTGCATTCGGGTAGAGGCAGACCCAAATCATGCCATGGTTCTGCTTCATTCTCGACAGAATCGTTCAGGATCAAAACACCATAGCTGGAAACATTTTCTTTATTTCCTATTTTGTTTGGGGAGAGGACACAACTGCATTTTATCCACGAATCAGATCTTTTTCTCTCCTTCCGTATGCTGCTCCCACCAGCGTTTCTAGCTGACTTTGCTTTCACCTTAATTTTCTTCACCCCACCCCCACCCCTGCTCACCCCCCATGCCACCCCCACCCCACCCCCGCTCACCCCCCAGGCCACCCCCACCCCCCCGGCATTCCGTTCCACTTTCTGTGATCTCTTTTAGGTCACGTTTTGTCAGTCTGATGGGGATTTTATTTAGAGATTATTTTCATCCTACCCAAAGCATATAAACCATGCTGAAACCTGTCATTTGTCAAAAGGAGGTCTGAATCTGAAGCTAAAATGACATGTAATACAACAATGTATAATTTGAGAGGTATTTCAGTTCTGTTTTTCACAGTAACTGAACTTTCTCCCCCTCAATTTTTTTTCTCATAAAACACCTATTTGTTGGGAATTTTCTATGTCAAAGTTTTCATTTCCTATGATTGGGGGCTTGTTTTGTGAGTATCTTGGGAGAAAAGACACATCTTCATACTTTAACACTAGACAACCCATAAGGACTACTGAAATATTTCTGTTTGCCCCAGGCCCTTGCCTCCAAAAAGGAAATAAACAAACAAACAAACTTAGTAGTAAATTTTGTGTTATTTCTTTATCTCCAGCCCCAGGTAAAGAATGGGAATTTTTCTACATGCTTTTGTTCCTAGCAACAACAACAACAATTCAGTTTCCTTGGTGGCATCATAGACAGGGCAGACAGTTGTTTCGATAGCAGATGTAGAAATGAAAATAATAGTAAAAAATACTGAGCTGGCCGGATTCAAGAATGCCACATGTCCATCCCCAGCTGTCGGAAGATGCTCTTGATCTGGGAAGATGGCTCAAAAGGTAAAATCTCTTGCTCTGCAGGCATAAGTTCAAATCCCCAATGACCATGTAAAAAGTTGGATGTGGTTGTGTGTGTCAGTTCTAGTTCTGGGCGGGGGACAGGTGGATCCTGGGAGGTTGGCCAGCCAGCTTAGCCAAAAGAGGGGGCTTTGATTGATTTAGTGAGAGACCCTGTCTCAAGGCAATAAGATGAAGAAGACACCTGGAGTCCTGCTGTGGGTGCTGCATGCAAACACACAGGTGCTCACACCCACCTGCCCACTCACACACACAACAACAACAACAAATACATGACATTCTTTCTTCGCACCCAACTCTAAGCTCAGGTAAAAGTCTGAGAATCTGTAAAGCCACATGGAATCAAGGTCTCTGTTTCTTAGACTGGTGTAACGGGTAATACAACCATTAGAGTCAAGAAAAATAGGCACCCAAGAAATGTCACAGAAGAAGGATGTCTTAGTCAGTGTTCCGTTGCTGTAAGCAGATACCATGACTATGGCAACTCTTATAAAAAGGAAGCATTTATTGGGGCTGGCTGACAGTTTCATAGGTTTAGTCCATTCTCACCATTGCAGTGAGCATCTTGGCACACAGGCAGACGTGGTGCTAGAGAAGAAGCTGAGAGTTCTACTTCCAAATCCACAGACAGCAAGAATAGAAAGACAGTGGGCCTGGCTTGGGCTTTCGAGCCCCTAAAGTTACCTCCAGTGACAACACGTACTGCAACAAGGCAATGAGTAATCGCTCTCAGGTACTGCCACTCCCTGATGACCAAGCATTCAAACAGAGAAGCCTCTGGGGACCATCTTTATTCTAACCGTGACTAGGGATATATGATCTCTGCCGTCAGGAGCCAGAAAACGAAAGAGTATGAAGACTGGAGAGAAGGCATGCATTCAACAAAGTATCATACTTCAGTAAAGAGACTCAAGAATGCAAATGACCACGAACAAGAAATCCATGCTGCCCAAAGTAGAAACTGAACGCGCGTGCATGTGTGTGTGCGCGCGTGTGTGCACTTGCACATACATACTCAGGAGGAACAGAGCTCAGAACTAGCTCTCCTTCCACCACCTCAGATGACAGCACTGTTAATGTGTAGCAGGCGGCCTAACTAACAGCTTGTATTTAGAGTGTGTATACAACTCTGTCACCAGCTACTTAGTGTTGCCCAAAGAGAACAAAAGGGATTTCCACTGCTCTTGGCAGAGCTGCTGCCATAAAAGTCATTCAAGATGATTCTGTTCATTAGGATGTGAATAGATACGTTTATGCATTCAGATGTCTGTTTACAAAAGCGATCAAGCGCAGTGACTAAACATTGTCCGCTGTATAATACTGGGCCCAGTATTTAGTAGGCTGTGTAATCAAATGGTCACGTTAATAGCCTTATAGGTTGGGATAAGGACTAAGTAATAATGTCTAAAACACCTGGAAGAGCAATTGGTACAGAGTAAGTGCCTTTTTCATTAAAATTTATTTGTTTTTATGTGCATTGGTATTTCGCCTGAACATATGTTTGTGTGAGAGTGTCAGATCTTGGAGTTACAGTTTTAGCTGCCATGTGGATGCTGGGAATTGAACCTAGACCCTCTAGGAAGAGCAGTCAAGTGCCCTTAACCCCTGAGCCATCTCTCCAGCCCAGAGTAAGTGCTCTTAACATTATTCTGACTTTTTGCCAGTTCACTGAGCAAATTAATCTCGAGTCTTAGAGACGCTGGAGGATTTCTACAAGATGTGTATCAGAGTAAAGTTTATTAAGAAAAATGAGGGGGGGATGGAGAGAGGGTCCAAGCAATTAAAGTCTTATGTTGTTCATGCCAGAGGACCAGGGTTCAGTTCTCAGCACCCACATGGTGGCTCACACCATGTGTATCTACAGTTCCCGGAGATCTGATGCCTTCTTCTGACCTCCTCAGGCACCAGACACACACGGCTATCACTTTTATTATTGTTTAGGGCTGAGTATGAGTTAGGGTGTTAACTGAGGACAGTGTTTACATGTTAGAGTGTGGATAGAAACTAGTAAAACCTCATCACTTTCTTCTAGAGACAGAGTTTACTCTGTGAAGCCTTGGCTGTCCTGGAATTCACTCCGTAGACCAAGCTGGTCTCGAACTCAAAAATCTGTCTGCCTCTGCCTTCCTAGTGCTAGAATTAAAGACATGAACTACCTCAACGCACTCCTTCAGACTCGTTTTCAAAGGCACAGTTGTATTTTTACGTTATCTTTTTTTTTTACATTATATATCGTATCTTATTTAATCTAGTTGTGGCAAATTAAGAGCTGGTAGGATGGGAAGGACCTGCTGAAACTTTTAATAATAGAAAACCTCAGATCACCAATTAGGCGTATCATCAATAACTATTTTGAAATTTGTATCACTTTGGAAGAAAACGAGTGCATGACTTCTTGAATTTCTTCATCAGATAACTCAGACCTGCTATGATATGAACAAAAGCTGTTATTGTCAATCAAATTTTTAGATTAAAAACTTGTCAGATACAGTTCTTTTTCTTAGGAGGAGTTTAAACCCCAGCTCCACGCCCAGCCTGGAGGTGGAGCTGCATGGCAACTCCTAGCCTGGAAGGTTCCAGTTAGGGTTAGTGGGACGCAGGTGCCAAAACCACTGCTTGCCACCGAAGCCACCACTCGCTGCCGAGGCGCCGAGCGTTGCCGAGGACTGACGAGGACCGCCGAGTGTTTCCGAGGGCCTCCGAGCGCTGACGAACCTGGCTGAGAGCTGACCTGGGTAGAGCGCCATGGGTCCCGTGATTGAGCGGCCGGCCGAGGCGGGCGCGAGCGGCGTCGCCGAGCTGGAGCGGCTGAAGCAGCGCGCGGCGGAGCGCATCGACGAGGCGGCCGAGCGCCTGGGCGCGCTGAGCCGCGCCATCTGGAGCGCGCCCGAGCTGGCCTACGAGGAGCAGCGCGCGCACGGCGAGCTCACGCGCTTCTTCGAGCGCGAGCCTCCGGCGGGGTCGTGGGCTGTGCAGCCGCACTTCCGGCTCCCCACCGCCTTCCGTGCCGAGTGGGCGCCGCCGGAGGCCGCCACGGGGCCCGGCGCGCTGCAGCTGGCCTTCCTGTGCGAGTACGACGCGCTGCCCGCCCTGGGCCACGCCTGCGGTCACAACCTCATCGCCGAGGTCGGGGTGGCTGCTGCTCTGGGCCTGCGGGCTGCCCTCGAGGGCGTCGCCGCGCCACCGCCTGTCAAGGTGAGCCACGCGGGGCTGCAGCGGTGTCAGTGCGGACCCAGCCCGGAGCACCGCGCCAGTTGTTTTTGGTGGCACACAGCTGCAGTTTGCTGACTAGGCTGTGCGAGCTCTGGACAAAGTAAAATTTTGTAGACTCAAGAAAGAAAAGAAAAAAAGAAGAAA
This sequence comes from Alexandromys fortis, assembly GCF_014885135.2. Taxonomy (NCBI): domain Eukaryota; kingdom Metazoa; phylum Chordata; class Mammalia; order Rodentia; family Cricetidae; genus Alexandromys; species Alexandromys fortis. The sequence continues at coordinate 5,028,588 of NW_026067931.1, read as the reverse complement.
AAAAGGATTTTGATTTGAGTAATTGGTATTTGCATAGTAAATCTTAGTCTTTGGAACTACCAGACTACCAAACTTCTGCAAGAGTAGAAATAACGAAGAAGCGAATATTTATTACGTAGATGGGGTCATATTTAAGTGTTGATCTTTATCTCACAATTACAAGAGGCGTCTCGGTTCTTGAAGCAGAATGTCATGCCGGTCTGTCCTCTTACTCCTCAGATGGTATAGTTAGTTATTCATTCTGTGAGCCAAGAACCGGCTGTCACTCAGCCGGGTCCCCCACACCACCTCCATGGCCAGTAATCCTCTATTGGCTTAATCTCTTGTGGCTCTTTTCTTTAGCTACCTTCTCTTTTATGCCTCTGGGTTTTTGTCTTGTTGGGGAGGGTTTGGGACCCTGGGCCGACTTAGAAAAAAGTTCGCAGCAGTCATAAGGCCCGTTAGGTTCGGAATAGGAGCAGCTCAGTGGCCAGGCGTGGTGGTGCGTGCTATGCGGACCTCTGAGTTCCAGAGTTCAGCCTGGTCTACAGATGAGCTCCAGGACATGAGGAGACTGTCTCAACCCTCCGCTCCAAAGCAGCGTGATTTAAGAATTTTGTTACTTTATAAATTTAAAAATAAACACAGCCAGATTTTGAGAAATATGTCAACTTCAAATGGTTGTTCTCAGCAAGGTTCCTCTCCTATTAGAAAATTTTAAGTGGATTCCCTTTGCTCGTAAAGCCTTTTTTCCCTAAACCCCAATTTGTTTCATTGCATTTTTATACATAATCTTGAGAATACATCCATTTTATGCAGATAATTTGTCTTTGCTTTAAAAATTGCTTGAAGACGTTAAGCTTACATATCAAAGTAAAATGTTTATTCTGTAAAGTTCTCTTTTGTTTGATTAGGTGTTTGGTGACCATTAAATCTTCCTGGTTGAACTGGTGGAATCGAATTAGTAAGTTTGTGTAATAGTTGGCGGTTTCTAACCATGGTACTGAGATTGTTTAACGCTCGACAATGAAGGGTTAATGAGCTAGGCCTTTCTAAGTTTCTCAGTAAGGAGTGAGAGTTAGCTGAAGGCCAGGGCAGCTGTCTAAGATAATTGCAGTTAGGAAGACTTGCTCTGTAACCCGGGAAGCCTAAACCTCCCGGAACCGGTCCAGACTGCTCACCTACCTCACAGGGATGTTGTGAGGGTCACAGGTCACATGCAAGCTCCTTACCAGTCAAGCTATGACTAACTATCTACCTATCACATAGTATGCTAATGGGCTTAGCTTGAAGAGACTGTAACAGATGAGTCCTAGCTAATGTTGAAGAACCTACGCACATAGAATTCTTTTTTTTTTTTTTGTCTTTGCTATAACTTAGTTAAAATTGAGTTATAAAATTGGGGAAATTTTCCTGTAGCATTTCTAGCATGCATTTATACCAGATTACTATAATGATACACATTAAACTTTGTGATATTTACTGTGTGTAAGAAAATAACTTCTCTTAAGGGTTTAAGGACTTAAGTATATATATTCTGAATGAGTATGCACTATATGTTTTTTTCCGTTACGAGTCTCTTTGTGCTAACATATATATTTCCTTATAGGTCATTGTCTTGGGAACCCCTGCAGAAGAAGAAGGTGGTGGCAAAATCGATTTAATTGAAGCAGGTGCTTTTAAAGATCTCGATGTTGTTTTTATGGCTCATCCATCTCAAGAGGATGCCGCCTATCTACTGGACGTGGCCGAGCATGAGTGAGTAGTCACATTGAAGATACATTCTTGGTGGACAGCAGACTGAAGAGTACTCAAAACTAGGGCAGCGAGATGGATTAGTGGGTAAAAGCACTCGTCACGTGAGCGTGGCGACCCAAGTTCTATTGTCAGAGCCCACCTCGGGTTAAGAGCTGTCCTTTGGTCTCCGCGGGTACCCCATTGCATGCTTACCCCACTCCCCCATCAACACAGACAGAATTTAAAAAAGAAAAGGAAAGGGAGCCAGACTCTTAACACTCTGAGTTTATACATTTAAAAAAACAAAACAAAAAAAAGCCGGGCGATGGTGGCGCACGCCTTTAATCTCAGCACTCGGGAGGCAGAGGCAGGCGGATCTCTGTGAGTTCGAGACCAGCCTGGTCTACAAGAGCTAGTGCCAGGACAGGCTCCAAAGCCACAGAGAAACCCTGTCTCGAAAAACCAAAAAAAAAAAAAAAAAAAATACAAAGTGAATGACCCGAGCGTGGTGCGACTCACCTGTGATCTCACTGCTCAGGAGGCCAGTGTGGACCGCACAGGGGGACCCTGTGGACTGAGCGATAATGATGTGACGTTCGTCGTACATTGGCAGTCGTGATTGTTATCGTGGTCATAGTTGAACTATTAAAGGGGTATTAAACAGGGGTGCCAAACATAGTGTTCTCTTTTAAGTTCAGTCTGGTTTCTGGAATACAGTTGTCCCTTCATAAGGAGTTGTCTGTACAAGGGATGGTTTACTGGACCTGGGAAGAAAGCCCTTCCCCATACAGTTTCTAGCTTGGCTTTATGGAGCTGGAGGAGGTTAGTCTTTTGTATGGAGAAGGACGTGTCACTGAACCACAGACGGCAGTGAGAGTAGTTGTGGTGTGGTCAGTGGTCCGGGCCCTAGGAGCCCCTGCTAGACTGTGTCAGCTGCTTCCTGTGTGGCCGAGGAGGCTCTGGGGAGTGGTAGTAGGACTTCCCTGCAGTCGTTGAGCCCACCAGACCTTGTTTTCAGAGGGCAGTAATCTTATCCTTGTGCTATCTCTTCATTATCAATTTAGAATCAGTGCTGTGAGAGTAGAAACAATTCACTTTGTATGGAGGGGGTGGAGATAGTCTTATCTGTATTTCTGGAAAATAATAGAGATTACAAACCTTTGCCTGCACTTCAGGCTGGAAGGGGCCTCTTCAAGCTGTAGGCAGGTTTCCCAGACTGTTAGGATTAGATGTAGGTTTTATTGTCTTGATATTAAAGTCAATCCACTTGGCTCCACAACCCCCACCCCTTCAGTTATGGTCTGATGTATAGCCCAGGCTTGCCTGGAATCCACTGTGTAACCGAGGCTTTCCTTGAATTTCCTATTCTTCTGCCTCTGTTACCCCATGCTGGTACTGCAGAGTGAACCTGCATATCCTGTTTGTATGGTGCTGGGGAATGAATGAGCCTCAGACATTATATCTGCTAGAATAAACACTGCCATCTGAGCTATGCTCCCAGACCAGCTTTGCTTTGTTTTTTCATTTAAGCAGTCTTACGTAGCCTAGGCTAACCTCATATTTGCTGTATAGCTGGGGATGACCTTGAACTTCTGATCCTCTTGCCTCCCAGTGCTGGGATAACAGGTTTACACCACTGTGCCAGAGATTGAGCCCTGGGCTGCATAAATGGTAGGCAAGTGTTCTACCAGCTGAGTTACATCTTTGTTAATACCCACACTACACTACACTACACTACACTACACACACACACACACACACACACACGCGCACACACACACACACGCGCACACACACACACACGCGCGCACACACACACACGCACACACACATACGCGCGCGCGCACACACACGCGCGCGCGCACACACACACACACACACACACACACACACACACCACATCCTGGGGTTTCTTATGTTAGTGATGATGGGGGAAGTAATTTCCAGTGATTTCTCCTTCTCTTTCCTAGCGTTACTGTGAAATACTATGGGAAGGCGTCTCATGCTGCTGCTTACCCCTGGGAGGGAGTGAATGCCTTAGATGCTGCAGTCCTTGCCTATAACAACCTCTCTGCATTAAGACAACAGATGAAACCGACCTGGAGACTTCATGGTATACATGCCAAATATTTGTGTAGTAAATTATATCTCAGTGCAGTGAAATTGTCTAATACTAGATTTTTTTTATTTTAAATCGGGGGTTGGAAGCCAGGCAGTGGTGGTGAAAACCTTTAATATCAGCAGGCCGAGGCAGGTGGATCTCTGAGTTCAGAGTCAACCTGGTCTACAGAGTGAGTTCCAGGACAGCCCGGGCTACACAGAGAAACCCTTTCTTGGAAAACAACAAAAATTGGGAGCTGGTGATGTAGTTCAGTTGTTAGAATGCTCGCCTAGGATGCAGTGTGCATTGGGTCTGACGCCCAGCACTGCATAAAACCTGGCTTGAGTCATACCTGCAATTCCAGTACTTGGAACCACATCATCCTCAGCTACAGGTGGATATGAGGGCAGCTTAGGATAACTGAGATCCTTTCTCAAAAGAGAAAAAATAGCAGTTGCAAGTTGTATTTACTCAGGGACTAGTATAGTACACTCTTCGAATTCTGTGTGTATAAATATAGTAGCATGGTCCTCTCTTAGGGGTACACGTTTCCTCCTTCCCAGTCTGAGCTACCACACTGATTTATAATTTTCTTTTCCTCCCTTTCTCAGTTTATTTCTTTATAATCTAGTAAATCTCTATTCTTTACGCATTTTTGCTATATGTAAAATCATTTTGTAATTGTGCTTTTGCTAGTTTCTTGTCTTAATTCTTTACTGGTATGGGTAGCAGTTGGTCTGATAGGCTCTCACTGTGTAGTCTAGGGCACCCTTATATTCAGGCAGTCCTGCGTTAGCAGCCTGTACTTGTACTGCATACTGGCCTAGCCCATCTCACTGCTTACCTTAATCCCCTTCAAAGGGATTAGAGTGGAAAATTGTGAATTAGCTAATGGGGGATTCAGTTTCTCTGTATTTCTCTCTCTCTCTCTCTCTCTCTCTCTCTCTCTCTCTCTCTCTCTCTCTCTCTTTCTCTCACACACACACACACACACACACACACACACACACGTTTGAGAAGAGGTCTCCTGTAGCCCAGGCTATAACCAAGGATTACCTTGAACTCATGATATTCTTGCCTCCTCAAGTGCTAGAATTATAGAGTTTCACAATTATCTGGAATTAGTTTGTATATATCTGTTTTAGTTACTGATAGAAACAAATAAATCTTGATTTTGTGTTGTCCCAAATGTGTGTTTTGATAGTTTGTAGTATTTAGGGGTCTTTGTTCAATTTTTGTTTTTATACACGATTACAGCCAAAAGGCTGAGAAGTGATTGTAGTGGTGATTGTAGAAGTGTAGTAGATTGGTGTGAAAATTATTTCTCCACTGCTAAGTGTCATTTAAAATATTGGTAAGATTTTTCAAATAGGATGGCGGTTACAGAGCCTCATGCGACTGTAAAAGATTATGTCAAAAGTTTATCAAATCACAACTATAATAAAGCCTACTGAGATAAATTTCCTTCAGAAAGTTTAAGGTACTACTGCCAGGCTGGACAGTGGTGGCACACGCCTTTAATCCCAGCACTCAGGGAGACAGAGGCAGGCGGAGGAGCTCTTTTGAGTTTGAGGCCAGCCTGGTCTACAGAGTGAATTCCAGGACAGCTGGAGAGACATAGAAAAACCCTGTCTCGAACAACAACAATAACAACAACAAAGATACTACTGTCTGTTTTGTGGCTATAAAACTCTGTGTTTCTTTATAGTTAGATTATCATCTTTCCCTCTTCACCTCTTTTTTTCTTTCTTTCCAGTTCTTGGAAGTAAACCCAGACTCTCACACATGATAGGGAAGTGCTCTGTCTTTGAACTTTATCCTCAGCCCAAATTGTGATTCCTTAGCATTAAATGGATTCCTTAGAATAAAGTACAGATAGACAATTTTCCCTTATTATCTGGGAAATAACTCCTCTCTGTGGAAGTGTTGTACAGTGTATCAAAATATTTGGTTTATCAGTGAAGCTAATATGTATAAATTATTTTCCTTTTTGTAAGGGCTACAAAACTTTCTTTAAACAGATCATCAAATTTAACCTCAGTAATTTGGTTCTTTTATAGGTATAATAAAAAATGGTGGCGTAAAGCCCAACATCATCCCCTCTTACTCTGAATTAATCTATTACTTCCGTGCACCCTCAATGAAAGAGCTTCAGGGTCTGACCAAAAGGGCAGAAGATTCCTTCAGAGCTGCTGCTTTGGCTACAGGCTGCACAGTAAGAGCTTTTCAGAGTTAATTATGGTCAGTTACAGTGGACCGTGCTGTTTGCGCTGCTGCATTAAAGCCTGCTTTGGTTCTGTTCCATGCAGTGGTTTTTGTTTGTGCCGGTGGTGGTGCTGGGAATCTGTCTCAGGGCCTTGCCCTCACTGGTGATGTCTTAAACCTGTAAAATGAGTTGGCTAGATTTTTAGTGTGAATTTTGTTAATAAACATTTAATATTTAATTAATTTTTAATTTAATATTTAATTCTTGTGCATTTTCTTAAGTGTCTGCAATAGAGAAAACTACAAGTCACCTTACTTAGACAATAGCTAGAGAGCTTAGCAATCACTGTGCTAGAATCCCTGCCTCTTACATCACTTTGTGTAGTTCCCACAGAGGGCACTTTATGACAGTATCTGTATCTCTTTGGCAAAGATGTGGGATAAGTGTGTGTTTGGCTTGCTGGGATGGAGTTAAGACAGACTCAGAACAAAGGAGATTTTGTTGACTAGAACCGTAACTCAGAAACATTTCAGTATCAGCTGTGTGTAATGCAACAGGGGATGAAGTTCAAATACTGCAGTCGGGTTGGAGAGATAAGATCTTAGATGTTGTTTTTAGAGAGAAACAAGTTCCAGTGTCTCAGCCATGAGAAACAGTATCTCTGGGGCTGTTTCTCTCTCTCAAAAATAGGGGTAATATTGAAATCTCCCCAGGTTTCTGGAGGGAGACAAATGAAATAGCATCTGTGAAGAGGCCCAGCCAAGCCTTCCTTTGGGTCTGTGCTTGGCCTGGCAGTGCGTGGTTTGTTCGCATGGTAGTAGTGTCTCTGCAGTTATCGTTGTAGTCTGTAGTACTACAGGAAGTATCACTGTAGTACTTCCTGTCTCAGGAGCAGACACTGTTGGGAGGAACAGAGCAGGTAAAGTTTCAGGGTGGGACTATAGCTTAGCCTGACAAGCACAAGCCCCTGGGTTCAGTTCCCACTTGGTGGGATGGGAGGAGAAGGTTTCCTGGAAGACTGCAGACTAATTGAGCTTGAAGGATAATCATACTCCAGATATATGAACAACAGAGAGATCTAGATAAATACATGGATAAGTGTGGGAGTAAGGACGTATCCTCTTAGTCTGTTGGCAAAGAGATTTAGTGTACAACTGTAAAGCTTCCACAACCCAGGAAAGCTAAACACTTATTCCCTTATAACTGTAAATAATTTAAATATTTTTAAAGTTAGATATGTGAACTATCTTTAGTTAATAACTCAGGATATTCCCTAAGCTAAGAGCTAAAGACTGGAGAGATGACTCTGCAAAACACACTGCAAGCTGAGGACCTGGTTTGATCTCTAGAACCAGCAGCAGCTGTGGTGTAGTGCACTTGTAATCCGAGCTCTGAGAGGCAGAGATAGGCAGATTTCTGTGCTCACTAGCTAGCCAGCCTTCCTTGCTTGGTGAGCTCCAGACAAAAGGAGAGGGAGACCCTATCTCAAAACCCAAAGAGGATGGGCTCCCGATGAATGTCAGCTGAGCTTGTCCTTTTGTCTTTCACATGCACACAAAAAATAATAGGATTTACGGTTGGATTTAAATCTATGTTTAAGTAGCCTTTTACTAGTTTATATTTTGGCTAATGTGTAAGATTTAATTGGGTTGCCATTATTTATTCCTATCTTAGATGTTGCCAAGAATAGAAGAAATTTGATCTCTGCTGTTTGATAATTAGTTTTTGCTTATTGAAAACAAACTGTATTAAATGCACTTATGCACTCGTGTAAACCTGCTTCTGTGTCTTCATGTACTCCATCTATAAGCAAGGCCTGTTGTGAGCCTGCCTCCCTAAGTGTCTGTAATCTCTGAGGGTCCCTTTGAAACGAGGCTGTGACATCAGGGACAGTTCCGTGTTAAGTGTGTTGAGTTGTTTAGATGCTCCGCCTTCTCCTTTTTGGAGACTGAAGTATAAGCAGTGTCCATCAGAGTGGTTTGGATTACCTGCGTCAGAATTGCCTGGAGGTTCAGGTTTTAAAATGGAAGTTTCTGGGTGCTCACGATGACCTTTTTAGGTGACTGAAGTCGATTCTCGCTGGCCAGGATGGAGTTTAGTGACGGTCTGTGGTGTGGTGCTTGTGTAACAGAGGAAATGGGGCATTAGGAGCTCTAACTTTATAACGCACTGTTTGTTGGGTTTTATAGCTGGGATGAAGAGTGCCCGTTCTGAAACTTTTTCTGTTGGAAACCATCACTGTTTTGGACTTCGTGAATTTGAGTTTTTAATCCCAAACTTTGTTTTGTCATTTTTTATTAGGTGGAAATTAAAAGTGAAGCGCACGATTATTACAATGTCCTTCCCAATAAGACACTGTGCAGTGCATATGTGGAGAATGGGAAGAAGCTGGGCATAGACTTCATCTCAGAAGATGCGGTACTGAATGGCCCTTCAGGTACCTAAGCCGCCGTAGAGTGAGCTGTTTGAACAGGAGAAATGCCAGCTTAGGTTGGGCAGTCTTCAGGGGTAAGGAAGAGCTGCTGGTGTGTCTGCTTCAGGCAGGGCCTTGGTGTAGCCCAGGCTGGCCTCAAACTCCGCACATAGCTGACACTGACTTGATCTTGACCCTCCTGCCTCTGCTCCCCAAATTCAGGGATTATAAATCCATGCTACCGCACCTGGGGTTTATTGGATGCTGGGGGTTGAACCCAGGCAGGCACACTGCCAACTATGATAATTTTTTTAATGTGTATGAGTATTTTACCATCGGCTTACCTGGTGCCCCTGAAGGCCAGCAGAAGGCATTGTATTCTCTGGAACTGGAGTTACAGGCAATTAGGAGCTACTGTGTGGGTGTTGAAACCCAAACCTGGGTATTCTGCAAAAGCAGAAAATGCTCTTAACTGCTGGGCCATCTTTCCATCTCCATGATGATACTTTTTTTTATTTGTTTTGATTGAGCAATTATTTTTCTCTGCTCCCCTCCCTACAGTCCCCTCTTCTACCCTTTTTCATAATCCTCACGCTCCCAATTTACTCAGGAGATCTTGTCTTTTTCTACTTCCCATATAGATTAGATTCGTGTATGTCTCTCTTAAGGTCCTCATCATTGTCTAAGTTCTCTGGGATTTTGATGTGTAGGCTGGTTTTTCTTTGCTTTATGTCTAAAAGCCACTTATGAGTGAGTACATATGATATTTGTCTTTCTAGGCCTGAGTTACCTTACTCAATATGATGTTTTCTAGATCCATCCATCCATTTGCCTGCAAATTTCAAGATGTCATTATTTTTTTCTGCTGTGTCATACTCCATTGTGTAAATGGACCACATTTTTCTTATCCATTCTTTGGTTAAGGGACATTTAGGTTGTTTTTCCAGGTTCTGGCTATGATAAATAATGCTGCTATGAACATAGTTGAGCATCTTTTGGGTATACCCAAAGTGATATTGCTGGGTCTTGAGGAAAGTTGTTTCCTAATTTTCTGAGAAATTGCCATACTGATATCCAAAGGGACTATACCAGTATGCACTCTCACCAGCAATGGAGTGTGTTGCCTTTACCCTACAACCTCTCCAGCATAAGCTGACATCAGTGATTTTGATCTTAGCCATTTTCTGATGATCTTTTTAATATTCCTTTACACTTAGGTTGAAAAGAAACTAATAAATGGTTCAGTGAGTATAGAGTGTCAAAATAGTAACATTGTTTTTAAAAAATGTTCAGTCTGCTAGGCATATTCTTGTAGTTGGCATTTACTTTTGGACTGCCAACCAGCTCCCATATAAAGATATGGAGACTTATTATTAATTACAAATGCTTGGCCCTAGCTTAGGCTTGTCCCACTAACACTCCTCGTTGGAGGAGGCTGCTCAGAATTTCATCCTTTTCTTCCTTGTTTTGTTCCAAGGCTCTACTGATTTTGGAAATGTCAGCTTTGTGGTTCCTGGGATTCACCCTTATTTTTACATTGGGACCGATGCCTTGAATCATACGGAACAGTACACGGAAGCTGCAGGTGAGCACGAGGCGTGAACACAGGGCTCTCCTCTAACATCGCTCAGAAGTAGGAGAGGCAGTTTCAGGAGGTAATATGGGGAGTTAATGAATGCATCGTAGTATAGGAAAAGGTATTTTATTTGTTTTCTTTACCTTCTAGGATCACAAGAAGCTCAGCTGTACACCTTGCGTACAGCCAAAGCTCTGGCCATGACTGCACTGGACGTCATCTTTAAACCTGAGTTGCTGGAGGGAATCAGAGAGGAGTTTAAATCGAAGCTTCAAGAAGAACAGCTTTTAAACACACCAGCATAGAAGGAGTGCTTAGGGACTCAGGAAGCATTAAGTTTTGGTTGTTTTACCGCTAATACTTTTTCAGTGCAAGAGAGAATACTTGTTTCTCAGTTGTGGTAAGTGACTATAGTGAAGGCCCTAATGGAGTTTGTGGTCCTTCAGACATTGGTCTGTGATGACATGTGAGTCTATAACATGGTAGTGTCTTTTGTATAGCTTTACAAACCCCACAGGTTTCAACACGTAACATTGTGAACGGTGTTCAGAGAAGTGATATCTTCTCAGCAGTTCAAAGTTGGGGGAGTTTGAGTCTAACTGTATCTGGTTTGGTCTAGAGAAAAACTTAAACAGGTGCCTGTAGGACACACCTAGAATCTACAGCACAAAGAATTATCTTTACTTTAACATTGTTTTGAAAAAGAAAATATTCTTTATTTGCATGTAATTACTCCAAGGAGTGGCATAGGAGCAGTGTAACAGCCAGCAACAGGAGAAGTGACAGAAAAGCAGGTGGGCCCTTCTATGGGGAGGCTGCCGTGTGAGAGAGGAGGTCAGACTGGGTGTGTGCTGGTCTCCAGGGTCCTGCACTGTGCACACCACCCAGCAGCCTCCCGCCCCACAGCAGCCCCCTAAGCCCCTGCTGGCCCGGTGGCAGTAAACGTGAAAAGGTGGTGACTTAACTAAGTTTGTGGCCTTCTCTCTGGACTGCTCGCTTTCTGCCTTTGTGTCACTAGAGCATTCTGGGAAAGCCAGGATTTTACCTAGAAATTTGAGACATTCAGTGGTTGTCAGTAAAATCACTGGCAATAATAATCCTGGAAAAGAGGGAGAAAGTCACATAAAGCCACCAGTATCTCATGATTCTTACTTGGCATACATTTCTCTGTTTCAGACAGGTGTTTCCTTCTGCTCCTCCCTCCTCCCTTTCTAGCTGCAGTCCTGCTGCCCTGCCCTGTAGAGTGAGCTCCTGCACATGATTAGAGATGTAAACCGCTGGTGAGACAAACCCTTAGGCACAAGAGAGAGAGCTTGGGTGTGGGACCCAAATAGAGCTGAGCTCCTTTATGCATCACGTGCACTGCCACGTACACATAGCTGGAAGTGCCCAGTGCTTTTAGTGTGCCTGAGATTTAACAGACCTCTTTATCCAGGGCAGTTGTGCAGTTATCTGCCTGCTCATACCACTAAAAAGGTTTGAATTTTGAAGCATTTTGGATTTGAGGTCAGGTGTGTTCAACTTGTACTATTACTAGTAAGTTGCTATGTATTCTATGACTGTAGCTAATATTTAGCTTGCCTCAAAATTTTTAAACAGATTTTTAGACTTAATAAATTTTCTTTATTGAATGAACTACACAGGAAAATTTTTTAACTTTTTCTGTCTGTAGCATAAATGCTAAGAGTATTTAAGGTAGACATTGCATGTTTTTATGAGGATATGTATACATGAAGGGGTCCCCACACTCTCCCAGGGTGTTCAATGGTATAGTTCCATTGGTTTTAAAAAAAAAAAAAACTGTTACAGTATCCTTTAAAAAGAATAGTTGTCTCACTTTGTAACATTTTTTGAAAGAAAAAACCTCTCTGATGGTTTTTATGTCTTGTGATTTCTGACTTTTTACCTGAAGCAATCTTCTGAAACATGTCCCAAATCATCAGAGTAAGTTTTGATGGGAATTATAATCTTTGTGCCAGTTAGCAACTGTGGTCATTTGTGAGATAGGATAAACTCACTACTTTAGACCCTGTAATCTACTGACACAGCTTAGGCCGCTGCTCCAGTCCCAAAGAGAAAGGGGCAGGCCACCATGGATGAGACTGGACCAAGGTAAACCTTTCTCTTACTAAGTATCAGATATTTTACCAAGGTGACAGCAAGCTAATAGCTTGGGTTTTTTTTGTTTGTTTGTTTGTTTTGTTGTTTTATTTATTTATTACATATACAGTGTTCTGCCTGTATGCCAGAAAAGGGCACCAGATCAAATTATTTAATTGTGAGACCATGTGGTTGCAGGGAATTGAACTCGGGTCCTCTGGAAGAGCAGACAGTACTCTTAACCTCTGAGCCATCTCTCTAGCCCCCAACAGCTTGTTTTTAGTGTGGTAAATATTCTTAAAAAATGGAGTGATACTCAGCCATAAAGAATGAAATGTCTGTATACGTGTGGGGGGGGGACAGCTGAAAAACAAACAAGCAGCCTCTGTCTACAATTCTAGAAATGAAAATTTTAGGAATTCAAACAAGAACTATGGAGGCAAGCTTCAGCAACAAAATTCAAGCAATGGAAAAGAGAATCTCAGGCATTGAAGATATGATAGAAGAAATGGATATATTGGCCAAAGAAAATGTTAAATCTAAAAAACTGACACAAAACATCCAGGAAATCTGGGACACTATAAAAAGACCAAATCTAAGAATAATAGGAATAGAGAAAGGAGAAGAATCTCAGTTCAAAGACCCCCAAAAAATATTTTCAGCAAAATCATAGAAGAAAGTTTTCCTAACCTAAGAAGGAGATTCCTATAAAGGTGTAAGAAGCATACAGAACACCAAATAGATTGGACAAGAAAAGAAAGCTCCCTTGGCACATAATTATCAAAACACTAAATGTACAGAACAAAGAGAATACTAAAAGCTGCAAAGAAAAAGGCCAAGTAACATATGACAGACCTATTAGAATTACACCTGACTTCTCAGTGGAGACACTAAAAGCCGGAAGGTCTGGACAGACATGCTGCAAACTCTGAGAGACCACAGATTCCATCTCGGACTACTATACCCAGAAACTAGGTGGAGAAAATAAGACGTTCCATGATAAACAAATACAGAGACCCATAGCCGGACACTATGCAGAAGAAAGAGACCTTGGAACACACATCTCTAAATGGGATGTCTTCATCAACTTCCTCCCCTCAGAGCTCAGTATCCCATGGAAGAGGTGACAGAAAGATTTAAGAGGGGATGGAGCACACCAGGAGAACAAGGCTGTCTAAATCAACTAAACAGGGTTCCTATGAACCCACAGAGCCTGAAGCAGCATGCACAAGGCTAACCCAGTCTGTACCAGATCTTCTGAGTATATATTATAGTTTAGTATTTTTACAGGACTCCTGAGTGTGTGAATCAAGTGGGTCTCTGAATCTTGTGTCTGCTTTTGGGGCTCTTTTCCTTCTGTTGGGATTCCTTTTCCAGCCTCAATGTGATGGTTTTTGTTGTATGTTTTATTTTGTCATGTTTGGTTGTTAAGAAGCCTGTTCTAAGGGAGATGGAGGAGAGTAGAGGGAGGGAAACCACAGTCAGGATTTATTATGTAAGAAAATCTATTTTCATTTGCTTGTTTGTTTTGATTTTTTCGAGACAGGGTTTCTCTGTGTAACAGCCCTAGCTGTCCTAAAACTCACTTTGTTGACTAGACTGACCTCAAACTCACAGAAAGAACCTATTTTCAAAATAAGGAAAAAGAGTTTGGAGGGTTGGAGAGATAGGTCAGCAGGCAACTGATTGCTGCAAGCATGAGGTCCTGATTCAGATTCTCGGAACCCATAGGAAAGCTGAGTGTGGCAGTGCTGCATGGAACCCAGTGCTGCACCCAGAGACAGGGAGATCGAGGGCCTCACTATGCAGCCAGGTTAGCCAAAAAGCAAGCTTGAAGATCAGTGAGAGACTCTGAATTGATTGGGAAAGACATCCCTGTGTTAACTTCTAGCCTCTACAGACAAGCACAAATGCACACACACACACACACACACACACACAGAATTATCAAATATAGTTGGCTTTTCTTATCTACAGGTTCTGCATCCAGCTATTTAACTAACTTTCAATAAAAACTTATTGGTAATAACACATCATTATTGAACACATGCAGACATATTTTCATGTGTGTATGTGTGTATAGCATATGCATATGTGTATGGTGACTTCACATGCTGAATGTGCACTCAAAAAGACCAGAGAAGACTATCGGGTGTCTAGTTTCATTACCATACACTTATTTCTTTGAGACACTGTCTCCTTCTGAATCTAGAGCTAGGCTAGTGGTCAGCAAGCTCCAAAAGTCCTCCTGTCTCCACTGTGCCCCCTATACACACACACACACACACCACAGCACTAGGGTTGCAGGCATACACACACATGGCCACACACAGTTTCTGGGTGGGTGTTGGTGATTTCAACCAGTTTCTCAAACTTGGTAGTGGTGCTCTTACCCATTGAATCATCTCTCCAGTCCCCAGATTTTTTCTTGTCATTCCCTAAATGCTATAGTATAACTATGTATAAAATATTAGGTGTACTGTGATGCAAATAGATTTCCATGGGCATATGTTATCAAATGTACGTGATGGTGTTGTATGACACTGTTCCTGTGCATACGTGAGCAAACGTACCACTCCAAACCAATGACAGACCAAATTAAAGATACCACCAAAGTCCAACTTGGTGAACCAATGAGCTTTATTGGGGTTACTTAGAGGTGCAGAAATTATTCAAAGACAGCTGCATCACCGAAGCCCACCCCATCATGGGTGAAAACCCACAATAGCTGGAAATCTGGAGTTCATTGCCATGACTTGCAGACAACTGGATGTGTTGGAATGTGTCCCCTCCAAATAGCTTAGCTGGTCTTTGCCTTTTCCAGACAGCTTGGATCACCTGAAAGTTACTCTCAGTGGCTCTTATTGCTTATGTTTATTTGGTGGAGGGAGATAGTTTATCTATTTAGTTTCAGGGGCTTCCTGAAACTTTTGAGTTGTTTGCTTCCTGAACTTAACTTGAATGGTCTTCTTTCGTGTGGGATGGAGGGCATCACCTTTTGTTAAGCACATCCTAAGGAGCTTCCCTCCAAGATAAAGTATTCTAACTGGGAGGAGATTGCTATAGAAAAATGGCCTATAGACAAGGCTTCTGAAGAAGTACCTCAGGTTAAATGAGGCCATGGATGTGGGTTCTGACAAAATATAACTAGGGAGAAAGGGATCTGGACATTGGCGGGAACAAAGGAAAGAAGGCAAGGGTACCTACAGCAAGATGGTGGCCATTGGAAAGTCAGGAAGAGAGGCCTCTGGGGAAACTACATCTGTCAGCATCTGTCATCTGTGACCTTGAACATTAGTCTCTAGAATTGTGAGAAAAGAAATCTCTGTTGACCAAGCCATTTGGCCTACAGTCTTTGATATAGCAGGTTAGCAGACTAGTAGAACATTCTACACTCTACCTCAAATGCTAGAGTATCCCAAACAGTAGGTAAGGATTAGTTTAGACAACTCAGTGGCCCTAGTGGTGAGGGAGAAGACAGTGGCAAAGATGTTGACTTTAATGATAATTGTTTCATAAAATAAAAATGGAAACTAATCTTTTTAAACCTCACATAGCCCAGGCTGCCTTCCAATATGCTATAAAGCTAAGACTAGCTTTGAACTACAGGTCCTCCCACTTCTACTTCCCAAGTGTTGAGATTTCAGGCATGTGTAAACCATGCTTGGTAAAACAAACAGTCATTTTGTATATCAATGATAATTAATAGTTTAATTTGTGCCCTTCTAAGTTTACTACTTGTGTATTGCAAAAAGCTTTTGGTGGCCTTACATTGGGGGAAATGAAAGACTATCTAAGTAGGACTCTCATTGGGGGAAATGAAAGACTGTCTAAGTAGGACTTTGCAAATAGTTCTTTAAAAATCAGAATAAAGAACAGGCATGCATATATTATTTAGCATTGATCCAACAAGTTAACTTTGAAATCATGGGAGATAGAAGGACATATATGAAGGGTGTTTTCCTAGCACTCCTGGATGGGTTTCTTAGACCACCTCCTTTTTATTAATATATTCCACAATGTTACATTATCATTCATGTCTCACTAAACTCTGAACACAACCACAGTTCTTTTTTTTTTTCTGGTTTTTGAGACAGAGTTTCTCTGTAGCTTTTGGGTCCTGTTGTGGAACTAGTTCTTGTAGACCAGGCTGGCCTTGAACTCACAGAGATCCGCCTGCCTCTGCCTTCTGAGTACTGGGATTAAAGGCGTGCACCACCACTGCCCGGCAAACACAACCACAATTAAAGGGCAATGTCTTAACTTGTTTTAGAGGCTGCTGGGATGTGAACAGATGCTAAATAGACGTCTCTGTCTCTGTGAGTGAAAGATGTAGCCCGGAGAAAACACCATACTGTTAAGTTACTTTTGGGCAAGTTTGGTTGGACTTGTTCTATGTCTTCTAGATAAATAACATGAAGGCTTATTTTTTTAAACATTATTTTAAAATAACACATCAAATTACAAGTGATGACTGACATCATCATCTGGTCTATTGAACGCTCAATCTAGTTGATAACTGCTGTCTAGTTCCTAGACAGTGTTGGCTCTCAGACTGGAAATGCAGACGTCTATCTGTTTCTTTTGCTTTTTGATGTTATTTTCTCTTAAGAAATTGTGTGCTTCTCATTCTCATGAGCTGTATCACCTCAAGTCTCCTTGAAATGCTGATTATTCAGAAGAAATTAATACCTCTTCGAGCTCCTCCGTGATAATATCATGCTACTGAGAAAACAGTTCATTTTGAAAGAGCACGTGCTCTGTGGTAGAGAGGCACGAAACAGTGACTAGGAAACAGAGAAAGGAACACGGTTCTCTAGCACACTCAGCTCCACGGGACAGACAGAATGCATACACGTATCTCCATCTTCAGAGTTTCTCTGCCAGAGAAAAGTCAACCATCTAAAGAGCATTTCTCATAAGGGGAGATTATCTATAGCTTGTTAAAGAGAGCCTGTGAACATCACTACCATACGTTAACTATGCGAGTGGACAGAGGGACAGACCGAAGCATGAACAACACTACCTTACATTAACTGTGGGGGGTGCCGCACAGGTGCAGGGACAGACCAAAGCACAGCTTGTCACCAGAAGGGGCTTATGTGCACGTGGGCTCCGTGCAAATGAGTTTTATTCAGGTGCTCTCCAGTTCTGCATGGTCTAAAGAACACAGTGCCACCCATGAAGGAAGGCCTCCATGAGGAGAGAACCCAGGGCCCGGCACTGAAATGCAGCATGACCATGTGTCCTCTGTGCTCTTCCCAGGATCTGGGAACAGCTAATACCAGTTGCTATCATGACAAATTCCTACAACGCCTCGCATAATACTGTGTGTACAACTGATGCTTAATACATAGAAAAACGCTGTCTTGTCAGTGCAGCTTTGCACGGCTGAAGAAGGGAGAGTGAAAGCCCAGCGGGGCACTGGGGTGGTTTTCATACTTTGTCGTTCACAGCAATTTCTGTAGTGCATACAAACCATGAAGAAGGCGAGGTTTACAGAATTACAGACCTCTAAGAGAAAATCGACCAGTATATCAGATTGAACAAGATGTAAGCGGCTGGGAAGACGATCCTGGAGTATTTATCGATGGCATGGGTGTTGATCTTCATGCTCACGTAGCTGCCTCTCTGGCTTTTCCTCTGGGGAGAGCCCCTCTCAGGGGCCAGGGTCAGCTGCACCATCATCCTGTCGGGTTTCTCGCCATTCTCAGGCATGTAGCCGCTCAGGTCATTCACCTCCCCGTCACTGTAGCTGCCGTCCAGCATCACTGCCCGGGGCTGGGCCAGTCCGCAGCTGCAGGAGACCTGCAAGCACACAGGGGCACGTGAGCTGAGCGCTGTCCCTCAGGTGCCCGCAAAGCACTGTGTATGAAGGGTGTTACCCTCTAGCCTCTTTTATTCTCAGCTTTAGGGAAAAGGTAAGAAAAATGATGATGGTGTCACTGTGAGCATCCTAAGACAGCTGTGAGCACAGCCCTGCATCCGAGGTCAGGGAGGTCAGGGTGTGAGCACTAGCGCGGTGCTCATGGGAACTGGTGTTGAACTAGTATCTTCATGCTAACTTGTAGGAAAGAGCACACTGCTGTACTAGAGACCGATAAGACTAGCACCAGCTAGCCCCGTCCTCCATGAAGTCATAATCCCTGAGCTCATACCATGCCCCCTTTGGGGAAAGTGGCAACAGACCCAGGGTCTCTATGTTAGACAAGAGTGATATCCTGAGCTACACCGTTTTCATTTTTCATTTTGAGACAGCCTTGGTAAGTTACCCAGGCTGGCCTCCAAATTGTGACTCTCCTCCTGAGAAACTGCATTACAGGCTGTCGACATTACACCTGGCACCAAACCAACCCTTCATAAAAATGGTGACAAATGACGCTATTTGGTGTGTGCCACGAGGGTCGGGACTGAAAGACAGCAGTTTGGGAATAGTGTTACGGTAAGGGATTGCTGGAGGAGAGAGGCTCTACATTGTAGGCTGGGAAGGGAAAGGAAGGGCGGGAGCAAAGATAACTTAAGAAATGGTGGGAGAGGGCTGGAGAGATGGCTCAGTGGTTAAGAGCATTGTCTTCTCTTCCAAAGGTCCTGAGTTCAATTCCCAGCAACCATATATGGTGGCTCACAACCATCTGTAATGGGGTGTGGTGCCCTCTTCTGGCCTGCAGGCATACAGACAGAATATTGTATAAATAAATAAATAAATAAATAAATAAATAAATAAATAAATAAATAAATAAGAAAAAGAAAAAAAGAAATGGTGGGAGATAGGAGGCCTTATATGAAGGGAAGTTTCTTAGGATAGAATATGGTGCCCCTGGAGGGATCTTTTAAATCACCTCCATATTTGTTAATAATATGTTCCACGGTGTTAAATTATCATTTATTTCCCTCACTAAACTCTGAACACAACCACAGTTGAATGGGCCATGCCTTAATTTAGTGGCACTGGGATGAAGATGCTGAGTGAATGCTTTCATTGAACGAAAGATGTAAACGTCAAATATTCATGGCCATGGCTGGAGGTAGGCTGAGGAGAGGGTATCACAGCCTCATTTTACAGGGAGGGTAGGACCTGCCCACCATGCCAAGGCTTGCCCAGTCTATGTCATGGCAAAGTCACCTTCTCCCGTAGCTTCCGTTCCTTCCGCTCCTGCACTGTGGTCAGGTAATTGACAGCCGCGTACTCCAGCACCGAGAGGAACACGAACACGAAGCTGACCCAGAGGTAGATGTCCACGGCTTTGATGTAGGACACTCGGGGCATGGAGGCATTCACGCCCGTGATGATGGTGGACATGGTCAGCACCGTGGTGATGCCTGCCACAGACGGTGAGACATAAGCACGCGCTCGCATTTGCCAAACATTGTGTGCCTTGTCCCTCTGTGACTCCGCCTTTCGTTCTGCCTGCTCCCTCCTGGTGACCATCCTCCTGTCTTCACGAGCTAGCTGTCACAGATCTCTCCCTGCTCCTCTGCTCCTCGTTTCCACTTTCTCCTCTGCACACCTGGCACATTCGTTACAGCCCCGGACACTTCAGCATGAAGGGATTGCCTTCCGTTGTCCCAAGAAAGGAGATACGGATATAAGCAACCACGAGGTAAAGGAAGTCATTTCAACACTGTGTCCTTGGTGCCATAAAAGTTCTATAATCCTGGGCTCGTCTCTTTAGCTGACAGCTACCCCATGCTGGGCCTGTGTGCCTATCCAGCAGGACTACCTCGAGCACCTTGACATCAGGTTTATCAGGATCGCTTTATTTATAGGAGGCAGATCTTAATGAGCTTGCACATGCGCTCTGCACAGTAGCTGTTGGAGTGCCAGCTGACTGCTGAAGAACAGGGCATCATGGGTGGGAATTTGCCCAGGATTGCAAATTAAGCTTGGGGTCACCCGAAGGGCCAGCTCCAAACCCTTTCACTGAAGCCTGGTGGGACACCCTGTCACTTGCAAACCTGGGCCATCTGAGCTGTAGTGGTGGCTGTGACCTACGGGCTCAGGGTTTAAGATGAGGGCATTTGATGGGGTGCTGAGGAAGGAATGGAAGGAGAGCAGGAAAACTCGGGGATTCTGACTGCAGATATGGTGAAGCACAAGACTCCTCGTTTTTTAATAATCCCCTCAAGGTTTCTACTGCAAAGGTTCCCTGGGCCACCCTTTGAGAAACCTTGTTGCAGAATACCGTATACAGTATACAGACCAACAGGAAGAGCACACCAAGACTGGGAGCCCTGGGGCCTGGATAGATTTCCACGTGGTGCTTAGATTGTGTGGTGCTACTTAAACATTTCCAGGTTATTCTGTAGAGAGGAGTACAGGACCCTCTTGAGAAGGGCGGAAGGAATGCCTTGGATTTCCAGACACGTGTAGTGTACTCTTGAGATAGTCCTTACCTAAGGGAACTCTGGCAGGCACAGCTCTGCGGTCGATCCAGAAGGACACCCAGGACAGCATGACCATGAGGGTGGCGGGGAAATAGGTTTGGAGCAGGAAGAAGAAGATGTGGCGGCGTAAAGTGAAGTTAATGTACAGACGGTTGTACCAGCCTGGGGACAAAGGAATAAGAGAGAGAACACAGTGTAGCTGCTTGGCTTCTTTAAAAGACAAGGCTTATTTATAGAATCTTAAATTTCTTAGAGCTCACTCTGGAACCCTACCTTAAACAGTGACTGGGCCATGTGGCAACCCTCACCACTCGTGTGAAGCCACTGTGAGGAATCTTTGTCCCTTTTGTAAACATGAAGGGAACCCTTGAGAAAGTCACTTAAAGTTTTGTTTCTCAAAATATGTCCTTGGGCCTGTCTGCCTCACAATCACATGGGAGCTTCTTAGAAGTTCAGATGTAGCTCATGGATAGAGTTCTTGACCAGTATACACAAGGCCATACGCTCAGTCCCCTCCCCTTTCTCTCTCTTCCTCTTCTCTCCCTCCCCCCTCCCCATCTCCCACCAGATTCCTACACTGTAGCCCAGACCACTGGAGCTTTCTTGAGCAGCAGCCTCATGGGGTTTGTGTGCAGAGCAAAGCTCGAGACAGTACTTAAACAGCCCCCTTTATTTCTTTCCTTTTCCTTTGGCAGGGTTTTAGGTCGCCCAGACTGGCCTCAGACTCACAATGTAGCTGAGAATAGCCTTGAATTCCTGATCCCGCCCTGTTTCCACCTTGGTAAGTGCTGGGATGTTGGTGACTATCCCCAGGCCTGGCTCCCTTCCTGGATTTCTTTATGGGAAGAAATGGGTTTTGAGGTGGAACACGGTCTTTGATCTGGGCATAGAGTAACAATCTCTGGTCCATTGGGCTTTGCTCTGCCTTTGCAATTTCCAGGGAAAGGAACACGTGTGAGGATGTGGGAGGAGGGTGTCCAGGGCTGGGAGTAAGTGGGGTCCTGGCAGCAATAAGAGCGGATTTGGTGTCCTCAGTGAGTACGTTGCATAGAGCTGGCCTCTTGGTACCAGCAAGTGTAGAGGACTTTCAGAAGACTGAGACCCAAACCACTGAGCATCCAGGGTGAACAGTGCAGCATGGGAGTTGGATTGGCATGCTAAAACTTGACTGTCAGTGCTCTCTAACGGATTAGGATGCGCTTACATGGGGGAGCTCCCTCAAGAAGTTCTGCAGAATCTTCCGAAAGGTGAGATCAAAACAGAAGCAAGGGATGGAGAATGTCAGCTGTCTACCAGCGCAGGCCAGCTGCTGGGGAAGGCCATGGAGCACAGCCTCAGGCAATGGGTGGTGATGAGGCCTGTATAGACCTCTGACTCATAAGGCCACAGCCAGGTCCACGTGATGACCAGGGGTCATTCTGAGGAACGTGGGTAGTAGTGGTACACCCGGGGAAATGGAGAATGGCGGTCTGAACTGAAACTTGTTTGTGGCTAGAGAGAGAGGCTCTGCTGAGCATGTCAGGGATGCAGCATCAACAGGACACGGCATCATCTCAAATAAACCTACTCACACAGCTTCCCTCGGAGCCTTAGCTCGCATTTCCTAGGTAGCTATCTCTGATACATTGATGGGTCAAAAATTACCTATAATCTGGGTGGTGGTGGCACACGCCTTTAATCCCAGCACTCAGGAGGAGGCAGAGACAGGCAGATGTCTATGAGTTCGAGACCAGGCTGGTCTACAAAGTGAGTCCCAGGACAGGCTCCAAAGCTATAGAGAAACCCTGTCTTGAAAAACCAATAAATAAATAAATAAATAAATAAATAAATAAATAAATAAATAAATATTACCTGCAAAGCTAGTTTCCTTGGAGCATACCTATAGCCCAGCCCTGGAGATACTGAGCCAGAGGCCCAGCCTAGATGCATAGTGTATAGTGTGTTCACCAGCCTGGATACATAGTGTATAGTGAACTCACCAGCCTGGATACATAGTGTATAGTGTGTTCACCAGCCTGGATACATAGTGTATAGTGTGTTCACCAGCCTGGATACATAGTGTATAGTGAACTCACCAGCCTGGATACATAGTGTATAGTGTGTTCACCAGCCTGGATACATAGTGTATAGTGTGTTCACCAGCCTGGATACATAGTGTATAGTGTGTTCACCAGCCTGGATACATAGTGTATAGTGTGTTCACCAGCCTGGATACATAGTGTATAGTGTGTTCACCAGCCTGGATACATAGTGTATAGTGTGTTCACCAGCCTGGATACATAGTGTATAGTGTGTTCACCAGCCTGGATACATAGTGTATAGTGTGTTCACCAGCCTGGATACATAGTGTATAGTGTGTTCACCAGCCTGGATACATAGTGTATAGTGTGTTCACCAGCCTGGATACATAGTGTATAGTGTGTTCACCAGCCTGGATACATAGTGTATAGTGTGTTCACCAGCCTGGATACATAGTGTATAGTGTGTTCACCAGCCTGGATACATAGTGTATAGTGTGTTCACCAGCCTGGATACATAGTGTATAGTGTGTTCACCAGCCTGGATACATAGTGTATAGTGTGTTCACCAGCCTGGATACATAGTGTATAGTGTGTTCACCAGCCTGGATACATAGTGTATAGTGTGTTCACCAGCCTGGATACATAGTGTATAGTGAACTCACCAGCCTGGATACATAGTGTATAGTGAACTCACCAGCCTGGATACATAGTGTATCATGAATTCAGGGTAGCATGAGCAAGGGAGTGAGCTCCTGTCTTAAAGGAAAATAAGTCACCTCTCCTTGACACATACCACCCACTGGATTTTATTTAGGACTCTAGTCTTCTGTTTCAAAATTCTGCTCACTTGATGTGACAACCAGATCATACACGTCCTAAACAGAGCCTGAAGCACCTGGCCACCATGGGGCCTCCCTGCACTCCACGCATGCTCCGAGCTCACCTGTACTGCTGTAGAAGGCCAGCTTTGTGGTGGTGTGGAACTCTTGGATGAGGAACTGGGAGAGGGAGATCCTCTCGTCTGTCTTTAAGGAGTCGTTGCCCTTTTTCCAGTATAGCATGAGGTCATCTTCTGTGTAGGCGTCTGGGAGATGAGAGCCAGTGTCAGGAACGGGGTGACAGGCAAGCCAGGCAGCCTGTGGGGCTGTGTGACACTAAGTGTCCTAAGCCACACAGACTGCCTGGCTTGGGGAAAGATAACAAACTGCAAACTAGACAATACAGGCGGACAACTCTAGTTCATCCCAGTTTCTCAAAAGTTATCAGAGCAAGGCTTCTAGGCTCAAGGGCTCACAGTTCCTACAAAAAAAAAAAAAAAAAAAAAACCCTCACCCGCAATCCAGCTGTGATAGGTTAAACCAAATGCTAGTGCTGCTTGCATGGCAGAGTTCAATACTGGCAAGATTTCCTGCGGTCAGCTTTATAGACTAGGACCCAGCCAGCTTGCTCCTCTCTTGCACAGGTGCAATACATCACCTGGGGGCCAGATCATGACTCACTCTCAGGCAGCATGAGTCTAGAAGGGGCTTCTCCTTGGGCCAGTTGTGCCCATTTCCTCAAAAGGAGGAGATGACTGTGGTCAGCATCCTCCCGGCGGCTGCCATGTGCCCAGCACGCCCCCTTCAGGTGAGGCACTGGGTTGCACAGGCACATGTGCCCCTGGTCGTAACTGAGGGGGAACATCTTGGAGCTGCAGACAGCGTCCGCCTCCCTGTAGTCTGTTCTTCTAAGGGCTCGCTAAGCCTTGACTATGTGATAGGAGCCCTCACGTGTCAACCGGTTTGGCTCTGGTACACAGGTGTCAAACCAGACGCTAATGCGTGAAGGTGTTTTCTAGAGGCGACTAGCATTTCAACCAGGAGGCTTTGGGTGAAGGAGATTATCTCAGGTCACCCGGCAGAGCCTGACCCTAGGAGGGGAAAGGCAGGGAGAGCGGAGTTCCTGGGAGAACCGTCCCCTGCCACAGAGAGGGGTTTAGGCGTGCTGGGGTCGGACTCACAGCTCTCGATTTCCAGGGAGCAGGTCTGCGTGTCCAGCGGAAACCTGCTGAAGTCCATGTTGCACATCGCCGTCACTGTCACTCTAGAAACAAAAGGACGCACGGCTTCAGCACCTGCTGGAGACAGCTGTGAAGTGGTGAACAGGTAGAAAAGGCTGCGTCCTGCCCCCGGGTCCTAAGCGGTGTGCTGGCATCAGGAAAGACCCTTAGGCATGACCTGCTCTTTCTGTTTGACCTTAGGAGCTGTACAAGCGAATGAGGATCTCTGCTAACACCAGCACATTCCAGTGTGGTCAGGCAGTATAGCGGTGTAAAAGACACACACACACACACACTTTTCATTTAAATGATTGCTGAAAGAAATGAGTGTTCCCCAAATACAAGAATCCAAATATTTGCCTCACCAATAACTACTCAAAACTCGCTGCCTCTCCAGATATGAATATGCTTTCCCGTTTGCTGTGCTCTCGCTGCTGATGGCATCTACTTATCTGCAGGAGAACATTGTGGGGCAGGGGAACCCATACCTGACACTGATAAGTTATGACCTGAGACTAGAAAGGCCTAGGGGAAAAAAATGTAACTATTATTATGCTAAAGGGACATAGCAATAAAATGACTCCTGATGACATTCTGCTGCACCCGTAGACCGGTACCTCCCTCAGTCCTTACCAGAGAAAGTTGCAGCAGATAGGAATTACCAGGGTCCCACAAACAACATACAGAGAGTGAGAGACTTTGGCGCACTTGTGGGACAATATTATACAGCCCACATATATCTGTATTGTATCAGCAGCCAGCCTCTCAAGCCATAATAGCAACTGAGGTGCTGAAAGCATCTTCAGACTGTCTCCTGAGCTCAGGGGATGCTGATGTCCTGTTGCTCCTTTTTCCTAATCATGAGGACCACCTGGGAAGAAGTGTTAATTCCAAGCTAGTGACAGAGCTGCTGTCATGACTTTAGTCCTCCTACCTTGGAAACAGAATGCTAATGAACTTGCCCCTCAGTTTACCTTGGGTAATCAAAGATGTTTGGAGAATAAACGCTGGTAACCTTCAGGATTTGAATGAACCCTGAGATTCCCTTCCGATATTGCTGTGTGAACTTGTGTCTCAATTATTCCCACACCCTCACACTGGTCCAGAGAGATAGTTTATATTGGGGTTTGGACCCTGGCAAGCACTTATCCCTAAAATGAATGTCTTCATCACCTCACCCCTACAAACACACCAAGGCTCAGGTAGCTCTGTAGAAGCAATTATGAGAGAAAAAGTGGCTATTGTGAAGGGTGTTGTTTCTCTGATTTCTTTCCCAGCATGAGTCTGTGACCTCTGAGGGAGTAGGCCTGAGCCAGGTCCTCTGTAGGTTCCAGTGCACCTGAGTCTGGGACCTCATAGGGAGAAGCTCAGAGCCAGAGACCTTTGCAGGACCAACCCCTAGCCAGGGACTTCCACAGGAGCAAATCCAGACCAGGGACATTTACAGAAATAGGTCTGAGCCAGTAACCTAGACCAGAGCAGGCCTGAGACAGCAAACTCCAAGGGAGTAGAGCAAATCCTGGGAGTGCTGAGTGACCTCCAGGAACACAGAGTGACCAATGGGGTAACTAGAACCATGGCACTAACTGTACTATGAGGAACAACCATCTGAGCCTTGGATCCACTGGCACCTAGAATATTAATCACCAGAGTCACAGACAGCCCCAACCACACCAATTAGAGGAAAAGATGAGTAGAAAAGGTAAGAACAATGCAACACCACAAAGAGCAACATGGCACCAGTAAAATCTAGAGACCCTACAACAGCAAGACCTGAACAACCAAATATAAATGAAGCAGAAGAAAATGACTTAAAAAAATAACTTCAGGAGAATGTTTGAGACTCTTAAAGAGGAAATGAAAAATTTCCTCAAAGAAATGGAGAAAAGAAAAAACAAAAAAATTGGAAGACATCAGCAAATCCCTTAAAGAAAACCAAGAAAAAGCAATCAAACATATGAAAGAGACTATTCAAGATTTGAAAACTGAAACAGAGACAATAAAGAAAACTCAAGCTGCGGGAATTATAGAAATAGAAATCATGAGAAAATGAACAGGAACCACAAATGCAAACACAAACAGCAGAATACAAGAGATTTTGGAAGAGAGAAGAATCTCAAGCGTTGAAGATACAATAGAGGAAATAGACTCATCAGTAAAAGAAAACATTAAATCTAACAAAAACTTAACACAAAATATCCAGTAAAAGGCTGGAGAGATGGCTCAAAGGTTAAGAGCATTGCCTGCTCTTCCAAAGGTCCTGAGTTCAATTCCCAGCAACCACATGGTGGTTCACAACCATCTGTAATGAGGTCTGGTGCCCTCTTCTGGCCGTCAGGCATAACGCAGAAAGAATATTTTATACATAATAAATATTTTTTTAAAAAATCCAGTAAATATTGGACACCATGAAAAGACGAAACCTAACAATAATAGGTATAGAAGAAAATGAAGAAGTCCAACTGAAAGGCACATAAAATATATTTAACAAAATCATAAAAGAAAACTTTTCCTGCAAAGGAAAAAGGCCAAGTAACATATAAAGGCAGACCTATCAGAATTACACCTGACTTCTCACTGGAAACAATGAAAGCCAGAAGGTCATGGTCAAGCATTATGCAGATGTTAAGAAACCACGGGTGCTAGCCCAAACTACTATACCCAGCAAAACTTTCAGTAGAAGGACAAAACAAGATATTCCATGACAAAACCAGATTTAACCAATATCTAGCCGTAAACCCATCCCTACACAAAGTACTAGAAGGGAAAGTCCAACCCAAGGAAGTTGGTACCTCAACAAAAACACAGACAATTGATGAGCTCACAACAACAAATCCCAAAGAAGGGAAAACCCCACAAACTAACATCAACAATGAAAACTAAATTAACAGGAGATAGCAATCACTAGTCATTAATATGCCCTAATATACATAGACTCAATTCACCTGTAAAAAGACACAGGCTAACAGATTGGATACAAAAACAGATTCCATCCTTCCGCTGCATACAAGAAACACACCTCAATCTCATAGCAGACATTGCCTCAGAGAAAAGGGTTGGGGAAAAAAATCTCCAATCTAATAGACCTAAGAAAAAGCTGGTGTAGCTATCCTAATATCTAGCAAAATAGACTTTAAACTAAAATCAATCAAAAGAGACAAAGAAGGACATTTCATATTAGTCACAGGAAAAAGCCATCAAGAGGAAATCTCAATACCGAACATCTATGCTCTAAATACAAGGACACCCTCATATGTAAAAGAACCACTTCTAAAGCTCAAATCATACATTAAACCCCACACAATATTAGAGGGAGACTTCAACACTTCACTCTCAACACTGGACAGGTCAGTCAGACAAAAAATTAACAGAGAAATAAGGGAACTAACAAATGTTATAACTCAAATGGACTTAACAGACATCTATAGGATATTCCATCCAAACACAAAAGAATAAACCTTTTCAAAAATTGACCACATACTCGGCAACAAAACAAACCTCAACAGATACAAAAAGATTGGGATAACCCAATGTATTATCAGATCACCACGGCTGAATATTAGAAGTCAACAGCAACACTAATTCCAGAAAGCCTACAAACACAAATTAAACAATGCTCACTTGAATCATCAATGGGTCAAGGAAGAAATAAAGGGAGGGAGAAATTAAAAACTTCCTATAATTCAATAAAAATGACCACATAACATAGCCAGATTTATGGGACACAATGAAAGCAGTGTTAACAGGAACGTTCATCGTACTAAATGCCTACATAAAGAAGCTGGAAAAATTCCAACTAGTGAATTAGCAGAACATTTGAAAACTTTAGAACAAGAAGAAGCAAACTCACCCAAGAGAACTAGATGGCAGGAAATAGTCAAATTGAGAGCTGAAATCAACAAAATAGAAACAAAGAAAACAATACAAAGAATCAATGAGACAAAGAGTTGGTTCTTTGAGAAAATCAAGAAAATAGACAAATCTTTATCCAAACTAACCAAAACGTGGAGAGAGAATATCCAAATTAATAAATCAGAAATGAAAAGGAGGACATAACAACAGACATGGAGGAAATACAGAGACTCATCAGGTCATATTTTGAAAACCTGTACTCCACAAAATTTGAAAACTTAAAGGCGGTGGACAACTTTCTGGATAAATATCACCTATCAAAATTAAATCAAGACCAGATAAGCAAATTAAACAGATCTATAACTGCTGAAGAAATAGAAACAGTCATCAAAAGTCTCCCAACCAAAGAAAGCCCAGGACCAAATGGTTTCAGTTCGGAATTCTACAAGATTTTCAAAGAAAAACTAATACCAATATTCCTCAATTTGTTCTACACAATAGAAACAGAAGGAACATTGCCAAACTCTTTTTATGAGGCGACAATTACCCTGATATCCAAACCACATAAAGACATTACTAAGAAAGAGAATTACAGACCAATCTCACTCATGAACACTGATGCAAAAATACTAAATAAAATACTGGCAAATCGAATCCAAGAACACATCAGAACCATCATCCACCATGATCAAGTAGGGTTTATTCCAGAGATGCAGCGATGGTTCAACATATGAAAATCTGTCAACATAATCCACCATATAAGCAAACTGAAAAATAAAAACTACATGATCATCTCACTAGATGCTGAAAAAGCTTTTGACAAAATACAACATGTCCCAGACTCAGAGAGAGGAAGATGTGTATCAGAAAACACATCTATCTATCTATCTATCTATCTATCTATCTATCTATCTATCTATCTATCTATTTATTTATTTATCCCTGACTCTTACTAGAAAAACAAACTTTTAAAAGAAATATTTAAAATTTCAGGCTAGAAAGATGCAGTGGTTACAAACACTGGCTACTCTTGCAGAGGACCTGAGTTTGATTCCCAGCACCCACATAATGACTCACAACAGTCTGTAACTCCAGGCCTAGGGGATCTGGCACCCTCTTCTGGCCTTCACCGGCACACACGTGGTGTACAGGCACACGTGCAACCAAAACGCCCATATGCATAATGCAAAATTTAAAAAAAATAGTTAATTAAACTTTTAAAAGTTAAAATATTCAGGTAAGGCGGAAGCTCTCAGCACCAGCCCGCCTTCGTCCCCACCTGAGGCTATAGAGCACTTTCCCATCGGGCTGGACCCGCAGCATGACGTTGTCTGTGGTGGTGTCGTGGATGAAGGAGCGTTTGGAGTGCACGAAGAACATGTCAGGGACCCAGATCTTCTTTACGAGCCGGCCGTCAAATGTCATGCTCAGATTGTTCGTGCTTGGAAAAGACAGCCTCTCGTCCTTCCAATAGTGCCTCAGATAGAGGGTCATGGTGAAGTCCTGCAGGTGGGAGGCAGAGCAGACGCATACCCACCCACTGTGGGGCATGCCACAGAAGCCAGCGGACTGAGCATTGCCCCTGGAGAAGGCAGAGGGGATCCCAGGAAGAGGCCGAGCACAGACCGCCCCTAAACTCCACCCACCCGTGACACCCATCATCTCCGTAACAGCTGCCCTGCTGACACCAGCGACTCAGGCTGAAAGTGCCAGGGTTAGAGCAGTGGGCCTCTCAGCGGGAGGAGCCCAGTCGGTTCCCAGACCCTGAGCAGGGCTGACCTGCGTTGTGTTCTCCGCAGCCTCCTGGAGAGCGGTGGGAGGAGGGCTGTAGGCGTGGCTTGCCTGAGAACCCTGCTCTTCGCTGGCTTCCCTGTCTCCCTTTCTCGTGTTCTGGGAGGAGTCCCCAAGTACACTCTGTTAGGATACTTCTTTCTGGCCTGATTCGTGGAGGCTCCAAATCAAGGTAGACTTGTAAAAAGTCCCCAAACTTGTAGAATGCTTCCCGACCCCGAGCCGTGTTACCGTTAAAATTTTGAAGATACGGTTTCACTGTATAGCCCAGACTGGTCTAAAACCAGTTTCACTATAATAGAAGACCAGGCTGGTCTAAAACCCAAGATAAGCCTTCCTCTACCTTGGGTGTTGACTTGAAGACTTGCACCACCATGCCTAGCTGTCAACTTTTTTTTTTTTTTAATTGGAACCCACTGAAAAGCAAAAAGGAATAGTCCCACGGTTCCAGGTTTCTAGAGCAAGATACAGACTCTGCAGAAATACAGGGGGCCTGCATCTCAGAAGGCATCCCTGCTGGAGGGTAAAGACCAAGTTTTCCACCTGACTCTATCTCATACCAACTGGGAATTCTGGACACATGACATGATGTCTGTGAGTCATCTGCTAAGTGCGTGTGACAGCTCCCATCTGCCAAGGAGTTACGAGTTATGAGGGAGTTCAGCGGTGTCGCGCTTTGCCCAGACAGGTGCACATGGGCTCCCACTCCCCAGCCCCCATCAGAGAAGCACTCACCATGTCGACCTCCGAGATGCTGTCCAAGCTTTCCACCTGCACATCCACACCCACGGGGATGGCCGGGCCTGGGGAGGGCAAGACAGGGCACTCTTTTTATCCTCTCTGTTCTTTCTTTACCCCCTCCCTCCTTCCCTCCTTCTTTTCTTGTCTTTATCTTCTTCTTTTTTTTTCTGACAAAGCCTTGCTATGTAGCCCAGGCTAATCTCAGGCTCTCAATCCTCCTGCCTCAGCTTCCAAAGTGCTAGGATTATAAGAATATGCCAGCACATCCAGCTGAACAGGTTAGGTACAGGGCATGTTTCAGTTAACCATGACACAAAGAGTTGGCATTGGATCCAACAGTTTACCTATGACAAAGAATAAAGACCTTTCTAGAACTTGGAAGATTGGTTTGCAGGGGGTGGGGGTGGGTGCAGATAAACATGACTAGAAAAAGAAAAAAACAAAAGGCATGAAAATGATTTCTAGGGGCTGGAGGGATGGCTCAGTTAGTAAACACTTCTGGCCTGGTCAGCATGAGGACCTGAGTTTGACCCTGAGAACCCATACAGAAATACTAGATGAGGTGTTATGTACTCCAGTGCTGGGGAAGCAGATGCAGGATTCCTAGGGCTCATGGATCAGCCAGTCTAGCCTAATTTGAAAGCTCCGGGACAGTGAGAGTGTGTCTCAAAGGAGGTAGGCAGCGTTTCTGCAGATGGCAAGCCCAGAGGGCTGGCCTCTGGTCTCTGCAGACATCCACACCTACGCCTACATACATGTATCTGCATACACACAAACACACATACACACAGGCATAAAATATATTTCTCTCCAGAAAGAAACCAAACCTAGGTCAGTGAGATGGTTCAGCAGGTGGGGCTGCTCACTGCCAAACCTGGAGACCCTGAGCTGGGTTCCCAGAACCCACATGGCAGAAAGAACCAACTTCCATAAGTTGGCCCCTTATATCCATACATTTTGTGATGTGCACACCACACCATCCCAAAAATAAATAAATACATGTTAAACACACACACACTCACACACAGAGGGAGAGAGAGGAGGATGGGGAGGGGGAGAGAGAGAGAGAGGGAGAGAGGGGGGAGGGGAGAGAGAAAGAAACAGAGAGGGAGGGAGGGAGGGAGGGAGGGGGGAGACGGAGATAGAGGGAGAAGGAAGGAGGGAGGGAGGGAGGGAAGGAAGGAGGGAGAGAGAGAGACTCTTTTGGTAGAGGGCTGAAACCTGGCAGCTACTGAGCCCCAGATTCCTGCTCTGCAGGGAGTCCTTGCTGTCTCGAGCTATTTTCATTTCATTAAGCCTAGCAGACAGGACTCTGACGTGTCAGTGAAACTCATCTGCCAGCTCCCAGTGAGAATAAATCCAGCACAAGCTTGTTGCATGGGATTTCAGAGCATCTGCAGGAGGCAGCCCCAGCTGCATCTGCCCTGCCTTCTCATGGCAGCCTCTGTCTGACCTCAGTGAACCTTCTCACAGCACAGCCCTGGGACAGCTAGCAGCTGGTACTTTGGCAATGCCCGACAGAGCCAGGGACACGAAGGACAGATGCTCAGAAGGTGCAGCCCTCCAAGTTCAACCCAGGCAGACATGATAAACAGATGTGGGTGCAGACAAGAGCCCCAGAAAATAAGGGAAGTCCCATCCTCAAGAGCACATCCCATACCTCCAAAGCCAGGCCTCATACTGAAGTCATGGTCATCTATCCTCAGCAGCTGCTCTGACTTGGTGAGAGGCGACTTGGTTATGTCGGAGCTGCGTTTCAGAATTGGGCTGCCACAGAAGGAAAAGCAGATGGATCAAACGTACTAACCAAGGCTGGTCAGAGTCATAGCCACCTGTGTTCTTCCTGCTCTTGGCAGGTTTCATAGGGTATGTTTTGTCTTCTAAGCCTCCCCCCTCCCTTTTTCCAACTTTCTGGATAAAGAAACTGCCCTGGAAGTTCCAAGATTGTGACCCCCCGCCACATAGAGAGGCTTCTCAAATAGCAATGCCAGACCCTGCCTCTGACATCCTGATTATAATCTGGGAATTGGTATTTTATTAATTTAAGGGACTGGAAACTGGTATTTTTTAAAAAGTTTTCCAAGGCCGGGGTGCAGCTCGGTGTTGGAATGCTTGCCAACAGAGGAACAGCCTTGGGTTCTATTGCTGGAACTGACAGGGACAAGAACTCAGCACTTACACCTGCCAGAACCGATCTGAATGGTAAACCAGACCCCTTCCAACTGCCAGAGACATCGAGAGAACAGTGACTGCAGGAGAAGCAAATGCGTGCGGCTGAGCCTCACACCCTGGACTTTCTGTGGTCCTTCTGTGGGGGGTGAACACCCTGCCATCATGTTTCCAGGGAAAGCGCTTCTGAATTGCTTGTAGGGACACTTTTACCTATTCTTGTCTTGTTATCTGTTTGTTCCTAAATGTGTGATGTGTTTTCAGTGTTAGACCCTCTCCTCTCCTCTCCTCTCCTCTCCTCTCCTCTCCTCTCCTCTCCTCTCCTCTCCTCTCCTCTCCTCTCCTCTCCTCTCCTCTCCTCTCCTCTCCTCTCCTCTCCTCTCCTCTCCTCTCCCCCTCCTTCCCCCTCTCATATAGGTAGGGCCTGGAGAGATGGCTCAGCAGAAAGAGCATTGGCTGCTCTTCCAAAGGATCCACGTTCTATTCCCAGCACCCACATGACAGCTCATAAAACTCCAGTCCTGGAGATCTGACACCCTCTTCTGGCCTCCACAGGAACTACACATACATGGTGCACAAACATCAATTCAGGCAAAACACCCATACACATAAAATATTTTTTAATTAAATGTGCAGTTAATTCTACTGACCTACTCCTCATCCACAGACACTTGTCTTATTGCTTCCTTGTCTAGGCAGAGTTTGCTACAGAAATATGGAAGAACTAGTATATAGTATTACTTTCTCTTCTTATGTAGTTAATGTTACATTAATGCTTATTTGTCTTGCTTCTCCCTCATTTAATAACATGCCTTGGATTTTCCCACATGCGAGTCCCCCTTGCTCCTCATTCCACCGCACAGTGATCGTCTGACCTGTCCTCCCACAGCAAACACATGAGCTGGTCTGGGTCCTCTGTGCCTACAGTAAGGGATGCTTGAAATTCTTCATTACCCACCAGGATAATCCTCATAAATAATTGACCCCCTTTCCAGCTCCAGATGCTGATGCCAGGCCCGTTCCCTCCGAGAGACCTCCCCATATGTCCTTCCCCCAGTCCAGATGCTCCCACGCTCGATAGGAGCCTCATTGGAACCTAGATTCCTGGACCTCACAGGCCCTTGTGTCTGATGCAGGGCTCTGGACGGAGGCTGCTGGAAGAAAGGAGGGGACACCTTAACCCTGCTCAGGCGCATTGCCCTCTCCGTGGCTGGCTCAGGTGTGTTAGCCTCCGCTTGCCTCCCGCCTTCCAGGGTCTTGCTCTGCGCACATGCAGTTCTCGGCCCTAACTATCTTCTTCCCTGAAAGAACCTTCTAGCGTTCAGAAAACACGAAGCCAAGGTCAGGAAACCAGGACTCTCTCCTCCCTTCAGAGCCTGGTTGCTTTAGACCATTGGGCGTCCAGTTTATTCCCTGAAAGCTGTTTTCCTGATGGAAGGAAGGCTTTGAGCGGACCGTGGGGGTGTGCAGGTAGAACAGGATGTGTGGGAAACCAGCGCACTTGCGGAGCAGAGGAAGGAGCTGGGGCGTGGACCGGGAAAGCCAGCTTCTTCCTGGTCCTCGAGAAGTAGGGCTGAAAATCGCTGTAGCTGTGGGGCTCGCTGTTACCATGGGCCATACCTGCCTTGCTTGTGGGCATCGTCGAGGGCTCCTCGTCTCTGTCTCTGAGGTCTGCTACGGAAACAAAACAGAAAGATGCTCCAGAGACTGTCCAGTGACTCAGATCAACAGAGCGCCCTGGCCTCTCTGCACACTTCAAATCTAGTCAGAATAGAATGGGGGTGGAGAGGGAAGGAGGCTCAACGCATTAATCTGGTCTGATGAGCATTTCCCAACTACTCACAGGAGCAGGGAACGAGGATTAATTATTTAGAAGGCCTGATTTCCAGAGATCTGACTTAACCACACCCCCACCGCATGCATGTGCACACACATACTTACATACACACTCATGCACACTCACACAGTAATGTACACTCTCTTACACACATGCACATTCACATCCACACACATGCACACTCACACACGTCCATGCACTCACACGCTTACATACTCACACTCATACACACACACTCATACAAACACTCTCATGTACACTCACACAATAATGTACATTCTCTTACACACATGCACATTCACATCCACACACATGCACACTCACACATGTCCATGCACTCACACACTTATACACTCACACTCATTTACACACACTCAAACACTCTCATGCACACTCACACACGTCCATGCACTCACACTCATATAGACACACTCATACAAACACTCTCATGCACACTCACACACTAAAACATACTCACACACATTCATGCACACCCTCATGCATGTACACACATGCACTTGCACAGACATACACATATGTGCATGCACACACACACTCATACATGCACTTATGTCCACTCCGGCTTAAAATCGAGCCTGAAGGGTTGCGCATTCTACCTTGGCACCGCTCTGAAACTGTGGCACACAATGCTGCCATTTAATTGTGCCCTCCTGGTTGTACTTGCCTCTGGCCAGGGATTTAGGCAAGTGGGCACAGCAGGGGGAGAGAAGCTGGAGCAGCTATCTCTCATTTGCTCCTTCTGTGTAGCTGGTGACTAGCTATGCCCTGTGTCTCTGCCTAGGGCAGAAAGGCATTCTGTTCTCATTCTAGGGGACATCAGCGTGCCTGCTTTTGTGCCCAGAAACCTGCCCACATCTCTGTGAGAAATGCTTGTTTTTGATTGGTTAGGCCCTCTGCAGGTAATGCTATTCCCTGAGAGGACTCCACTGGTGACAGGTCAGGGATTATGTCATCATCCATAGCACAGTGAAGCAGGGCAGGCATGAGCTTGGCAGGAGAGGGTGGGAATGGGAAAGACAGGTGGGAGAAGGGATCCCCAAGGATAGAGTCCCAGGCACATCTGGCATGGGCAGGGCTGGCTGCGGCCGACTCTCAGCACAGCGTAGCAGAATGAGAAAGTACTAAATGCCCTGTACATGAAAATGAGAATATGAAGAGAGACAAAAGAGCCTGGGCAAGGAGGCTGGGATAGCAAATGAGCCGTCCTCTCCTGACTTTACCCTTGGACCACCTCACCGCCTGACAGGACTGTCAAGCCAGGAGATCCTGCAGCTGCGGCTGCAAAGTTTGGACTCTAACCTAGAAGACACAGAGAAGGACACCCCCCCCATGTCTTTCCCATTGTTCTTTTTTTTTTTTTTTAATTTTCGAGACAGGGTTTCTCTGTAGCTTTTTTGGTTCCTGTCCTGGAACTAGCTCTTGTAGACCAGGCTGGCCTCGAACTCACAGAGATCCTCCTGCCTCTGCCTCCTGGTGCTGGGATTAAAGGCGTGCATCACCACCGCCCGGCTTTTCCCATTGTTCTTAATACGTCAAAGCAGAATTTCTTGTTCTATGCCATACACAAGCTGGAAAGTAGAGTAAGCATAAAGCAGGTGGAAGCAGCTTGGGGAAATGTTCCTTTCATCTCACAGTCAATGAAGGGAAATCCTGGCAGGAGCCCAAGGCAGGAACTGAAGCAGAGACCGTGGAGGACCCTGCTTATGGGCTTGTTCCTCATAGCTTGCTCAGATTTTATTTTAAAAATGTAAAGGTTGTTTTATTATTTCATGTGTATGAGTGTTTTTCCTACATGTATGTATGAGTACCACATACGTGCCTAGGGGTTGCTGAGGTCAGAGGATACAGAGGCTTGTGAGCTACCATGTAGGTTCTGAGAATTGAGCCTGAGTCCTCTAGAAAAGCAGCAAGCACCCTTAACTGCAGAGCCAACCCTCCAGTCCCTAAACCTGCTCCCTTATACAACCAGTCCAGGGGGCAACATCACCCACATTGAGCTGGGCCCTCCTTAACCAAGAAAATGCCCTACAGACTTCCTTCGGGCAGTCTGATGGATTCATTTGCTCAGATGAAGTTCCTCTTCCCAGCTGGCTCTAGGTTTGGGTTAAATTGACAAAACACTAGTCAACACAGTCACTTCCTGGTGGTTGGCAGGATTGTGTGGGCCGATGCACATGTACTTCGACCGTTGTGAAATGCAGTGAGCGGGCAATGGGCGGTAGATTATGAGCCTTGTCTCCAACTTCTATGTATTTGATGTTGAAGGCGAAGGTTTTCAGAGGGAAGGTGCATGTCTGTTTTTCACTCTGCAGTGTTGGTGCGATGTCTAGACCAGAGAGGCAAGGCACAGAGAGGGCATGTGCTGCCCCTTGTCAAGAACCACGTGATTCCACTTGTAAGGTGGTGGGGACAGAGAGTGCAGAAGAGGGGACAGAATTTTAAGGTAGAGGTTCAGCCAGGTCTAGCCCGGTGTTGTGACTCTGGTTGTCCCACTCTGAGCCTTATGCACACAAGAAAAGGGCTCCCTTTTGAGTAAATACACCGCTAAATCATAAAAGATTTCTTTCCTTAGCTATTGGTGCTGGAGAAGTGGCGAAGAACTTAATCCTAATCCATAAGCAGAGAGAGGAAGCTGGGTCTGGCATAGGCTATGGACACCTCAAAGTTCAGCACCAGTGGACTTCCTCTAACAAGGCCACACTTCTAATCCTTTCAAATAGTGTCATTCCCTGAGGAATAAGCATTCAAATACATGAGTTCATGGGTCTATTCTTATTTAGACCACCACATTCCAATCCCTGGCTCCCATAGGCCTGAGTCATATCATAATGCAAGATGCATCCAGTTTCAAAACTCTAGGACTCCAAAGCCTAAATGCTAAGATTCAAGGCAGTCTCTGTGTAACCCCTGGTATAACCAACATAAAAAGCAGATTACATACCTCCATCATACAATGACACATAACATACATTACCAGTCCAAAAGGGAAGAGAGGGAGCATAGTGAGGAGATACTGGCCCAAAGCAAGACCTAAAACCAGCAGGGCAAACTCCATCCTCTGTATCTCCATGTCTGATATCAAAGCACTCTTCAGACCTGCAGCGTCTTTCAGTTTTGCTGAAAGACTGGAGCACACTTCTCCTCTTGGAGCTGGTCCCCCACCCGGTCCACAGCTTTCCTTGGCAGGTGTCCTACAACTCTGGCATCTCCAGCACATTGGGGCCCCCAACTCAGGCTCCTCTTTCTCAGCTTCATGCAATGGCCTCTCTGGAACTCCACGTGAGGACACCCTGACATATGCCTGGCCTCAGCAGCTTTCCTTAGCTGGGAGAGAAAGTCCTTAACATTGTTCTTGTATTCTTGACTCTACAGTCAGAACTGTGTGGCTGAAGCTGCAAAGTTCTGCTGCTGTCTCTATGCTCCTGAATCTTGTGTCTGGTGCCTGTAGAGTTTAGAAGAGTCAAATCCCTGGAAACAGGAGTTATGGGTGGTTGTGAACCACCACATGGATGCTTGGAACTGAAACTAGACAATAAATGCTGAGTCATCTCTCCAGTCCCTGAACTTTTTAAAAATAACTCATTTTTATTTTATGTACATTGGTGTATTAACATGTGAGTGTATCAGATTCCCTGGAACTGGAGTTCACAGACAGGTGTGAGCCACCATGTGGGTACTGGGAACTGAACCTGGGTCCTCTGGAAGTGCAACCAGTATTCTTAACCGTTGAGGCATCTCTCCAGCCCCCAGTCTCTGAACTTACAAATAAATGTCTCCCTTTCCCGTGGATGGGTGGATGAGTAGAGTGAGAGACAGGGATAGACTCATAGCTACACAAACTGTTTCCGTGGAGGTTCACAGCTGTTTTCACATGCGACCACTCTGGCACTGAACTCTGCACATGGGCGGGAAGTTTACATTGAGGCTAAACTAAAGGGTGGCCTGGTTTGGGCTGCACTCGCCTGTTGCTCTGACTTGTCTTGAGTCATTGGATCAAGCCATCCGTCTGCCAGGATCACTGATAACTGTTCCCAAGAATCTGATGGGGCCCTAACACAAACACCTGAGCAACTATTCATTGACCTTCCGTAGGAAGCTCACATCAAGAAGGTGCTTGTCTATGTCTCAGGAAGAGTCTATGAAGCCCACTTCTGTTTTGTTGGTGTGGGTCTGAATAGAAGCTCCCTGCTCCTTCCTTCTGGAAGACACTACTTTCACATTTAAAGTATTAGTGCTCGCTACCACACTAGCTCTTTGATAGAAGTATTTCCCCCAGCTCCGTGAAAAGGCCTTTCTTCTGTGCAGCTATATCTCCAATACTTACATAGCAACTTTTGTTTATCATTTTCATCTTTAAAAAAATATATGGATAAATGTCTGCATTATGTTTGTGCACCACATGGGTGCCTAGTGCCCACAGAGGTCAGAAGAGGACACCAGACCTGGATCTGAAGTGACAGCTGGCTGTGTGCTACCATGTTGGTGCTAGGAGCCAAACCTGGGTCCTCTACAAGAGGAGCAAGCTCTTAGCCACTGTACCATCCCTCTGGGCTTGGCAGGTCCATCTTTTTCACTGTGTGCCCCTGTGGCTTTGCATAAGTGGAATCCTCACTACAAGAGTGAAGCTCCCACCACTGACTAAATTTATTAGGCAGCAGAAACAAAGGAGGCGCATGTTTGTCATGGACAGAGCCTGCAGCACAGAGCTGTCAGAGGTGAACTTGCTGAGTTCTCCACCTGGTTCCAGTGTCACCCCCTGACCCAGCATAGACTCCTTCTCTCCCTGCCCACTGACCTCCATCTGCTCTTGAGAAGGTTCCTATATCCTGTATCACTGCTCAATCTTCTATCTGACTGATTCTGATCTTGGTGTAGACTGACCCCATTGACCATTTCATTCTTAGGAAACCCTTGACGCCTCTCTAGGATGCTTCCTTAGTCTGAGGCCCCTGGAGGACTCAGACTCCTTGATAATGATGCAGAAGCAGATGAAAGGTCACTTGGTAATTCTCTAACAAACATGTGAAAGTCATCAATGGTTCTTAGTGTCCTTGATGTCTCTCTCCTCTCTCTCTACACTCACTTCTCTGGTCCTTAGTTCCACTTCCTTCCCAGAGCCTCCTCCTCAAAAACCTTTCTTCTGTGTAAGTGTATAGCTGGGCCTGGTACTGAGCATTTAACCCCAGCCTTACATAGGCTAGGAAAGCATTTTATCAATAAACGATACCCACCAGATCTTTCCCCCATTAGGCAAGGTCTCAAGAAGCCCAGGCTGACTGCAGATTCATTATGTTGCTGAAGATGGTCCACCTCCCAAGTGCTGAGTCCCAATCCCCTCTTTCACTAAGTTGTCTACACTGACTTTGAATTTGCTGTGTAGCCCACCCTTGTCCTTGTGGTCCTCCTGCTTCAGCCTCCCAAGTAGCTGGGATTACAGGCCTACATGCTGTACCCACTTCCTCTAACTTCTTCAATGTTCTTCTTCCGTCATTCGCCCTTGCTTTCCCTTCATGTCATTTTCTCTGGACCGCTTGATCACCACTGCCCAAGAGCGTACCCTTGAATCTGCATCTCCAGGCTCAGTTCCCCCTGAGCCGCCCATCCCTTCCTGAAGATGTGCAGGTGTTCCTCTGTAGCCTTTAAGTGATCCGGGACCATGTGCTCTTTTTCCTACGGCTCCTCTGCCCACCCTCCTGCCCCTGGCGTGGCCACTCTCCCAGTTAAGAAACCCAAATGCCTGCTGTGCGTTCACCTGAGACTGCTTTCTTATCCTAATACCAAGCAAATCCTGGCAATTCTAAGATGATCTGGGCTCCATCTCCCCAGCTCCGCTCATTCCACTATCAACCCTGAATACTCACTATCTCTCACCTGTTCCAGGGGTGGCCTCTGGTATTTTTTCTGCTTCCCTTCCTGCCCATCTGCCATATTTCCTGGTGTGCAAGCAAGTCTGGTCCCTCTGGGATGGAGTTGTACTGGAGCTAGCTGGGTTTCTCAGCCTTTGGAAGGAGTGCGAGTTTTAGGATGGGAAGATCTACTAGTAGGCTCTGGCTCAGGCTACAGTTCCACACGTTCCCAGCTTCCGGTGAAGAGGGGAAGGACGTTGTGTATTCTGGAAACTTTGCCCAGTGCCCTACATGGTACATGAAGGTAAGTCACA
This sequence comes from Alexandromys fortis, assembly GCF_014885135.2. Lineage (NCBI taxonomy): Eukaryota > Metazoa > Chordata > Mammalia > Rodentia > Cricetidae > Alexandromys > Alexandromys fortis. Next base: position 4,987,461 of record NW_026067931.1, on the reverse strand, counting down.
TTTGAATATGCCTTCAGAGAGATTTTTGGAATCTGGGTGAAAGTTTAGGTTACATGAAAACAATACTTCACTTGAGTGATGCGAGAGAAATTGGATCCACTTTCTGCTTTTAAAGAAATATAGTCAAATCTACCTAGAGTTTTAGTATTTGTGTGTGTGTGTGTGTGTACCTGGGTGTGTGTGCACATACCTGCCCACACAACCGTGTCTGTGTGGAGGTCACAGGACAATTTGTGGGAGTTGTTTCTCTCTGTTTACTTTGCAGGACCCAGGCTCAGAACTCGGCTCTTCAGGGTCAGCAGCAAGAGACTTTTGCAAACATTTCCAGGCCCATACCCAGAGTTCTAAGTGTCGGCATGCTAACTGATCCAGGACACTTTTTGTTTTATTTTATTGTCGTTGTTGTTGTTGTTTTGAGACAGGGCCTCACTATTTGTTCTGGTTGTCTCGAACTCCCTATGTAAGCCAGGCTGGCCTCAGACTCACGGATTCCTGCCTGCCTCTGCCTTCTAAGTGTTGGAATTAAAGGTGTGCACCACCACCTGGCTGATCCAGGACTGATCGAGTGTTTATCATAACTAAATAATCATTATAATATTTGTAATGATAGGAGCTAGAGAAATGGCTCGGTGGATAAGAACATTTGCTGCTCTTACAGGGAATCCAGGTTCAGTTCCCAGTGGATCCCAGCATCCATATGGTAACCCATGACTTTCAATACATCCTCTGACCTCTCGGGACAGTGTATGCATGTAGTGCACATACATATGTACAGATAAAACACTCATACACAGTCAAAATAAGAATCAATACATCTTTTAAAATGTATTTGAAATAATAAAGAGGAAGAAACAAAATGTTAATAAATAAAGGAAAAATACTTATATGGTGGTGTATTATGCGTATTATACATTATTATGCAGCTAATCAAATGACTTCTCTATATACTAAAAATAAATAAATATGTAGGTAAAATCATATTAAATATAGTAAGGTTACAAAAATACATTCACAGACTTAAAAACTACCATGTGTGTCTTCCATAATAAAAAAAAATGAATAAGTTCAAAAAGTAGCTTTAAAATAGAAAGTCTTTTTCACTAGAAATAAGGCAAATATGGACACTCATGAGCTCTGTTCAGCTATAGTACTACTCGTCCTTGCTAGAGCAGCTATCTGGTGCTCGACAATAACATGCTCTTAGGGCCCCACAGTCTACTCAAAACCATTAGAAATAATAAACAAATTGATCAATATAGTGAAGCTAGAGGACGCGAAAAAAGCACATTTCTACATACTAGCAATGAGCCATCCCAAAGAAAAGTCAGTAAAACAGTCCCTTTAGGGGGCTGGAGAGATGGCTCAGAGGTTAAGAGCACTGACTGCTCTTCCAGAGGTCCTGAGTTCAATTCCCAGCAACCACATGGTGGCTTACAGCCATTTATGAGACCTGGGGCCCCCTTCTGGCTTGCAGGCACACGTGGAAGGAATGCTATACACATAATATAATAAATAAATATTAGAAAGAAAGGAAGGAAGGAAGGAAGGAAGGAAGGAAGGAAGGAGAAAGAAAGAAAGAAAGAAAGAAAGAAAGAAAGGAAGAAAGAAAGAAAGAAAAACAGTCCCTTTATAACGCTACAGAAAATAAAATGCTTACGAACAAGCGCCACAGAGCAGCAAAGGTAGCGAGGACACACACCAGGAAAATGATAGTCTGTTCCTTTAAGAGTGCTGGGGTGGAGAAGGATGAACCAGACTCTTACCTCACATACAACACAAGAACGAACTCCAAATGGCCTAAAGACTTAAGGGTGAGCCCTGAAACTATGGAAGTGCTGGCAGACACCAGAACTCTGCCGCCAACTCGGTGGTGGTATTTCAGATATGCCTTAAATGTTCATTCCACAGAAGCAAGACCAAGCAATTACCTCAAGCTCACAGCTTCTGTATGGGGAAGGCAGCAATCAGCTGAATGACGAGGCCAGGCTGGGCGACAGACCTACGGACTGGGAGAAAATATTGACATGGCCTACATCTAAGAAGGGTGCCAGCAAGAATTCACAGGGAACTCAATTCAATAAGACAGTGAACAACCAGATTTAAAGCAGAATGAAGACACACCCTTGCCTGCCATTTTTCTCGTTCAGAAGAGCCTTGCAAGTGGCCAGCAAAAGCTGGGAAAGCTCTTGTCAGAGAGTTGTGAAGGAGCGGTGAGTCCCGTGCGCGGTTGGCGCCGGTGCAGAGTCATATAGCTGTTCCCGAAATCATGAAGCTCTCCAAACAACAAACAGAATTATCATGCCATCGTATCTCAGGGCTTATATTCAGAGGTCTGGGATTCAGTGTTTTGAACAGATGTCTGCATTTCCACAGACCCCACAGCATAAAGAGGACGTGGTGTGTTCTCAATAGAACAATAGACAGCCCTTTACAGAAGGGATGGCTGCCGTTTGTGGCAACCTGGACCGACCTGCAGGATGTTATTCAAAGTCTAAGAAGCTAGACACAGGACAGATACCTAATGCTAATGATTCTCAATCTCTCTCATAAGCCCAAATTCTGACCCAAATCTAATTCCCTATTTTTAATTGCCGGAAAGAGATCTCCATGGAGTGTAAAACCAATTCTCTTCTTCTCTCCCTCTCTCCATCCCTCCCCTCTCCCTCCCTCTCTCCCTCTTCCACTCTTCTTTTTCTCTTCCTCTAGCCCCCTCCTCTTGTTTTGCTTTGAGAGAGGGTTTTGTGTAGCCCAGACTGGCCTCGGACCTATGTATTTGAGGACGGCCTGCCTCGCCCTCTCAAGGGCTCTTAGGTACAATTTCTTGAATTGACTGCGCATCTTAAATACTTAAATACTTAAAAAGTAAGTAATCTCACTTACAGGCAGAGCCTAAGACAACTGAAATCACAGAAGCCAAGCAGAAGGACAGTTATTCAAGCCCAGGGGGTGGGCAAAGGGCAGACAGCGTCCTGTTGAAATACTGCCCAGCAAAGTGACTGTAGTTATGATGTAGGCATGCAGTAGAATTTGGAGCTGTCAGCATTCATTCTGGGTGTTCTCACCAAAATAAAACCCTAAGGGACCTGAAGAGTTGACTCAGCGGTCAAGAGTGCTGGCTGCTCTTCCAGAAGGCCTAGGTTCAATTCCCAGCACCCACATGGCAGCTCACAACTGTCTGTAACTCCAGTACAGGGCGTCCAATGCCCTTCTTCTCACCTCTGTGGCACCAAACACACACACAGGTTACACAGACATCCACACAGGCAAAACACCCATATGAACAAAATTTAAAAAAAAAATGAAATTTATGAAAAAGAAGCCTAAGAATCCAAGGTGACAGATATGCTAACTAGTCTGACTCAGTTAATCCACATTTATGTCTCTATTATGTTCTATACCCTGCTAACAATCACTCTCTAATACTTCAGTTTTTAAAAATTAATCAAGGGGCTGGAGAGATGGCTCTAGTGGTTAAGAGCACTGACTACTCTTCCCTAAGTCCTGAGTTCAATTCCCAGCAATCACATGATGGCTCACAACCATCCATAATGAGATCCAGTACCATCTTCTTGCCTGTAGGCATAAATGCAGTCCGAACGCTGTATATATAATAAATTTATTTAAAAATAGTCAAAAATCATTTTCCAAAAGAGTCTTCTCAGTCTCTGTGGCTTCTCTAGAGAGGTTGCCATTCTAATTGTGTCTTGAGAACAAAGGCTGTGCAGTTTCCGGTGACAATTAGCAGGGTTAGTTAGTTTTAATTCCCAAGTGCACATCTGGGTCAAACAACCCCTGTGGTTTTGGGCTCCATCACTGCATGAATTCCATTTTCCCAAACAATTTCTGACGCTCCAGGCACAGTGGTCCTCCTCCATGTGCTGCACCCACCCCCTCCACTCCCCCCACCCTCTACCCCCACCCCGGCTCACTGTGCATGCTGGATGTCTGAACTCCCGGTAGTATGACATCACAGAAGTGGACAGAAACTAGCTCGGTGAGCTTATCTGTGGAACTGGTATGGGGGGACTCAGACCTCAGGAGGGAGCATAGGGGAACAAGACAGGGGCCTGACCTTACAGAGACGTGCCTCCCTTCACATTATCTGGTCTTTTTTAACTCTGGGGATTGACATCCAAATAGAAGGGAGACTCAGGCTGGACTGGAAATTAACACTGAAGACCAGAAGACAACCTTGTCTTCGTCCATCTCCTCCTCAGTAGAGAGGAAGTGCTAGGCCTGGTCGTCTCCAGGGCCTGATTTACTGACCAACACAGGGTAGGTCAGTGTGATGGTGGCACACAAAGCCAGGGCGACCTTGGAGCCAGGTGAGGCGAAGGCCAGGACTCTGGCTGCCTAAGCTCCATCTGCTTGGTGGCTACGGCCAGGGCAGCACGTCCCATTCTAGCCTCTCCTAGGCTGCAAGTAGGGGTGATATACCATCTGTATGGCCTGAAGAAAACAGTTTTCCAGACAAGACTGGAAAGAGTCCCACATTCATAACAGAAATAGTTACCAAAATCATCCCCCGAGATAGAAACTTCCATCAGTCCCGTGAGAATCAATGCAGACATCAGTTATCCTTGGTTTTCAAAAAATATACAATAGTTTCTTTTCTAGAATCTTTTTACACAAGATAATTAATAACAAATTTAAGAATATATGCTAATACTGCCAAGTGTAGTATCATTACAAAGGAAAACATCACTCTAGTCTCCAGAAAGAGAAAGAGAGGAAGGAAGAGGGGAGAGGCTTCCGCCCAGATCTGGCCATGATGCTGCCCGAGACTGGACCACGCAGCACCTGCTCCTCCTTCTGTCCCCTGGGCCTTGGCCTCCCTGTCACTTACCTGCCTTTCCTAGACGCCTCATGAACTTCTCTTCCCGGCCAGTGCACTGTGCTCTCAGCAGCCAGAATCCATCCCCACCACAAAAGGAAGATGCCAAATTTCATATTCTGGACAGCCAACAAACAGCTCTCCTGAGAAGCCGTGAGAAGGCGGAGGAGGATCCGGTGAGGAGCCGCTGCCGGTCCTCTCTTACGGCATCCTTGCTGTGTTGTTATTAGGATGTTTACTCCTGCACAAATGAAGCCGCAGTCTGTAATCTGGCCAGCGGGAGAAAGCAATTTCCACTAACCCCACAAATCCTCCTGCGTCAGATGTCAGGGATTTTCTGAACTGAGGTTGAATTCCTGTGCCCTGTGGGGCAGCCCTTGGGGCTGGTCTACGTTAGTCCATCATCAAATGTGGTGAGGGTCTGGATTTTCAAGTCAGCTGGATAGAAAAAAGAAAGTAAATGAGGAAAGGCGGAGGCGCCGTCTGTCTGCTTGCCATGATCCTGCCCTGATTTAGCTGAAGCTTCTAGATGTTTCTAGCTCACTCACGGCTTCTGTACCTTTGGGGTGGATACCTGGTGGGCAGTTGTAACTGGGGTTAAGAGGGCGATGGGGGAGAGGCTCTGTCATGGTGTGCAATGTTCCTCTCATCAGCCCCACTGGGCTTTTACATTTGGAAACGTCTGGAAATAGATGAGCTGCCATCAAGTGTTGTCCTTTAACACTTGCCCAGAGACCCTGGCACACAATCTGGAGGTCCAGGCTTCTGTCTCCATCCCAGGCTAGAGTCAGGGCCCCATGGAAGAGGACTACATCCAGGACTCCAAATTACTGACTCTGCCAAGCTAAGCTCACACAGTTGAGAACTCTCAGACTGTGCTGACAGACTGAGCCAGGGTTCCCAGAACTCCATAGCGGAAGTGGCATCCTGAAACTCAGGCTACCTGGCTGGCCTCATGCTTTCCATATAGTCAAGGTCATCTCTGAACTCCTGATCTTCCTGTCTCCAGAGGGGTGGAATCTTTAAGAGACAGGGCCTAGGCCAGGTGTTGTGGTGCATAGCTATCATTTCAGTATTCTGGGAGGCTGAGGCAGGAAGGTTATATATTTGAGGCCAGCCTAGTTTACATGGCAAGACTACATTGAAGAACCAAGACACTAAATGAAAAGAGGAGTAATTCGAGGAGGAGGAGGAGGAGGAGGAGGAGGAGGAGGAGGAGGAGGAGGAGGAGGAGGAGGAGGAGGAGGAAGAGGAGGAGGAGGAAGAGGCAGGAGCTACTGTAAGATAATTAATGAGGAAGAGGTCCCATCTTGATGAGATTACTGTAGCTCTCAAAAGACCTTGTTCATTTCTAAGACTGTAGACTCTTATTAAAAGAGCAAAGGTGACGCCAAGTCCAACCACTCCACCAGCTGGATCCTACACATCTTTCCCCAGGGTCTCTCACTGAGTCTCCCCTCCCCTCCATCATCCTCCCCAGTCTGCCAGGTCTAGCCAGGGTCCCACATCCAGTGCCCTGACACAGACTGGTCAACTCTGCTGGAGTCACAACCAACCTTTTCCATCAGGACCCATAGTGTCTGTCCCCAAATCCACAGTCCCCTCCTATACCAAACCCAACCTCTCTGGCCAGTCAGATCCACTCCCACACTCCAGGCATGGACCATGGACCAGGATGCATATCCCATACCCCACACACCAGTTTCTGTCCACCTGACTTTATCCCATCAAGCCATTTCCAACATTTAGGCACAATCCACCTACGCATCTTCTCTTTTGCCCCAACCTGTTCTCTCCATATCAGACTTAGAACTAACATAAGAAATCTACATACCAAGATCGCATTGCATCCAGTACCTTCTCTCCCAAACCTACCAGTCCTGTGATGTGTGAGTTCCCTCTGTATGCTGTGATTACCATTAAAGAATAAAGAAACTGCTTTGGACCTATAGCAGGGCAGAACTCAGATAGGCAGGAAAAACTAAACTGAATGCTAGGAGAAAGGAGGGCAGAGTCAGAGAGAGAAGCCATGTAGCCTGCCAGAGACAGACACTGGGAACTTTAGCCGGTAAGCCACAGCTATGTGGCGATACACAGATTAATAGAAATGGGTTAAATTAATATAAGAGTTAGCCAATAAGAAGCTAAAGCTAATGGACCAAGCAGTAATTTAAATAATATGGTTTCTGTGTGGTTATTTCAGGCCTAAGCTATATGGGCGGCAGAAAAGAACAAGCAGCCTCCTTGCAGCAATCCTGTAGAAATGTTGGGCAATGAGAATTACCTAGATGAACCCCAGGACACAGAATTTAAAAGAAAAATCATAAACTTTATCAAATAATTAAAGAACTTAAAGAATGCACTAGAAAGAGCTTAGTGATATTAAGGCGAAAGAACTTGAGGAGGACAAATGTCTGAGTGATTCCAAAGAAAACACAAACATAAGGATAAAAATGATGAAGACACCTAGGACTCGAGAATAGAACTCAGTAAGGAGAGAGAAACGAGCTCCCACTGCCCGAGCCCCGATCAGAGAACCATTCACCATGTAGACCTCCGAGATGCTGTCCAAGCTTTCCACCTGCACATCCACACCCACGGGGATGGCCCGGCCTGGGGAGGGCAAGATTCACAGCAGAATTCTACAAGACATTCGAAGAAGACCTACAGCCTATCCTTTTTAACTATTCAAAAACAGAAAAGGGAGAACACTCCTAAATTTCTACTAAAAAGTCAGTATCACTGTAATATTCAATCCAGGTAAAGACACAACAAGGAAAACAAACTGCAGGCCAGTATTCCCAGTGCACACCGACGCAAAAGTGATCAATTAAATACCTACAAATTGAAAACAGATAGACACCAAAAAGATTATCCTTCATGACCAAGTTGGTTTTATCCCTGAAATGTAGGAATGACTCAACACACACAAGTCAACAAATGCAATAAATCACATAAATGGACTTAAAGACAAAAGTCGTGTGGTCATCTCAATAGACGCAGAAAAAGCCTTTGACAAAATCCAACACGGCTTCATGATAAAAGTCCTAGAGAATGTAAGACTAGAGGGAACCCACCTCAACACAATAAAAACTGTATATAAAAAGCCCACAGCCAGGGAACCCTGATGGCTCTTTGGGCTGACGAGGGAGGGGGACTTGGTTGGGGGAGGGGGAGGGAAATGGGAGGCGGTGGTGGGGAAGAGACAGAAATCTTTAATAAATAAATAAATAAATAAATATTAATAAAAAAAGCCCACAGCCAACATCATGGTAAATGGAGAAAAGCTTGAAGCAATCCTGCTGAGTCAGGAACGAGTCGAGGCTATACACTATACTCACTTCTTTGCAATATTGTGCTTGAAGTATTAGCTGGAAAAATAAGTCAAGAGAAAGAAATTAAAAGAATGCAAATAGAGAAGTCAACTGTTCATATTTAAATATGACATGATATTTTACGTTAGAGATCCTAAAAATTCTACCTGAAAATTTCTACAAATGATAAACCCAGCATTGTGGCAGGACGCAAATCAATAGCTTGTCTATACACCAACAACAAACACACAGAGAAATAGACCACGGGCATGCTCCTGTTCACATCAGCCTCAAAGAAAATAAAACTTAACCAAGGAAGTGGAGGGGGGAACTGCCATTCCACATCGCTTTTCCTTTTAAGACTTATTGATTTATTTTATGCATATGAGTACTCTATCTGCAAATACAGCTTGCGTGCCAGAAGAGAACATCGGATCTCATTACAGAGGGTTGTGAGCCACCATATGATTGCGGAAAACTGAACTCAGGACCTCTGGAAGGACAGTCAGTGCTCTTAACCACTGAATCATCTCATCTCTCTAGTCCTACCATTCTAGATCTTAAGATATATTACAGACTCATAGTAAGAGAAACAGTATGGTAGGCACAAAAACAAATATGGGGAGCAGGCAATAAAGAGGGGAATAGCAGGGCAGAAGTGATCTGATTGGGAGATGGGAAAATGGGGGGGTGTCTTATTGGGGAGGGGAGGGAGCTGAGTACAGGAGAGAGGGTAAAACAACAGTAAGGATGTCTGGAAAAGGCAGGAGAAACCACACTATTAACTAGCTACTAGAAAAACCGACTATACACATAGCACTATACCTAAGTATATAGTTTAAATGAAAAATTCCCAGCTGGGCTAACAATGCTCCCTCTGAGATCATCATACTGGGTGGTTTCGTGTGTCAACTTGACACAAGCTAGAGTCATCAGAGGAAGGAGCCTCAGCTGAGGAAATGCCACCATGAGATCCAGCTGTAAGGCATTGTCTCATTTAGTGATCAATGGGGGAGGGTCCAGCAGTGGGTGTCGCCATCCCTGGGCTGGTGGTCCTGGGTTCTATTAGAAAGAAGGCTGAGCAAGCCACGGGAAGCAAGCCAGTAAACAACACTCCTCCAAGGCCTCTGCATCAGCTCCTGCCTGCAGGATGTAGCCCTGTTTGAGTTTCGTCCTGACTTCCTTCAATGATATGGAAGTGTAAGCCAAATAATCCCTTCCCTCCCCAACTTTCTGTTTGATCATGGTGTTTCGTCACAGCAACAGAAACCCTAACTAAGACAACTATCTAACAAGAACCCCAAAACCAGGCGTGAAAATCGCTGCTTTGAGTTGTTGTTGGTCAGGGTGGTCCAAGAGACTCCCAAAGCATCATAGGTGATTGCTACTGCCTTCGGTTGCCCCCTAGAGGTGGAAGGCTGAGGTCCCTGTCACTAAAGACACCATGTACTAGAGGCCCCTGAGCTGGAACTGATTTTAAAACTTCCTTCCTGAGGACCAGGAGGCACCATGAAGCTTCCAGAAGAAGTAGCAACCAACAGTCCTACCCAACTCTGAAGACTGTGAACCACAGCACCAGCCAGCCAAGGGTGCGGCAGGGCCACGCTGTTGCCAGTTACCAAGAACTCTCATACTGGACTCAAAACCAGCTCAACAAGAGAAAATCATGCCTCACCCTGGGAACCCAGATGACTACCCAGGGCTGGTGAAGTCATGGGTATTGGAGGAGAATCTATTTCTGCTACCTTACTAAACTCCAGTCTAAGTATCTGTCCTTCAAACCACAGGTAAATGTAGTCCTAACCCTTCATTAAGGAAACTTCTCTTTGCAACAGAGACCACCACAGAAAATCCCAACCAATCAAATTACAGAGTTGTGGGGCCCAGTCCTAACTCATACATCTATGAAACACTCCTGTACCTAAGACTCAGGGATCATTTTGGAAGAGGAGGTAGAAAGAGTTTGTAAGTGCCAGGGGATCGGGAGCTCTCTGTAAGATAGCAGATGGGGGAAAGCCAGGAGGCCTCGACCTTGCACAAAAATGACAAGCAACCAAAGAATTATATATATAATATTATATATAGTTTATATAATATATTATAGTTTATATATAATTATATGTAATATTATATATAATTCCTTAGTCACATATATGTATATATGTGCGCACACGCGCGCGCGCACACACACACACACACACATATATATACATACATACATAGTACATACACATAGTCTTGTGGTAGCTTTTTGAAACCTCAAGAAAAAGGATTTACCTGAATGATTACATGCAAGAGGCAAAATTTAACAGAATTTCTTGGGCTTGGCTTCCTCATCTCATTAGGATGTCTTCTGAATACATCTAAACAGAGGCAAATTCAGATTTTTTCAATATTATCTGACTCGAATTTGCAAAGCAAACTGAAAGGGGTTTCTACGGTAAATAACAGTCTTTGATGAACTTAGGGAAATAGCCAGTTTAAATTATTATCCACTGTGGACAACCATTCAACACATAGAAACAGAGGCAGAGAAGGTGATGCCTTCAGACGTCAATGTGAGCTCAGTGTGGTTAGTGACCTGTGGTTAGTGACCTGTGGTTAGGGACCTGTGGTTAGGGACCTGTGGCTAGGGACCTGCAGCGTCTTGTTGATTTCAAGGATGAAGGATGAAGGGAAGATATTCTGACTGAGCACATCGAGATGTCCAGGACGATGAGGCATAGACTGAGGTGTGTGGGCATGAAGAGATGTCGGATGCTGGATCCAGATGTAGGAGATGAGTCGGTTGCTCCAGTGCCCGCTGCACAAGCACGAGGCCCTGAGTTTGGTACCCAGGATACACGTAGAGTCCAGATGCCACAGTGGATATATAACCTTGGCATAGAGGGTCGGTTTAGACAAGTGCATTCCCAGAGCTCTAGAAATTGGGAGACCCAATTTCAAAAAATAGGGTGAAAACTGGCAAAGGAAAACACTGGCCCTTACCCTCTGGCCTCCACAGGCACGTGAGCACACCCTGCACACACACCTTGTCATGCAGGACCCTCCTCCGAGTGAAACTGACACCATCTTCAGGAATTCTACTGGGCTGGCTGGCAACGATCAACCTAGCGCCGGGCGGTGGTGGTGCACACCTTTAATCCCAGCACTCAGGAGGCAGAGGCAGGTGGATCTCTGTGAGTTTGAGGCCAGCCTGGTCTAGAAAAGCTAGTTCCAGGACAGGAACCAAAAGCTATGGAGAAACCCTGTCTCAAAACTCAAAAAAAAAAAAAAAAAAAAAAAAAAAAAAAAGGATCAACCTAGCTAGGCAGTTGAGTGCTTATCTTTCCTCGTAGGAGGAGGGCTGTGCGGGAAATCGGTCACTCGTCTGAGTATCCAGCTAGCCCTCCCAATCAGCTGAATGCAACTCTGTCCTAACTGTACGTGCCTTGGGGGTCTTGGGAGGACTGGAGGCTAGAGATGGAAAGGATGAGATGGGGTGTTCCATCAGTGTAGCTATCATCCCCTCTGGGTAAGGGTTTTCCAGTGTTTCCTTTCTGGACTGAGAAGAGCGTGTACTCCCTGGAGGTAACCCCTGACATATGCTCTGGAGGGGAGTTAAATAAACTCATTAGTTCCCCAGAGTAAATTTTGCTGGAATCATGCCTTTGTTTGTCATTGGGACCTCAGGAGGAGGGGCAGACATTCTCTCTGAGGGAAGGCATTTTAGCAACATGCATGCACTGTGATATATATATATATATATATATATCCCCACAATCAGCCACTCATCAATAGAAAATGTATTTTAAAGATCTGGAACTTACTCTATATACTTATATACTAGACATAACCATAGAGAGCAAACACAAATGGCCCCAACACACATTTCCTCTGCCTTTTAGTAGCTCAGGACTGGGTCCAAGATCCGAGTCAGCCCACAGGAAGGATAGGCTGATAGTAGCTGCAGAGACTTTGCATTAAGACCCCCCACACAGGTGGCTCCAGTCACAGAAGTGCGAGGAACGAGATTTGTTGGAGCCCTTTCTGCTTTGGGCCCCAGCTGATTTCTGCAATTACAGGGGCTCAGAAAGCTATTCCTATTTTTGGTGTTTTGAGTAACCTCCATACTGAGTCATATGGTGCGCTAAATCACTCTGGATATGTACCAAAAAGAATCAAAGTCATCATACGCTAGAGATGCCTACACACCCGTGGGAATGGTGGCGCTAGTCACAGTAGCCACATGATACCAAGCAGTTCAATCGGAATCAGCCATGTGGAATCCCATATGAAATCAGCTAAACACCCAGCAGTGGATGACTGGCTAAACTGACACACACACACACACACACACACACACACACACACACACGCACGCATACACACACACACACACGTGCGTGCGCGCACACACACACGCATGCACACACAGATTACTCAGCCATAAAGAAGAAGGAAACCATGGTGTTTTCAGAAAAGTGAGTGACACTGGAGATTATTCTGTGGAGGAAAATGAGACAGACTCAGACAATTGTCACATGATACAGAATCTAGACTTTAAAAAGAAAACATGAAAGTGTAAGGGGATTGTTTGGGAAGAGGAAAGAGCCTGGGCATGAGGGAGGAGGCACAGGAAGGGTAGTGGAGCAGAAATATGATAAAGTATGTTCGTGTAGAAAATGTCACAATGAAACCTATTGTTGAACACAATGTGTTGATAACAATACCGGAACTTAGCCTAGTCTTAGTCTTTCTACCACGGTCCCGATCTGTCTCCTCCATGTCACTGTGTCCTGTAGAGCTTTGCTGTGTGCAGAAGATGTCACATCCTACATGTTACACGTCACTGTGTCTTGTAGGGCCCTGCTGTTGCCGAGGACTGTCACATCCTACATGTTACATGTCTTGTGTCCTGTAGGCCCTGCTGAGTGCAGAGGATGGCCACATTATGTAGGTGGAAGACCAAACTATATTTGAGAGTGACACATATTAAGTTTCAATTTTTATTCTTATTACCACTAAACAGGTAATGAAATGTATTAAGTTGTTTATAAAATGAATGTTCTTGTGTGCATTTATGAAAGGGGAGAGAGAGGGAGGGAAAGAGGAACAGAGAGAGGAAGAGAGGAAGAGAAAGAGAGGCAGAAAAACATGCTTATTTGATTGCTTCCCTGTTGGTGTTTTTGTTTTGCTTTGGTGTGTGCGCCACACGCATGTGCATATGAGTGCCTGTATGTATGAGCAAACGTGCATGTGTATGTATGCATGCGGGTGAGAGTGTGTCTGTATGCATGTGGAAGCCAGAGGCCGATATCTGTGCCTTCCTTGACCACTCCCCCTTTACTGAGGCAGAGTCCCACAGGTGAACCCAGAGATCACCAATTTGGCCAGTCATCTCTGAGGATACCTGTCTCTCCTCCAGAGCCAACAAGGCAACGGAGCATGCAGCAAGGGGATTACAGGCAGCTGATGCTCTTGCCTGGCTTTGTAGGCTTGTCCAGAAGTGTCTCACACAATGAACAACCTCCCCAGTTCCTATGGTTTTTATTTTGGGGGGGGGGAGGTGGGGAATGGGGTGCGGTGGTCAGGGTCTCTCTATGTAGCCCTGGCTGTCCTGGAACTTACTATGTAGACCAGGCTAGCCTTGGACAGAAATCTTTCTGCCTTTGTCAGCTTTTAATAAACTTAATTTCCCACTAACACCACATGACAAAGACTACCTGTGCCCTCTTTGTAGAAAAAAGAAAGTCACCAACATAGGAGGGAGCTCTGAGAAAGAAGTAGGAAGTGCAGGCTGGAGAGACAGGACCACCATGGGGCAGTCTAAACACGTGACTTATTGAAGTAGGGGACACTTCCAGACCCATTCCTAAAGTCACTGCTTTCAAGCCAAATACTCCCTTCTTGAGGACTTCTCTCCCTTTGTCTCTTATTCCGCAACGGTCATGACCTCTCCATATCAGTATAGAAAATCCAGAAAGAAAATCCCTTGTTGTGGGGAAGAGCCAGGCAGTAGTTTAAGATAGCTAACTCTCATGTGGCCTCCAAGAGTTCCCTTGTGTTAAAATGATAACTGAGCCAGGCATGTCCAGGTTCTTGGCATCTTGTTCAAGGGGTTGAAATAAAGGCACACAAGGACAGCCAAAGAGTAGCAAGGAAACTTGATTCCGAAGTAAAATGAAACCAGAAAGAAATGCTTCCTCAAGTGTGAGAGCAGGCCTCACGGAAGACAGTGCTCAGGGACTGGGTTGTTGCTGAGGCTTCCTTTTGTGGGGCTCAAGAGGAAGCGGAGGTTAGTTGCTTGCTAAGGAACATAGCATGGGTGGTTCTGTTTTGTTTGTCAGGCTTAAATTTTGTAGGACTTTGCTCAGGGCCCATGTACCTTTCCACGGTTTTAAGTATATGCTCACTCCATTACGCACAGGCATAAACAGTGAACAGAGGGTCTAGAAGGCGAAAGACAGTTCCAGACAAAGTTGGCTCCTAGCCTGTAACATATTGGCTCCACAATCACAGAAGCTCTAATCAGTTGCCCATGCAGAATGCTGAACTCAGTCAAGACTTCTCTGCTGGGAACTTCAGTTTCCAGTTGCCCCCTTAGCCAAGCAAGTATCACGTTCTCCAAAGAGAGGCCAAATATTGTCTTATGATCTGTGACGCTTGGGCTCATTTCTACAATCTTAACCAAACTGGCTACATATTTTCCCCTGTATCTACAGAGTCTTTTTAGATGCAAAATCTTGGTTCAATTGAGACTGGAGTTGGGGCAGGCAAATAGACACAACAAAAGCATGATTCATGGAAGGAATACAATTCTTGGGTGTAGTTATAGTAAAAACCAAGAGTAGCATTGTTTTTGTCACTTAGGAATATATCAAATTTTTTTCAAATATCTTGGACAATTTTCAAATTATCTAAAGACAAAAGGATTAAAGAAAGTAAAAGAAGAAGAAGAAGAAGAAGAAGAAGAAGAAGAAGAAGAAAAGAAGAAGAAGAAGAAGAAGAAGAAGAAGAAGAAGAAGAAGAAGAAGAAGAAGAAGAAGAAGAAGAAGAAGAAGAAGAAGAAGAAACTGTGTGTAGTGGTGCCCACCACCTTTGATCCCAGCACCCAGGAACCAAAGGCAGGGAGACCTCGGTGAGTTTGAGTCCAGCCTAATCTACATAGCAAGTTCAAGGACAACCAGGATTACATAAAGAGACCCTGTCTCAAAAAAATGAACAATAAAAAACCTCAAAAACAAAACAAAAGAAAAATTAGAAAATGAGAGTTATACATTTTAGAGCAGGCCAATTAACACACTTTAATTATAACCATACTTAAGTTTCAACTCCCACAACCTTTCTGTAACATTCTTTAAAGCCTTCTTTTGTCTTCATCTGTTCATTTAACAATCTTTTTTTAAATCATAATTTGTTTTTATTTGTATTACTGTGCGGTGTGTGTTATTGTGTAAGTGCACATATCTGGGTTGTGTGTGGGTTGTGTGTGGTTGTGTAAGTGCACATATCCGGGAGCAGAGCTCAGAGAACAGCGTCTTGAGTTGGCCTTCTCCTTCCGCCATGTGGATTGTGGGTATTAAATGCAGGTTATCAAGCTTGCACACTGTCTTAGTGAGGGTTCCTACTGCTGTGAGGAGACACCGTCACCATGGCAACTCTTATAAAGGACAGCATTTAATAGGTGGCTCACAGTTTCAGAGGTTGGGTCCGTTATCATTGTGCAGCTGTGGCGGCGTGCAGGCAGACCCGGTGCTGGAGAGCGAGCTCAGAGTCCGACATCCTGCAGGCAACAGGAAATGAGCTGACTCATTGGGCATGCCTTGAGCATACATGAGACCTAAAGCCTGACTCCAAAGTGACACACTTCCTCTAATAAGGCCACACCTCTAAGAGTGCCACATCTATGGGAACCATTTCCTTACAAACCACCACACATGGCAAGCGCCTGAGTATCTCACCAGCCCTATTTTAACTATCATTTCTCTTAGGGAAAACTCCATATAAAATCCTTTCTCATTTCCCTTTTTATTAACTTTTATTAAAAATGCTTACTCTATAACCTTTATATGTATCGGTGTGTATTTTTTTAACTTGATGGTTTCTTTCTTTGGTGGTGGGGGGGGGGGGCAGCAAGTCTCACTGTATGAAACTGGCTGGCCTGGGACTTGCTATGTAGACCAGCCTGGACTGGAGAAATGGCTCACCAGTTAAGAGCAATTACGACTACTGCTCTCTCAGATGCTGAGGTTCAGTTTGCAGTACTCACATGGCGGCTCACACAACTGCCTGTGACTCCAGTTCCAGAGGATCAACCAGGCTGGCCTCAGACTCACAGAGACCTCCCTGCCTCTACTCCCAAGTACTGAATTAAGGTGTGTGCCTGGCTCCATGCCTGACTTTTTTAAGTTAAAAACTCAGAGATTAAACAAACAAACAGAAAACCCACAGAGATAGTCATTGCCCCAAACACATTGCAAAAGATAAATTAATGATGCTTGTATGTACCTTAAATAAATCAAACAGGCTTTAAGATTGCTATTGGATCCCTTCACCTCAGATTTTGGCAATTGTACAGAGACGCGATCAACATAAGGGTCTTGGGGGAAAAAAAACCTGTTTTCAAAGGAATCAGTACCTGTAAAATATCATCACCGAAACCTTTACACACACACATTTACACATGCACATACACATTTACACACACACATTTATACACACACATTTACACACACACACATTTATACACACACATTTACACACACGCACACACAAATGCATTGGTAGAAACATCAAGTAGACAGGAGACAGAAAAACAGAGGGATCATTGCTTCCCATGGGCCTCAGATGCCATCTGCCGACACTCTCAGCTTTTAGGTCGATGAAGCATTAGGCAAGCGGGTTTATAATTATCTCTGAAAGGCAGGTAAAGTGCTCAGGAGTGGATCACCTACTAAGGTAAAATCAGTGTCAAGTTGAAGATCCCGTGGACGGAATGTAAAGTTCTCAGCTATTGCTCCAGTGCCGTGCCTGTCGGCTCCTCGCCATGACGGTCATAGACTGTACAATTAAATGCTTCTTTTATAATTGTTGTCCTGGCCGTGGTGTCTCATCCCAGCAATACAGCAGTGACCAAGACACCCTCCAGATTACTGAATCACCTAGCTCTTAAAATAATCAGCAAATATTTTAAACAAGCTGGCCAATGAAACAAAGCGATACAAACAAGTCACAGGAGTGACGTGAACTGAGCGGCGTCTTCAACCGCTGACCCATGAGAAGAACAGACAGCTTAAAATAAAACGCAGCCACAGCTCCACAGAGGCTGAAGATCCTGGCCGACTCGGAGGAAACTGAAAGGACAGCGTTGCCTGTGAGCTACGGGGTCTGCGAAGATAATTTTATTTGCAGCGTCCAGAGACTTACTTAAAATGACCTTATGCAGAAAAATATTGTCTCCTAAAATAAGAATTCTAGGGTTTGGGATTTGTTTGATTTGGGGACTAGTGGCGCAATAGACATCTGGGGTTTGTCCTTCCATCCTTCATGTCTCTTTTTTCCCTTTGGCCATTTTACTCGTGGTTGCAATAAAAATGCCAACAGCAACAAATTTCCTCCTTCGGATCTAGTAGAAAAGACTCTTTCCAGTGTATGGAAGATGAGCCCGTCCTTGTCCTAACCAATTCGCTTTTCCAGGGTACAAATGTGTTCCCATTGCCCTGGATTCACCAGACTCTCTCCTGGACCTGAAGTAGCACACATGTGAAACTAAGCCTGCTCTGATCAGGACGGAGGCAATCAGGGTCAAACAGAGACCATCACTAACGGCCCCACTTCAGACACAAAACCTTGTCTGCAACTGAATATGTCACGGGCCCTGGCCGCTCCTCCCAGAACCTTTCCTGGACCCCGCGGTCACAACCCGGTTTTGGAAGGAGAGCTGAATTTGTAGTGGCTGTGAGCCGAGTGCTCTCTCGCCATGAGAGGCTAAAATGATGGCTATCATCATATGATAAAGAGGGAAAGACTAATGAGCAGGCACTTCCGGAAGCAGGCAGCTAAGTTACAGCGGACTTCCTTTTGGAAAGTTCAGCCTTGTCTCTCTCTGCTGGAAGCACAGTAAAAATCACACATGCACCCTCAGACCCTCACAGGCCTGCCTTTCAAGTTCACCCCGGAGCTCCCTGGGTTCCAGCTAACTTCATCCAAAGGCGCCATCTTCTTGGTGACGGAACCCGGTGTGTTTGGCAGGACTCCAAATGCCTGCGACCACGGGGAGTCTCTAGGGAGTACTGTGCAGAAGAGGTGTCTGATGGTCTACGTGACCAGTTGGCTGAGGACCAGAGAGAGAGACTTCTTCCCTTGCGTTCCAGAACAGTCAGTCAGCAGGCTGGTCCTGAACAAGGAAAGCTTGCAGCCCAGTGATTCTTGGCATTTGCTCAAGTTTCACATCCTGGCCTCCGAACAGGTGCCAAAGGCCCCAGCATGCAAAGCAGACCGCACAGCTCAAGACGCCATCCCCACAGGAAACGGTGATCTGTAACAAGGTATGGTCATGTTGCCACTGCCCCCTAAAAGCTTACAATTGCTCTAGGGACTTTCTCCAAAAAAGTTCTCTCCTGGCTGCTCCACCCTCTGCCCCAGCCTTCTCCCTGTGCCCATCTCTCTGGTTATATCATTTTCACTGAATAATAAAAGGGTTTGATTTCACTTTATGTTTGCTTCCTCGTGTGCAATGAATGCAGAGACCGGAAGCTGACAAAGGCCCTCCTTCCCGTTAAAGCTGCTGTCCTTTGCTTCTAACACACCTGCTCACTTTTATGTCTCAGGTTCTCTGTCCCACCTTGAGACCTGATCACGGTCTCAAGGCCGCTTCCAATAAACCAAATTTTCTAAAGGGGGTGGATTATGTGTCCGCTTTCCTGTCCTTCCCTGACTTAAGCTATTCTTTCCTCATTTTAAAGAGAGACCAGAGGCCTGCTGGCCCTCCTCCACGTGAGGCCACCGTGTGGTCGCTGTCCATCAGCCCAGAGGTGGGACTTCACCCTACAGACTCGAGTTGTCAGTGTTTGTGGGTGAAGACACCAAGCCTGTGCATCTTGTTACCGCAGCTGAAGTCCTGAGACACTTGCTGCAACTGTCAAGCAATTGCAGTTGCTCAAGGGAAACCACCGATGTGTGATTTGGTCAGACGCCACCTAGCCCTTCGGCTGCTGTGTTCTCTACACACTGTTTCCTTTGTGGAGGCGGATCTGGGAGGCTAAGTGGGAAAGGTCCGTGAGCAGGTGCCTCTGTTATAAAATGGAGAAGTAACAACCCACCAGGAGTAGCTGTGTCCTCCTCAGCCTGTGAACTGCACCCCAAACCATGCCTGTTTCCTTTATTTGACGGCAACTGATAATTATCTACTGTTAAACATTGTCGGGGGAGGTACTGTTTTGTGCTTTGTGCTAACCAATTCTTCTGCAATCTTTGGCTCAATTCTGTAGCTATCCCAAGCAGGTTCAAGTTGTGCTTGCGTAGTAGAGGGATAAGCACTGGAGAAAGCAGGGAAAGTTAAACACGCAGGCTTATCTCCTTGAAGGAAGGAGACGTTTACCTGCCTTCCACCTGGAATGCTGAGAAGAATGTGATTTATGACCCGACCCGTACCATGGCGCACCACGCCCGCCAGTCTGCACTCTTTGCGCTCCCATACAGTTCGTGAACCGGGCAAGGGGCTGGAGATTGAAACACACAAAGGCACACAGATAGAGACATGGGTCATCCTTGAAACAGGAATGCCCCCTTTATTGAGTCCAGGGGCAGCTTCTATAGGGATCCTTAACTGAGAGCCACACCCCAGCCAAACCCACCAGAAACCACTCTCCTGCCATCAGGAACTCCTGAGGGTCTCGTGCTCAGAGCAGCTGCAAGCTGTCTCCGAGTAGAGAAAAACAAGTTGTTTACCAGAAATTCAGGATCTGGAGGGTTCACAGATCCCAACACTGGAGGGCCAGGCTTCCCCCAATCCTTCAGAATATTATTTCCCCACCTGATCTCGAGTCTCTTCTCAGTCCAT
This sequence comes from Alexandromys fortis, assembly GCF_014885135.2. NCBI lineage: Eukaryota > Metazoa > Chordata > Mammalia > Rodentia > Cricetidae > Alexandromys > Alexandromys fortis. Next base: position 4,967,270 of record NW_026067931.1, on the reverse strand, counting down.
AAAGCCCATCCTTATGAGAGATGTCATTTGTATTTTACAAAAGCCTAAATAGCTTCCGTGCTATCTCAGGGCCAGGCCAATCCTGGCTCCCACGGGCACTATGCTTACCTTGGTCATTCTCCCGACACCTTCATCATGAGCACTGTTTCTAAGTCAGCAGACCTGTTTTTATGGAAGAAGCCACTTTGAAAAGAGTTTCAATGTAAACATGTCTGAAGCTTTGTTGTACACACAGGACTGAGGTAATTGTTACCTGAAAACCTTTTCCCAAAATTTTGCTGTGCTTAAATATGAGACAAGGCTCATGCCTTTAATCATAGCACTTGGGAGGTAGAGGCAGGCAGATCTCTGTGAGTTCAAGGACAGCCTGGTCTATAGAGCAAGTTGTAGGACAGCCAGGACTGTTACACAAAGAAACTCAAACCAAACAAACAAGCAAAAAAAAAAAAAAAAAAAATCTGAGGTCAGACTTTAGAAGTTTGAACCAGAATCATGCTGAACTGAGTTTCATTCTTTTGTCTTTTTGAGATGGGTTTCTCTATACCCTGGCTATCCTAGAACTCACTTTGTAAACCAGACTAACCTGGAACTCACAGAGATCCTCCTGCCTCTGTCTCCCTAGTGCTGGAAGTAAAGGCGTGTACTACCACTGCCTGGCCTGAGTTTCATTCTCGTCTCTCTGTGAATTGTATCGTGCTAATCCCTGCCCCCCAACACACAAAATGTGTCACCTCCAAGTCTTCACCAAGAGCATCTATCTTCTATGGCCCGGTTTCTGTGCCAAGATGTGCAAGTCACACATACCTGCCACTTTCTTAGAAAGTCAAATGCATGCCTGACTTAAATATGACCTCAGAAGCACAATAAACCAAAAGAAAAAAGAAAAAAAAAAACAGACAAAATGGGCTTCATCAAAATGAAAATTATTGTGTTTCAGCAACCAACATTAAAAATAATTAGAGAATCAGTTGTCTGGAGAAAGTGTTTGCAAAGCATACACCAGATACAGAGTCTGTATAAAGAATATATAAACAATCCGTGAAACTCAGAGGCAAAGAGGCAACCAAACTTAACAGTGGGCAAGCAATATGAATAAACATTTGCCAAAAAAAAAAAAATACATGAGGAGCCAATAAGATATGCAAAAACTCAGCACCATTGTCAACAAGAAACCGCCAAACCAGGCCACAAAGAGACCACTTCATAACTACTATGGAGGCCACCCTAGAAAAGGAGACAATAAAAAGTATTAGAAATATTTTTTTAAAAAAAGCTTCATGTATTGCTGCTAGGAATATAAAACAATGCCTGCACTTTGGAAAACAGCTTAACAGTTCTTCCAAGAGTTAAATACAGGGCCATCCCATGACAGCAATTTTACTCTTAAGATCTTGTACCCAGGAGAAAATTTTTTTAAAATGTCTATATAAAAACTTCTGCGTGGATGTTCATAGCAACATGATTAATAATAGCCAAAAGTTGAAAGAAACCAAATGCCTATCAATGATGGATAAATAAGCAGAACAGAACATATCCACGTCATGACTATTATCCAGCGGTTAAAAAGGAACAAAACACGGATGCATGCTGAAACGTGGGTTAGTGTTGAAATCATTCGCTAAAGTGAGGCTGGAGATAGGGTGGGTTATCGCTTAGTCGTAAAGCGCTTGACCTGCACATGGCCTGGGTTCAGTTCCCAGGACTGGAAGAAAGGCAGGGACCGAGGGAAGGGTGGTGAAGGGAAAGAAAGGCTCTAAGAAATGCAAGAAATAAGTCCCTCAGTGCCACCCATCACCAAGCTTCATGTATATAACAAGTTCATTGCAGGGCAGCAGAAAGTCAACTTTGCAGGGCAGGAATGGGAAAGTCACAGATGCAAGGACAAGAAGCTTCTTTGGAAGGTAAGGAAATCAGCACCTGGTTGTTGTGTTGGTTGCATGAATCAGAGTCTAAAAGTCAATGACTCTCACTTTTCAGCAGACGAATGATATGTTAGCGGATCACATGTCAATACTACTATCTCAAAACTGCACTCTGACCTAGCACCCAGTAATCACTCCCCCTACCCCGTTAAACACAGGAGACATAATAACACATTCACACGGTCTTGTGCGCAAATGTTTCTATATGCATTTACAGATGTTTGTCTTGGTGCAGTTTGGTAGAAGCAGCTAGGTCTGCCCACCAACAGGAGAAACCACGGTTAATCACACAGTGGGATACCGCAGTAGTGTTAACATGCAGGAACAGGAATTAACTTCAGGGCTGTCATACCGAGAGGACTAAACCAGGCATGAACGAGTGCTTGCCTCGTGATTTTGTGCATACGTTTAGAAATGGGAAAATGAACCGAACAGCTGAGGACAATATTGAGGGAAGAGGGGCGATGAGGACGGACTGAGACACGGGAGATGTTCACAAAGCAGCAGATGTGTGTGCCTCCAACACACATGTAGGCTGTTCGTGTCACTGCAGGTTAAGTGTGCCTCAGTGTAGATATTTAAAAGTAGATCGTTAAAGGTAGCCTTCCCAGGAGGAGCCATGATTGGACTCCAAAACTTTAGGGGCCTGTGTTCATAAGAAGGTGTCCAAGAGGCGGAATGGAGTGAGGGAGAGTGGGTAGCTAGCGGAATGGAGTGAGGGAGAGTGGGTAGCTAGCGACCTGACCCTTGGGCCTGAACTTCTCAGCAGGTACCATGGAAACACCTAGTTATGTTTGGGGCATCTGGATGATAGGCACTTTCCTCCCTCCTGCTTCCTCTCTTCTGGAATTCCCTGTTTTCATCTAAATACATACAAACCAAGAGTAAAAACTTCGCATAACTTGTTTTTCATCTGGATGTTATGAATAGGAAGTGGGATGTTGTCAGTTGTTTTAACTCTTTGCTCTTTGGGGGGCCCACCACCAAGCTCCCAAATAAATCACATGGGAGATTTTTTTTTTCTTATAAATGCCCGGCCCTGCCTTGATTTATTTCTAGTCAGCTTTTTTTTTTTTTTTTTTTTTGGTTTTTTTTTTTTTTTTTTTTTTTTCCAGACCGAGTTTCTCTGTAGCTTTGGAGCCTGTCCTGGAACTACCTCTTGTAGACCAGGCTGGCCTCGAACTCACAGAGATCCGCCTACCTCTACCTCCCAAATGCTGGGATTAAAGGTGTGCGCCACCAGTGCCTAGCCTAGTCATCTTTTCTTTTCTTTTTTTAATTTATTTATTTATTAAAGATTTCTGTCTCTTCCCCACTGCCGCCTCCCCTTTCCCTCCCCCTCCCTCATTCAAGTCCCCCTCCCTCGTCAGCCCAAAGAGCAATCAGGGTTCCCTGCCCTGTGGGAAGTCCAAGGACCACCCACCTCCATCCAGGTCTAGTAAGGTGAGCTTCCAAACTGCCTAGGCTCTCACAAAACCAATAGGTGCAGTAGGATCAAAAACCCATTGCCATTGTTCTTGAGGTCTCAGTAGTCCTCATTGTCTGCTATGTTCAGCGAGACCGGTTTTAACCCAGGCTTTTTCAGACGCAGGCCGGCTGGCCTTGGTGAGTTCCCGATAGGACATCCCCATTGTCTCAGTGTGTGGGTGCCCCCCTCGTGGTCCTGAGTTCCTTGCTCATTCATTGTCCTTGAATATGGAATTTTCCAACTATGTCTGTAAAAACTAGAAACCTCGTGCAGATCTTCTTCTCCTTGCTACTACTTCTTCTACTTCTTCCCCTTATTCTCCTTTTTTCTTCTCCTTTTTTTCCTTTCTTCTCTGCACCTTTTCTCTTCACTTTTTCCCCTTGCACAAAAAATAAAGAACATGTAGAGGTAATGTTCTTAAGTTAATGCTTTTACCCTCAGATCCTCACCTGCCATAAACATTCAATTCTGAGCTCTGAAAGGGTATTGCAGCTGGTACTCAAGGCCTCCAATAAGTCCCAATATTTATTTATATTGTTATTTTTTTTACAGTTTAGGGGAAGCACCATTGAGAAGACAACTTGCATTCAGAACAAGTATGCCACTATGTTATTTTTTTTTAAATTATTCTCCAAGAGTAAGAATCAAAAACAGAGCCAGGTCGGTGGTGGCGAATGCCTTTAATCACAACACTTGGGAGGCAGAGGCAGGAGGATCTCTGTGAGTTCGGGACCAGCCTGATCTACAAGAGCTAGGTCCAGGACAGGCCCCAAAGCTACAGAGAAACCCTGTCTCGGAAAAACAAACAAACAAACAAAAAAAATCAAAAACAGCCCTCCCATAAGTAGCATCATCCTCTGGGCATTTCTGCTGTGTGGTCAAGAGGGGGGTCAATGCCTTGCCCACTGAGCAGCTGTCACTCTTCTTGGTGTTTCTGGTTACCGCCGGCACCTTTTTCAGTGTGATAGCACCAGCCTGTCTCTGCTCCCTTCCTAGTTCCCGTACCAGGTGTGACAGCAACCTTCTGTTGGCTGACGCTTCTGTACTGGGCCCTGCTCCTTCACACACAGACTCAGCTTCCCGTTTCACAGCCCTCACACAGTCTAGAAATCCTTTTGTTGTTGTTGGGTTTTGTTTTTGTTTTTTTGTTTTGATTTTTTTTTTTTTTTTGAAGACAGGGTTTCTCTGTATAACCGCTCTCGCTGACTCCAAACTTACTTTGTAGACCAGGCTAGCCTATGAACTCACAGAGATCTCCTGCCTCTGTCTCTCAAGTGCTGGGATTAAAGGGGTGCAGGGTGTGCCACCACTGCCCGGTAGTCCGTAGTCCTAACTCTTTATCTGCCTCCGAACCGGAGACCAGCACTAGGCTTTCTTGTCACACTCCCCGTCCTCCGTGAGAACAGTTTACACATAGCTGAACTCAGCATGAACTTCCTGTTGTTATAATCTTTTTCCCTTCAACGGTTCCCTCACTTTTAAAATTCATGCTCTTCCTTCTACAGATGTTTATGGAAAGGGTGATCCAAATAAAGGTAGTTTTGAAGGGTTCTAACTCTCTGGTACCTGTGAAATGTACCCAACCATCCATTTTTTAATAACATCTTTTTCTTTTATTATTCTAATATGGATTTTTCACAATTTAATATCAATCATGCCACATACAATTAGCAGCATTATTTTCTTTCTTAGCGGTACATAAATTCGAAGTGTATATCATATCTAATTATATCTTAGATTCCTTGAAATAAAGCACCATTCAAATGCCCCCGTAACAAACGCTCATTCTTCTGTCTTCTCAGTATTTCCTCAGCGCCGTCTTCTTCTCCCACCACTGTTTCCAGTTTCGCCTCCTCCCGTTTTCTCGGGCAGAGTCAGACTATTAGATCGCAAGGCGTCTGTGAAACACAATGGTGTTGTGGTGTCATGATCCCACACAACGGAATCACTTAGAATTCTGAATGTTCGCTGTAGGCTTCATCCCCGTTACTAGTCAAAAGGTTTTTTTTTTTATCTGTTCTGTGAATGGGCAGCTTCGTTACGAGCCGCAGTTTATGAAGACAATACAGTCAGAAGCAGAGCGAGGTGGAGTCAATGACTTTCAGCCCAAACAATGCATCTAATCCGGTGGTCTTGGCCAGGCAGGTCCATGGAGGGCCAGTCAGGGTGTCCTCATTGGCACCACTACGGTGGGGACCTACCATGAGTCCTGTCCTTCCTGCAGCCTGGGAACCAGCTGGAATCACCTGCCCAAACGGCCTTTGCTCTGCATCTCCAAGCTTTCCCTCCTCCTCCTGTCTGTCTGCACAGGCTGATCCCTTCATCCAAGGCGGTAGTTCTCAACCTGTGGGTCGTGACCCCTTTGGCAAACCTCCATCTCCAAAACATTGGCATTATGATTCATAACAATAGCAACATTACAGTTACAAAGTAGCAACTAAAATAATTTTATGGTTGGAGTCACCACAGCATGAGGAACTGTATTAAAGGGTCGCAGCATTAGGAAGGTGAAGAACCACAGCTCTAAGAAACTTTCTACCTTTATGAAATGTTCTACAGACCTGCGTTGTCCCACAAGAAAACCACAGGGATTTGGGGCTACAGAACAGAAAGCCTGAAGTATGGTTAGTGCCACTGAGAACCAAGTCTCAACTTTATTTAACTTTAATTAATTAATTTAATTAAT
>NW_026067931.1:4828860-4961145 GCF_014885135.2 Alexandromys fortis | reverse complement strand
ATTTTGGTTTTTCGAGACAGGGTTTCTCTGTGGTTTTGGAGCCTGTCCTGGAACTAGCTCTTGTAGACCAGGCTGGTCTCGAACTCACAGAGATCCGCCTGCCTCTGCTTCCCAAATGCTGGGATTAAAGGCGTGCGCCACCACTGCCCGGCTTAATTAATTATAATTAAGAAGTGCTGGTGGCCCACTGCTACCGTATCAGAGAGCGTGTGGATGAATTACCACCATAACCAAGAGCCAAGGCCCCAATGTCGGAGTCCAGCTCCAGAAGGGCTCAGGTCCCAAAGAGGAGGTGCTGTGACCTGAATACAAACCCTGTCTCCCAAGAGGCTCACACGTCTGAATTCTCTGTCCCAGATGGTAGCACTGTTTTAGGAGACCGTGCAATCTCTGGGACATTGTAACCATGAAGATAATGGCTCCTCTGAGTTCCGTGTGTCCTTCTCGAGAGTTCTTAAATCTCAGGGTAGCCTCAGAAGCTTACTGAGCTTGCAGTCACCTAAGGCAATGTATGCCACCGTGGTACCTAGACCAGTCTGACTAAGACTGCTCTATCCCACAGCCTCTGAACTGGTAGGCTAGAAGCTACGGCTGAGGTCAAGGCTGGTGGCTAGAGATGAGTCTTTAGCATGGGCAAGGGACCGTTGAAAGGAGTGACTGGAACCAGTGGACACAAGGTATCTATGTAAGGGAATAGAGGACAGGCGGTGGGGAGTGATCCCGGAGAAGGAACCAAGACATGAGAGCCCAGTCACGCTGAGGGAGCAGGAGTGAGAAGATCACACAGCTGCATCAGGCCCCTCCCTGGCTTGGAATTCAGAGAGGTTCTGATATTCCTGTGTGCCTTGTCCTCAGAACTAAACCCTGCCCTGCGCAGACTCTGCAATCCGGAGCATACTTAATTGAAGCAAGATTTTGCCCTACTTTGAGGATCAGTTTTCTGCTCTTGACTAGCTAGCTACCCAGCCCTTTACAGGAAGCTGGTAGGGACAGTAAGAAAGAGGGTAAGGTGACGTCCATTAGTAAGCAAGGATCTGGAAGGGGAGATCCCCTTTGCTCCTCAAAAACAACCTTCTGACCCCAAATGCCTTAACTTAAAAAGCCTCTTATCAAAATCATAGCCTTTGTACCACCCAAAATTCCTGTAGAGATTTCCTTAAATTTTCTGGCCATCTCCTCCCACAATTTAGTGACAGCTAAATGAGCCAGATTACCATCTTAATGTCCACTCAGTGGCAGTAGAAGAAACAGCCACTCCTAGAAGTGAGGGGGAAGTCACTCTAGAGTGTAGGACCCTTCTTGGAGTAGGTGGGATCTCTAGGGTGGTGGCTGGACGCGGACACGGGGATAATGATAATGGTGATGATGATTAAGGACACTATCTTGCTGAGGAAGAAGGGGAGGAACTTGAAACAGGAAGTGGGAGTATCTAACTAGATTTCCACTGCAGACCCCGTCCCCCTCTCTCCATCACACTGTGCTTTCTCTAATACTCAAGTCCTGGTATAGTCTCAGCCCTCGGTTCATTCCACAAGGATGCCTCGAGGGGGCAGCCCTGAGCTGGCTTCATGAGAGTCTCACCAGAGCCTGGAAATACTTTTCTAGACAGACCTAGAGTAAAACCAGCAGGAAGCAGAATGGGTCTGTGGGTGAGTGAGGCAGAGGGGGAAAGAGGAGGACACAGACATACAGTATGTATGTAGAATGGGTATCGCTTAGAAAGGCTCAGCGAAGGAAAAGACGACTCATTCATCTCTACAGTCTGAGCACAGGGTGGGGACTCCATGTTACCGAATGAATGAAGGGGGAAATGAATAATTTCCTCTAGCATTTATAAAATCATGCTGGTTGCCAGTTTTGTTTAGGCCAAATCACTTCCCGTCTCCATTCTGAGGGCTTTTCCCTCCAATGTAGGCACTTAACCCAACTGAATGAGTTCACAGACTTTTGCACCCAGTTTCTTACCCAGAATGCCCCCTATAGTTTGTCCTTCATTTTCTTTCTTCGCTTACTGAGCATCTCAGAACATTCGGGAGGCCTTTGAGTCTTTTATTAAGTAGGCATGGGGGAAGTTCTTGGAACAAGTTCACATAGAACAAAGGACAGCGCTGTTGAGAGGGGGGAGTGTGTGATGTGGAACACAGCATGAACGAGGAAAAGATCCACAGATACGGGGTGAGGGCAGCTGGAGGTCCCTGGGCTCCTCCAAGCCAGGAGCAGCTGCTTGGCCTGGTGCAGGAAGTGTGGTCGACAGGTCCATGTGTTGGCCATGCCCTTTCCTAGACACAGCCTTGGAATCCCTAGGCAAACACTGACCAATAAATTAGGTTGAAAAATATATAGAAAGCTGGAAATATCAACCTGGAGTATTTGTCAATGGCGTGGGTGTTCTGGAAGATGTAGAGCCCCACTTGGCCTTTGAGAAGGCCTTTCTTTCTGGAGGTCACCAGTTCACTGTTAAGGGCCAAATGGACCACGATTTTGTCTTGTCTTTCTTCTTCTGGCAGAATGTGGCTTCTTGGGTAGCCAGCCAGGCTGTTGGCCTCAGACTCACTGTAACTTCCATCCAGCGTCATGGTTCTTGAGTGAGGCATTCCACAAGCGCATGGAAACTATGGGCAGCAAGCAAAGGGCTCAGTTAGAGCTTGAGGATCTGAGAGAAAGAAGTGGCCTGGTTATAGAGTGACGACCATTGCTACTCTGGCGTTCAGACAGGTGAAGTTCTAAGGACCTCAGAGAGCACCGAGTCCAGCAATTCTTTACACTGGCTGCATTGCACACCGACTCTAAGATGACTTAAAACTTCCAAGTGGTTCTGCTGTTATGTAGCAGTTTCCTCACAACTGAAACATTCCATCCTTCAGGGAAGCTCATTAAAACAGACACTATGAAGGTTTGAAAGAAAATGGTGCCCACAGGGAGTGGTACTATTAAGAAGTGTGGCTTTGTTGGAGTAGGTGTGTCCTTGTTGGAGGAGGTGTATCACCGTGGGGGTGGGCTTTGAGGTCTCGTAGGCTCAAGCTACACCTAGTGTGGCACACAGTTGCTTCTACTGCCTATGGATCAAGATACAGGACTCTCAGCTCCTTTTTCAGCACCATGTCTGCCTGCGTGCTACCATGACAATAGTGGATGAAACTTCTGAACTGAGGTAAGGCGGTGATGGTGCACACCTTTAATCCCAGCACTCAGGAGGCAGAGGCAGGTGGATAGCTGTGAGTTTTATTTGAGGCCAGCCTGGGTTATAGAGTGAGTACCAGGGCAGGTTCCAAAGATACACAGAGAAAACCCTGTCCAAACAACCAAACCTTGGAATTTCTGTCTCTGTGAAACACGGTTAATTGTTCTAACCTTAACTTGGGCCTGGGACTTAACAGAGCAGATGACATCACATATAAAATGACTCAAAACCTAGATAAGCCCCAGATAATTTCTATATAGAGGTGGCTTCCTTTGGGCACTAGCCCAAACTGGACACACACTGTTGCTGTTAAAAGAGTTTTTCCTGAATGTGTGAAGTAAGTTCTCACTGGGTACTTACTTCTCTGGGACAGTAAGTCAGGTACCTCAATCAGATTGGCTAAGATCAGTTAAGCAAATGGCAGGAGCCGGAGGGATGGCTCGGTGGTTGAGAGCCCTGGCTGCTCTTCAAGAGGGTTTGATGCCCAGCACCCGTATGGCAACTCACAGCTGTCTGTGCTTCCAGTAGTAGGGGATCCAGCACCCTCACACAGACATACATTCACGCAAAACACCAACATACAAAAAATAAATAAATAAATAAATAAATAAAAAAAAATGGCAATCCACGCTGGTGAGGATGTGAGGAGTTGGTAAACAGGTTACCTACTGATGGTGGAGTGTAAGCCTATACAACCACTACAAAAATCTGCGTGGTGGTTCATCAGGAAGTGGAGAATATATCTACATCAATATCCAGCCATACAACTCTCGGACATATACCCATATACTCTCCATCCTACTACAGAGACACTTGATCATCCATGCTCATTGCTGCTCTATTCATAGCAGCCAGAAACTGGAAATAGTCTAGACGTTCAACTAATGAACAGATAATGAAAGTCGTGGTACAGTTCACAGTGGACTATTATTCAGCTGTTAAGAAAAATGAAGTTATGAAATTTTTAAGGAAATGGATGAGGTTAATTCATCCTGAGTAACCCAAAAGACAAATATTGTATGTTTTCTCTTATATGTGCATGTTAGCTTTAAAGCCTTCAATATACATGCCACAATCTGGATAACCACAGAGGTGAGGGACTTGGTAAGGGGCTAGTGGGGAGGAGAAGGTCTACCAAGGAAGGGAAATAGAATATATTTTTATGGAGAGACAAAGAGAAAATTGGAATAGGATTAAGTAGGAAGGCTGGTAGGAGAAAGGAGAAAAGGAAGGAATGTAGGAAGGGATAACTAACACTAATTGTTATTTGAAAAATCATGTGGAAACTACTACTGTAGAAGTTTCCTAAAATAATACATATATAAAAGAAATATAAATGAAGACATGAAATAATGAGGGAGACAGTGCTCCAACTAGACATATTATGGCACACACACACACATACACACAAAAAAAAATGGGTTCATATTGTTGGGTCATTGGCTCATTGGCCAAAGAGCCTCCTAGAAACCCCAAACATCACAGGCTTTGTTTACTCTCCACAACCAGAAGATAAGGCCCAATTGCTGAAGACAACACTTACATATCTCATTGGACATGAAGAGTCTTATTGACGCCTAACTAGAAGTTACACCCCTACTGACTAGCATTCATGATACTAGAAGGTATTGCACATGCTACCAGAGGAGAAAGATAGTCTTCAACCCAGCCATAAACCCTGTGACCTACAAGAGAGACCTGTCTGCAAGATATACTGGTGCTATAGTGGTACAATAGTTACAGAAGTACCCACCGACATTCTGATTGCGTCGATTTAAGGCTCACTCCATGCCCATATTGATAAAGTGACCAAGTACCTGAAACTCGCTAGGCCACGGGCCTAGGTAAAAACCAAATGCTATTATTCTGCTAAAGAACATAATAAAATGAGTCCTGAGGGCATTCTTCTATATCCACAGATCAGGGTCTCACTCAGCCATCATCAGAGAAGCTTTTTCTCGCAGTAATGGTAATTACCACAGAGACCCACAACAGCACAGTGTACAGAGTGAGAGGGTTTGGAGCAGTCAGTCCTAAGTGGGATGCCTTCGTCAGACTTTCCCCCAGGGCTCAGGGATCTACGTGGAAGAGAGGACAGCAGATTGTAAAAACCACGGGCGACGGAGGACTCTCAGGAACCGGTGTCTTCCAGTCGGAAAAGGACTCACAGAGACTGTGACAGGATGCACAAGGCTTGTGCAAAATTCAAGCCAGACTGGGGTCCCCGCACTGAAAGGGGGAAGTGGACAGGGGCTCCCAACCCCTAACCAAGAAGCTGTCTGTAACTGATATCCACTGGCAAGGAGAAACTGGTTTCCACCATCAGAGTCTCAGCAAATCTATTAACCACCTAGAACCAGCTGCAACATAAAACATACTCTACTGTATTTTTGTAGACTGCTTGTATCATTTTGCTTTCTTTGGTCATTTTTTTCTTTTGCCTTATTGGTATTTCATTTGTATATTATGGTGTCAGATTTTGTGGGGGATTTTGAGAGGGTGTTTCTTGGTTTTTTTGAACAGGTTTTTGTTGTTTGTTTGTTTGTTTGAGATAGGGTTTCTATGGGTAACCCTGGCGGTCCTGGAACTTACTTTATAGACGAGGCTGACCCTGAACTCAGAGATCTCCCTGCTTTTGCCTCCCAAGTGCTGGAAATAAAGGTGTGTGCCACCACTGCCTGACTTTGGGTTTTTTTTTTTTTTTGGTTTTTCGAGACAGGGTTTCTCTGTAGCTTTGGTGACCATCCTGGAACTAGCTCTTGTAGACCAGGCTGGCTTCAAACTCCCAAAGATCCACCTGTCTCTGCCTCCCAAGTGCTGGGATTAAAGGCGTGCGCCACCACCGCCAGGCTCTGGCTTTGTTTTTTAAAAAAGAAAGAGAGGATTGGGGGAAATAAAATATAAAGTTGAGTTGGTTAAGAGGTGGGGGAGGGGTTGGGAGGAAATGGGGAAGGGGAATCCATGATCAAGCTATACTGCACGAAAAAGAAACAGTTTCGGATCTTAGGGTGGGAGCACTAGATGGCAGTGCCTGCTGCGGCTCCTGCATGCCTGCTGCTGACGCTCGCCGTCAATGCCGAGGAATGCAAACGGTACCACAGACCACACTTAAAGAGCTTCTTGCCTATCCACAATTTCCATCCCAGCAGGGCAAGAAGAGAACTGTTCACACTTTGGCATTAATGTCACTCTTTCCACAGGCACTGGTCCCTCCTAACTGTCCCCACCCAACCAAGGAACTAATTCTCATCCAAACTCTAGCCCAGCTTACAAGAGAAAAGGATTGAAGTCTCCTCACCTTCTCTCGAAACTTCTGTTCCTTCTGCTCCTGCACTGTGGTCAGGTAATTGACAGCCGCGTACTCCAGCACCGAGAGGAACACGAACACGAAGCTGACCCAGAGGTAGATGTCCACGGCCCGGATGTAGGACACTCGGGGCATGGAGGCGTTCACGCCCGTGATGATGGTGGACATGGTCAGCACTGTCATGATGCCTGTAAAACCATCTTAGTCCAGTTGCTGCCCCACCCCAGAGCCGTGCCCACATCCCACAGACACGATTTCACTTTCTCTGTCTCTTTAAATCAGGTGAGAAGTTTCCTGGACATATTTCCACCCGGTAGAGGCGTGAGGCCTTGCTTCCTAAACAATCAGGCCTTCCCTGACTCACCCCCTTCCAGAACTCAAGAAGTAGCTGCCTGCTTTCAGTTACCTGGGGAGTCTGGGTTTCCATGATGTGTCTGACAAGGTCACGCCTCATGAGTGACCACTTGAGTCAACACTGACTCAAGGACACCTCTGAAAGGACGAGCACGGTTAGTTAGTTCCCCTTGTCTAAGCCACATTTATTACGCTCTGTCTCGTACTTCTCCACTGTGGTTTGCCTGATAAGTTCTCCCGTTTGTCAGGGTCCACCCTGATTTTATCTGAGTTGCCTGAGTTGCAAGGCTGGATTGTAAATTTTCCCTCTGGAATTCAGGATCTGGCAGAAGCCAGAACTCCAGCTCTGAATTGGGAACACAGCCCTCACCCCAGGAACCGCCTGCCTCCAGTCTTGGACTGTCCAAGCCAGCAAGGCGCTAGGGTTTACAAAATAATTGTTGGCATTTGCCGACTCGTTCATTGACATTTTAGTACTTCATTCTCATACTGGCCTGGAGAGGTTGGGGATTCCAGATTGGTTCCACCTTTGAAATGATACAGACTCAGGGGTGCAATGATAGTTCCCCAGGTTTTCACAGTGTAGATAGAGGAGGCAAAGGCAGGAAAGTTCCCCTTCAACTCACAAGCCCATCAGGTAAGAATTCTAAAGACTTTACTTTTTTTCTCTCTAAGGTCTCTCTAAGTAGCCCAAGTTGGCTTCAAACTTATAGTCTTCCAGCTCCAGCCTGAGTGCTGGGATTAGGTGACTGAGCCACCATGCCCAGCCCAGGAGTTTAATTCTCCACTACCTAGTGATCAGCTGAAAGAAAGACCAAAAGCATCCTCCCACACCTTATCAAATACTTTTACCCAGTGAGACTCTGGCAGGCACAGCTCTGTGGTCGATCCAGAAGGACACCCAGGACAGCATGACCATCAAGGTGGCGGGGAAATAAGTTTGGAGCAGGAAGAAGAAGATGTGGCGGTGTAAAGTGAAGTTGATATAGAGTCGGTTATACCAACCTGGGGAACACAGGAAGAAGGAGTGAGGTTCCCGCCAGAGCATCCCCGGAACCCTTCTTCCCCGGAACCCTTCTTCCCCGGCACTGCTCACCAACCACAGAAAGGAAGTTCCGTAGGCGTGATACAATGCCTTTCCCGAGCCCTCGCTGCAATGACCACCTAGTACACACTCTTATGAAGTCTGACCTAACTTTCCACAGCAATTTAGGGAAAGTGTAGAAGGAATCACAGATTTACTTCGTGGTTTATCACTTGCAAACTACGGCTGTGTCTCTGCTCGGGAGTTTAAGAAGGTAGAGTGGTTCTATGTTCTGAGGCCAGTGTTGCTGGGTCAGGAGCCAGAAGAGACGGGCTCTCACCCTGGGCCTGGCTGGCACTCCCTCAGTCACACCAGCACAGAAGCAGGCTGTTCGCAATACTCGGAAGTCTGGCATTGCTTCTACTTCTGACACTCCATCCTTCTCCTGGGGTCCTTTACCTGGGGTGGGGGGAGGAACCTGATGCTATAGTACCAACTCACTGTGCACTCCGAGAACCCCCGATCAATAGCTGTATAAAGAGTTTGACTGCGTAAGAGTGGGCTGTGTTTGGCAGGCTCTTCTGTGGCCTTATTTACTCTACGTCACAGCCGTGCAGGGAAAAGTATTTCTTATCGTATCTTAACTACACTTTGATTTTTCCTGCTGGCGGCTGAACCCAGAGCCTAGCACATGCTCAGTCCATGTGCTACCCGTGACTCACACCACCAGCCCCAGCAGGGTCTTTCCTGCTCTTAAAAAGTGATATTTGAAGGCCAGGCAATGGTGGCACATGCCTTTTTAATCCCTGTGCTCAGGAGGTAGAGTCAGGCGGAGCTCTGTGAGTTCCAGACCAGCCTGGTCTACAGAGTGAGCTCCAGGACAGGAAGGGCTACACCATGAAACGCTGTGTTGAAAAACCAAAATAATTAATAATAATAATAATAATAATATATAAAATATAAAATAAGTGCTATTTGGGACTGTTTTATTTGAATAGTCAAATCAAAATTCTATTTGCTGGGCGTGGGAAGGGTTAAGGCTAGAGGACTCAAATGTGCTTCTTCCACATTTGAGTCTCGCTGTGACGGAAATTAGCTACCAGTGCTGCTGTAGAAGGCCAGTCTGGAAGTTGTGTGAAATTTCTGAATCAGAAACTGGGACAAGGAGATCTTGTCATCGGTTTTCAGGGACTCGTCCCCATTCTTCCAGTACAGCATCAGATCTTCATCCGTGTACGCATCTTGGGGAGAGGAAGACAAGTGAAGTCGGCACCTTTACCCTCTTGCAGGAAGCAACAAGGACGCTCTGTGCCAGGGTGAACAGCTGCTACCTCAGGGGGCAGTCCTGCAGCACACAGCCCTCCAGGGGCACGAGACAGGAGAGGGGACAAGGCAAAGGGGAGAATGCAGTGGACACTTACAGCTCTCGAGCTCCAAAGAGCAGGTCTGGGAGTCCAGGGGGAAGTGACTGAAGTCCATGTTGCACATGGCGGTGACCGTAATTCTGCACGACACAGAGACGTGAGCTGGCTTGAGGGTGGACCATCAGCCCAGGCTCTGCCCATGCTGAGGAAAACCCGGAACACCGCCCTTGCTGGGTCACCGCCAGGCGTCAGGCATCTAAGCCATGGAAACGTAACTAGAGCTTTTGTCTTCTGGTGGGGACCTGGTGGGGGTCCTTTATTGGGCTTGTTGTCCCCCAGCTGCTGGAGTGGGGGTGCTGGCTGCTAACTGCCCACGCTTGCACCCTTCTCTTACACCACCTCAGCCAGCAGGACAGCCTCCCTCAGAGATGCCTGGAAAGCGAGGCCAGCACCATCGTCCACCCAAGACAGGAGCCTATCTGGTACTGCATTAATTTTGGAGACTCATATGAGCAGGCCAGGAATAAGGACCCTTGAACCACCAAGCTCGCACCAAAGCCAGTCTGCAATAGCACTTAATAAACAGCAGCTACTGTTGATCATTTTAAAGTATTATTAGCAATCAACTAGAGTCTAAGGGACAAAAGGTCATTGTTCCCGTCAAGTCTGGCCAAACTAGTCTTTTAGCTCAAGTGTGAGACCCCAGCAAAGAGGAAGTTGCCATCTGCAGGGGTGGAATCAGACTGAGTGGCATCAAAAGGCTTGTGTCAGCCCACAGGCCCTCCTACAGAGACAAACTCACCAGGGCTAAAGGAGCCGACGAGATACCCTGAACTGGACAGGAATAATGGCCCCAGGACGGTTACCTCATGCTGTAGAGCACATGGCCGTCTGGGAACACTCTCAGCATGATGTTGTCAGTGGTGGTATCATGAATGAAGGACCTCTTGGAGTGAACAAAGAAGACATCGGGAACCCAGATCTTCTTCACAAGCCTGCCGTCAAAGGTCATGCTCTTGTTGCTGGTGCTGGAGAAGGCCAGCCTCTCGTCCTTCCAGTAATGCCTCAGGTACAGCGTCATTGTGAAGTCCTGGGAGCCAGGGAAGAAGCCAGAAGCTCTTTAAATAGAACGGCTTAAAGAGCATCCCTCCCTGCAACTGACCCATTATCCTCCACTATAGAATACCCATCATCCTCTACTGCAGAATATCCATCATCCTCTACTGCAGAATACCCATCATCCTCTACTGCAGAATACCCATCATCCTCCACTATAGAATACCCAACATCCTCTACTGCAGAATACACCAGATCCTGCTTCCAGATTCAGAGTGATGACTCTGTGGCCCTGAGCACATTGGCCAATATGATGGTCAACACGATGTCACTGTGGCAATTGGGAAGAGAGTGACTCATTTTTGTATCTGAAAACACAGCTATGGTGCCACAGCCTGGCCACAGCCCAGCAGGGTACAGTGAAACCCTGGTCTTTTTCATGAGGTCCCCATGCACAGGGCTTCTTACTAGAATAAAAGATGAGCACTAGCAGTCAGTTGGGAAAGAAAGGTGTCACAGTTCTCATCAGTGAATTTTCTTAGAAGAAAAGGGCCTCAAGGCCATGACTAAGACTCAGGGTTGGAGGAGGAGCATTAGGAATAGTATAATAAATGGAGCTCTAAACGTGATGGACCTTAAAGGGAAGGGGAGGCTTCCCTTAGAAACCTGAGGAACTTCATTAAGAGTAAGAATGAGAGCCGGGCGGTGGTGGTGCACGCCTTTAATCCTAGCACTCAGGAGGCAGAGGCAGGTGGATCTCTGTGAGTTCGAGGCCAGCCTGGACTACAAGAGCTAGTGCCAGGACAGGAACCAAAAGCTACGAAGAAACCCTGTCTCGAAAATCCAAAAAAAATAAAAAAATTTTAAAAAAGTAAGAATGAGAAAGGAAAAGGAGAAGGGGAGGGGGCCAGAGCCAGAGGGAAGGAGGGGAAGGGATGGGTCAGAGGAGCCTTTTCAGAAGAGTCCTTCAAGGCCACCTCCCCAGCAACCTCCTTCCAAAGTCGCAAACCAATGCCCTAAATAAAGGGAAGATTAGAATTTTAGGAACCCTTGAAGGTGTGGGAAGTTCCCTATCACATGATTTAGATCAGCACAGAGTACCTGACAAAGAGCCTGAAAGAGCCAAGGGTTATAAACTGAGAGCTGTCAAGTAACCGCAAAGACTGCAGAAGTGTTTTCCCAGAGGCAGCTGGGGAGATGTAGCCGGCTTCAGGCATTCCAACACTGCTCAACAGGTTTCAGATGAGTGGTCAGCGACAGAAACCTGGACAGTCAGGTGTCCCTCTTATGAAGATTTCTGGCACTGGACTGTGAGATCCTCGGAGGCAGAACTGTGTTCTTCACACACTGAATTACCACGCCATTGAATTGAATGTCTAGCAAGGCACATGGTAAGCGCTCAATAAATGCCTGCTAGATGCGGGCTGGGGATGTAGTCCCGTGTAGAGCACTTCTTTAACTCATGCAAGCTTCTAGGTGCAGCCACCAGAACTATTAAAAATACGTTCTCACTGGAAAACTGGAGCAATAAATTCCGAGACTGCTGCACATTTCCTACGGAGGACAGAGGAAAAAGTTTGCAAACTAACAGAATGAACATAAAGAGGACTGAAGACGTGGAGGGGCAAGCTCCCCTTCAAGGTGAGGGAACCTCCACAAGAGAGTCAAAAGACGGGATGAACATTGAGGGTGGGGAGAGGCTGCCACGGAAGGCTGGGAGCTGTGCTCACGCAAGAATGGAAAATCAGATCCTTGAAGGATTTCAATCAGAAAGCCATTTCCAGCACTCCTCCAAGTGTGATTCCTTGGGTCCCTTGCATTTTATTACTTGCAGTAGACTTTCATAAGGCAGATGTGGGCTTCAGTCCCCAACTAATTTTTCCAGTAGAAACAATAACCCTACTCTAGATGTTACTGTACCCGGGTCAGCTACCCCCAAGATACAATCTGGTCACCTTCTGCTTTCACAGTCACAACCTGCACCCCAGAGGGCCCCCCTGCTCTTGGCATCTCAGAAGTGTGATCCCTCACCGATGAGGTCAGCCCGGGGCAGTGCCTACCATGTCCACCTCGGAGATGCTGTCCAGACTCTCCACCTGCACATCCACACCCACAGGGATGGCCGGGCCTGTGGGAGAGCAGAGACAACTGAGTAAGACACAGTCCTCTCTATCTGGGGTGGAGGAACAACCCAGCAGCTTCCCTGTGGAGTGAGGGTTGCCTCAGTGGTGAAGCGGGACTCAGATTTCTATGTGGGGTGCTTTCTGCTCACCCCTGATCTATAAAATGCCTATGTTTTCTCATCACTGAGGTCAGAGACCGGGTTGCCAGCCCACACTGCTCCCAAGCTGAAGGGAATGTTCTCTGTGCTTGCTGGGCAAGTTACAAACTGGACTATGCCTCTATCCTAGGCTGTATCTGCAGCGGAGCTGGAAGCAACTGTGTGACCACAGTGCCTGAGTGGAGATCGTGGTCACTGACTGACCCAAGGTTAAATCACCTTCCTACAGAGAAGCTAACAACGTACAGCTGGAGTCCTGCTCTACCAAGTTAGATCACAGCGCAAAACAACACTGTGAAGGTTCTCGTGCACGGGGTAAGACTCTATGGCCAGATTTCTAAAACTGTTTATCTAGGAGTCGTGTCTTTTTCTTGAGCTGGATGAAAGTTAAGTTGGTGAGTTTATTTAGTGGGAAGTTAGTGAACAGAGCGCATGGTTTGTGCACTTTTTGATAAATGTATACGGAAGAGAAAAATCTTTTAAATGATTTTGATATTAATGAGGCCAGACATGGTGGTGCATGCCTGTAATCCCAGCTAGTCAGGACACTAAGACAGAAAGATCGCATTTTGAGGCCAACCTTGGCAACTTAGCTGGCCCAGGTCTCAATATTTTTTAATAAAAATTTATACAATATTTTTTAATATTTAAAAATGGAGAAAAAATAAGAACTTGGCATCTGTCAATCACAGTTAACATCTTTACACCCATAGCCAAACAGCTGCTCTAAAGAGGTAGGCAAGGTTGGGTCTGTGATTTAAAATTTCCCCCAAAAATATAACAGGTTCAGAAGGCTTTAGCAGCAAAGCACCAAGGGTTTAGGAGGAATTAGCACCCTTCTATACATTCTTCTGGAAGATATAGGAACAATGTTTATGAAACCAAAAGAGACATCCAAAAACATCAGCTTATTTTATGAAGTCAAAACAAGGTCTAAAAAGGCAAAATCACAAGCCAGCCTCACTTAGGACATGGAAGCTAAGCTCCTAACAGACCAACAACAGCATCCAGCACTAAACTTTAAGGTTTGTTTGTTTGTTTTTATGTGCATGTGTATTTTGCTGGGAGTCAAATGACCTGGGACTGGATTTGCAGATGGTTGTTAGTCTCCATGTGGGTGCTGGGGGGCAAACCCCCAGCTCTCTCCAAGAGCAGCCGATATTCTTTTTTAAACTAGAGCTTATTTATTTATTTATTTATTTATTTATTTATTTATTTATTTTCTACATACCAATCCCAGTCTCCCTCCCTCCTCTCTTCCCGCTCCCAGGCAATATTCTTAACCACTGACTTTCCACTCCAGGCCTCTGGCACTAAATTTTAAAAGACCGTATGTCATCTTTAAGTTGTGTTTATTTAGGAACTAAGTATTTGTTTTAACATTGGGACTTTGTATGTAGGTGTAGTACTCAGAATTAAACCTGTGCTCTTACACATGCTGGACAAAGACTCCACCGCTGAGCTATAAACCCGGCTCTATCATTGGAAAGAATCAAGAGGTTCTGTAGTTAACAATAGGAAGCTAAGCGTTGCTGGGGACAAACCCAGAGCCTCCTCTATGGTAGGCAAGAACTCTGCCCCTGACTTATGGCCCAGTATGCCCTCTTCTTTGTGAAGACATCAGTTAACAAAGTTGCACAGGATTATGGGGGCAATGTTAGAGGGAAACAGGGACCACAGAGGGGGTGTTGTTGGTTTTTTTTAACTCTGACTCTTTTGGTTCTTTCTTCTTTGGCAGGCCCGCCATCTAGCTCCCAAATAAACCACACAGAGGCTTTTTCTTTCTTATGAATACCCAGCCTTAGCTTGGCTTATCTCCAGCCAGTTTTTCTTAAATTATCCTGTCTATCTTTTGCCTCTTGACCTTTATCTTTCTCTATTTTATATACCTTTCTTTCCTTCTTACTTATGGCTTGCTGTGTAGCTGAGTGACTGGCCCCTGATGTTTACTTCTTACTCATGCTGGCTGGGTGGCTGACCCCTGATGTCCTCCTCCTCCTTCTCCTTTTCTTGCTCCCCAATCTTTTCTTCACCAATTTCTTCTGCTTATTCTCTCTCTTTGCCAGCCCTGCCTAGCCTTGCTCCTGCCTTGCTATTGGCCATTCAGCTCTTTATCAGACCAATCAGGTGTTTTAGGTCAGCAAAGTAACACAGCTTCACAGAGTTAAACAAATGAAACATAAAAGAATGCAACCATCAAATTTGCACCATCAAACAAATATTCCACAGTGTAAACAACCATAACACATCTTCAAATAATATTCCACAGCCAGGGGGGTGTCTGGTATTAGGTTCTGCTTCTCCTGGGAGCATCAGTCAGTTCTGGAGGGAACTAGGGGTGTATGTGGTGCTTTTGATGATTTGGGGGGGCTCAAGAAAAGAGACTAGAGTCCAGAGCCACCAATATAGCTGTTGTATACTACCTTCCTAAAGACCACACCTTAGTGGTGACAATAGCTAGAACTTCACCTTAGTGGACAGAACTTCATATACAGCTTAGCTTCAAATCATGTCAGTGTCTCTCTTTGTCACTTTTTCTGTTGCCATGATAAGACACCATGATGAAGGCAACTTATAAAAGGAACATTTAATTTGGGTCTAATACTTGCAGAAGGTTAAAGTCCATGGCCAACACTGGAGGCAGCGTGGCACTGAGGCGTTTAGCTGAGAGCTCATACCCTGACCCCCAAACACAAGACAAGAGAGCTCGCTCACTGGGAAAAACATGCCTTTTTGAAACCTCAAAACTCACCCCCAGTGACATACCTCCTCCAACAAGGACATGAGTCCTAACCCTTTCTAAACAGTTTTACCGACTGAGGACCACGCATGCAAACATATCAGCCTGTGAGGACCATTCTTATTCAAACTACCACACTTCATTCCCCAGCCTCACAGGCTCCTGGTCAACGCATAATGGAAAATGCATTTAGTCCAACTTCAAAAGTCCCAGAGTCTTTCACAGTCTCAACTCACTTACAAATCCATAGTCTTTTTTGAGGCCGGAGGCAGTTTCTTAATTGGAACCTCCTGTATAATTGAAAAGCAAATCATATACATCCAACATACTTTTGCACATAATATACATTACCACTCCAAAAGGTGTTGGGGTCCGGTGGCAGCCCGGACCATAAATTATTTCTCTGGATCAGCGTGGAGGCGCGGGAATAAAGACACAGCTCACATGGCTTCATCGGGAGGGAGATTCTCAGTGGTCCCTCATGAAGTCCTGAGTTCACATCCTGAAAATTTCCCGTTTATTCTCCAAACAGCCTTTATACCAAAATGTAAACTGAGGGGGAAATTCATTAGCATTCTGTTTCCTAGGCAACCAGGTGAGTGGGCTTTAGTCACGTCCACATCTACCTGTGCCTGCTGTCAAGTCTTCCTGCTCTGTATGCTAGCTGTCACGTAGGCTGACTTAGCTAGCACCTTTTCTCAGGCATCCTCCAAATTACAAAGAAAGGAGCAAAACGGCATCCTGACCCTTTGGTAGGGTTGCGACAGCCTGTCTGGAGGTGTACGTGGCCACCTCAGGTACTAAGTATGGCCTGAGAGCTTGGCTGTCACACAATGTAGAAATATGGGCCTACAGAAAGGAAAGAGGCCAAAACCTGGCAGAGCACACTTCGAATCTTGTAACCACATATCTGATGTCAAGGGCTTAGATGACTTTGCTCTTTCAGTTTCGCTGACAGCAAAATACTCTCTCTTTGTCTGCTCCCACTTCCTGTCTCCCTGGCAGACATCCCCTCAGCTTTGGCACCTCCAACATCACGGGATCATTAACAGAACCCAGATTTTACCTTCACATCCTCACACAGTGGCATCTTGGGGCCTCCATGCAAGGATTCCCCTGCCACATGCCTGGCCTCAGCAGCCATCCTTAACCGCTGGGGAAGATTCCACAACCCCTTTACTCATTGTTCTTCCTGAAACTAAAGCCAGGACTACGTGGCTGAAGTTGCCATGTTTGGCTATGTGCTTGGATTGGAGCCTGGAGCCGCTTTGAATTACATTTGCATAAACTTTGATCCATTGCTTCTAAGGAACAAAATATTCCTCAAGCCTTTTTTCCCATTATCTGACTAGAGTCTTGTCCTGAGGGCCCTGCTCCCCACTCCCTGATCCCATTTCCCCCGGGCCCTCTCCTTAGCTTTTTCAGCCCAAGTTTTGGCTCCAACATTAAATTTTCTGGTGCTCTTTTTCTCCTCCAACTGTACACTTCAATTTTCTTCTTGCTCAGTCTGTTCTTTTTCCTTGGAGACCTGCATGGAACAGTCAGATTAGGCTGCCAGGGAAACTAGTCCGTCATTTTTTTTTTTTTATTTTCAGGCAAATTTTTAGGACAAGGACAAAAAGCATCCACAATCTTTGCCAAAAGACAAGTACGATTCCTAGCCCAGTTGTTAATATTGTTCCCCTCTGAAGCTTCCTGAGCTCTCAGTACACTACACTCCAAGCTCCTGCTAGGATGGCCCCTTAACCTCTGTTTACAGCATTTAGTCACTCTCCTAGCCCAAAGTCCCAAAGTCTTCCTCCTAAATGCAACAAAACACAGCAAAAGCATCGCCAACAGAAATGTCAGAGCAATACCCCATTCCTGGTACCACAATCTGTATTAGTCAGCTTCTCTAGAGGAACAGAACTGATAGAGTGAAAAGAGGGATTTTTTTTTTTATTTTAAGAATGTCTTACAAGTTGTGGTCCAGCTAGTCCAACAAGGGCTGTCTCCTGAAGAAAAGCCTTAAGAATCTGATAGCTGCTCTGTCCATGAGACTAGATGTCTCGGCCCGTCATCAGTCTGTTTTGGAATCCTTAAGTAGTTCTAATACCAGCAAAGGCATGCCTCAGTCATAGGATAGAGGAACTTGCCAGCAAGAGTGAGAGAAAGTGGGCAGGAAGCAGAAGTTTCCTTCTTCAATGCCCTTTTATATGGGTGCCACTATAAGGTGTGGCCCAAATTTAGGGTGGGTCTCCCAAACCTCAAATGATCCAGTGAAGAATAATTCCTCACAAGTGTGCCCAGCTGCTTGGGTACTATCTGAGTCAAGATGTAGTCAAGCCGACAGCTAGGATTAGCCATCACAGTGTCTGAGAGAGAGTAAAAGCTACCAGGAGTACTAGTGCCCCTGGGCCATCGACTGACTGCGCTCAAGAAAACACTTGACCTCCAGTCCCTACCCCCACACATAGACCACAGAATGGTGGGCATTCAGCATAAAGCCAACAGCACGCAGTTCCTCTGAAGCAGTGGAAGAGGAGGAAGGGGCACACTGCAGCCTCTGTGACCTCACGGGTGGGCAAGAGTGAGGTCATTCTTGGGTCTACCGTGGACCAGGGAAGCAGTCTCTGAACATGCCGTTCCTGTCCTCCTCAACCACTTCTTCAGTAGGATGAGAGTGCTGTAAAAATAACAGAAATCAGAGCACAGAAGACAAGTTCACAGAAGCTACCATGCCCTTGTTGGGGTTCTATGATCTAGCAAGCTCCAGAGAGAGTAGAGAGCCATTTCCTCTTCCTCAGGTCCCCTTCTGGCCTTGCATCCCCTCTGGCCTCCTTAGGTATCCTTCATACCTCCTGCAAGCTGCTGACTACTTATGTCTGTGTCCTGGCCCCGCCCACCAACAGCCCCATGTTGTGATCATCTGGGTCAGGGGACAGGTGGGAGACATCCTGGAGCCTCTGGGGAAAGGTGCAGGGTTTTGCATATTTGCACATGCCCATGTATGCATGTGCACTCGAGTGTTTATAGGATGTAGATGGAGAAACTGAATCATCTTTATTCTGGGAGGCAGACTTGAAAAACCATGCAATATCAAAAATTAGAACAAGTCAAAGGATTGTTATACTGTCTAGGTCTCAGTTTTGTCCTCATTGTTGGTTTTAGTGTGGCCTTGGGCACACAGATTTCTCATCTGCCTGCTAGGCAGGGACCTTAATTTTGATACACTATTTAAAGCCTGGGAGGGGTCCTACACACAGGACTAAAATCAAGGAACAACCCCCTAGATTTACTTGGTTTTAGTAGCGTTTTCATGAAGAGCACAGATTTTGGAGGTTACACGGTTGCCAATCTGTTACATTTCCCACTGGAGCTTGGAGGTTAGGATGGCCGTGATTACCTACGATACTTTTCAGAGACGTGGCTGTTTTTGCAGAAAGCACCAGTCCTCCCATTGGGCCTGTAAATGTGCCTGCTGTGTGATGAGAACAGAATGAAAAGGCTGGATCCCTGCCTTCATACTGTGTCTTCCCCTTTGCAGATTTAACCTTTGGGTCAGGTGGGCTTGATCTAAACTTGCCTAACCTCTTTCCTCCCCTTCATGCCAAGATAAAAGTCACCAAAACAACATCCCCATTTAGGCCACTGAAGTATCTATCATCCAGGAGTCCCCCAGTCTTGCCATTACCTCCTCTTCCCCTGTACCCCCACTCAAAGCCTATGCACAAAGATGACATCCCAAGACAGTCATCTTTGGCAATGGCCTCTCTGCACTGTTAGTAGTGCATGCTCCTAGTTACCATGGAAATTGAAAAACAGTATCTGTGAGAGCCTCTATTATCTGCCGAGAAGTTGCCATATCAAAATGAATACGGAAATCATTAAGGGTTATCCAAAGGCAAAGAATTCTTCAGGCTCCTTCAAGAAGCCTCTTTTTTATGATGAAATGATCTAAAACTAACAAAATTAGTTAAAATGAAAGGCAAAAGTGTAATAACCATTCCTTATTGGTTGTCTTAACTTGACAGTTTGAGTGCTAGATTGTTAAAGAAATAAATGATGGCTGAGAATATTATAGTAGAATATGTGGTTAGCATGTGGGGAACCCCAGTTCCAATCCCAGCTTACAAAGAGAGGGAGGGGGAGAAAACAAAAGACCAGATATTATTGCAGTGTGACTTGAATGAGTTCTCACATGCATGCAGGTCCTCCTAGGTCCACACAGTGGCTCTTACTGACAGCACACTCTGGCGTTTCATACTGATGCTGTCTGCTACAAGCCCTGAGCAGGAAGCCAGGCTCTGGAGGTGGCTGCTGTGATTCCTTTCTCTAGGAGCTCAGACCAATGAAAAGAGACAGGCACACACCTGGGTGCTGTTGGAGGCTGGAAGAAGGCCTAGTTAACTCCAAATACAAGCGAGAGGGGGAATTCCAGAGGCTGGAGAGATGGCTCAGTGGTTAAGATGAGCATATGGTGCTCTTCCAGAGGATCTGAGTTCAAGTCCCAGCACCCACTGGACTGCTTAAAGAGACCTCAGGCATGAGTGGCCCATGCCTGGTAGCCATTTCCTTTTGCTGTTGTTGGCATCCAACCTGTGCACCCCTGCGCCCCTGCACCGCTGCACCTGCTTTGTGGCTGGGATGTTTCCCGGGTTCCATTTCCTTTTGGGTCAGCCTCTTCCCTGTAACCCATCACCTCTGCAGTCTCTGCTACAACTGGCCATGTTTCTCCTTTCGTGATAGTAAGGCCCATTCTTCCTCAGCAGCCACTCACTACTCCCGGAGCCAGCTGTCTCCTGAAGCAGAAGTCTCACCCTCTCTTCTGGGAGGATCGCTGGCCCAATTAACACAGCTGTTTCTAAAGGCCACTCCAGGTTCTCCCAGTGTGTGCCGTAAGCACACATACCTCCTACGTGAATATGAAATAAACTCACTGTGGCTGATGAAATAGCTGCCCCAGATGGATGTTTGCCACACAAACCTGATGACCCGAGTTCCGGCCAGAACCCGGGTTAAATACATTGCCCTCTTAAAACGCAAAAGCCTATAAGACAAATTAATTTCTTAATCCTTCAACAGTCCCCCAAGAGGAAGGCCTGACAGCTGGACTTTCTGTGAGGGTATGAATGAATACACGTCAAAGGCCTTACACATGTTACCTCTGACAGCCTGGGCAGAACCTGTGTGTTGACGACTGTTCACTTTCTATAAAGGAGCGAACAGAGGCTCAGAAAAGATCGGGGACCTGCCTGAGGATATCCTGTGTTTACTGACACCTCCGGAAAATGTGTATTCCTGCCCCAGGAAAATGGGGGCGGCGGTCCTGAAGGCTGTTGGAAGGCGGAGCTAAGGACAGCAGCAGTCTGCCTGGGCTTGACCTGCTTCGCCTCCAAATGCCCCGGCCGTTCACACGCATGTGGTTAGGGTGACCTGAGGGTCTGTGTACTCTACTGTTCTCCTTTCATTAGGAGACATGCTGGCTCTATACCCAGCTGCCATCGCCTGGGTGCTTACGCCCCACAAAATGAGAATGTTAAACCCCAATTACTCCCCCCAGGTAATGTTATCAGAGAATAGGTAATTAGATCATGGGCATGGAACCCTCTCTTGAATGACATTCCTACTCTTTTAAAAGGGGTCTCAGAGAGATCTCCACCCATTCACCGTGTGAGATATGTCGGAGGCGAGAGATGACAGAGACCTTCTATATTGTGTTTTATGGGCACATTGGACTTCACATTGTAGAAAAGAATCTTCACATAGACGTTGTCAATAGCTCAACGCAGGTGCACCCGAATGCTACTATTGGTTTGCTT
The DNA here is from genome assembly GCF_014885135.2 of Alexandromys fortis. NCBI lineage: Eukaryota > Metazoa > Chordata > Mammalia > Rodentia > Cricetidae > Alexandromys > Alexandromys fortis. The sequence continues at coordinate 4,940,037 of NW_026067931.1, read as the reverse complement.
GCTCTGAGTCGACGCCCAGCCTGGTGTGCTGCTGCAGTGTGAGGTTCACGGGCATGAGAGCGTGCAAACCCCGCTGCCCAGAGAACTGCTGACGTCAGTCATTCCAAAGCTCTGCCTTGCCCCTCTGGGCAGATGGTCAGCTTGTCTTTGAAAGACACTTTGTTGCTGTTTCTTCTCTCCTTCCCTCTCCTGCTCTTTCTAAAGTCAGAATACTGCTTCTGTTTCCACTGACTATGGATAGTAGCTGCTTCCTGGAGATGAGCCATAACCCACTGTCCTATCAAGATGCAGGCTTTCTGAATAACGTGCAGCTTAAAGAGCCAATGTCCAGTCCTGTGAAACGGCTCAGCCAGGCCATTGCCCGGCTTGCCACCAAGGCTGACAAGCTGAGTTTGATCCCTGGAACCTACATAGTAGGAGAGGACTCCCAAAAGTTGTTGGCATGGCAAGTGTGCACTAAATAAATAATTGTAAAAAAAATGTATTTAACAATACTCAATTGCTGAGGCAGTGAGATAGTTTAGTGGGTACCTGCCACCAAGGCTGATAACCTGAGTTCTATCCCTGGGATCACATGACCCAGCACACACACCCACACACATGCACACATAAAATACATAATGTAATGTTTTAGCTTTGGTTTTGTTCTTTGAAACCGGGTTTCTCTTTGTGTAGCCCTGGATGTCCTGGGGCTTGCCCTGTAGACCAGACTGGCCTCACATTCACAGAGATCCTCCTGCCTCTGCCTCCTGAGTGCTGGGATTAAAGGTGTGTGCCACCACTGGCTGGCTTGTAATTTTTTTTTAAATAGATTCAATTCTGTCTTTAGTCATTGGCATTTGTGATGACATAATGCTAACAGTTATAGTGAGCAGATGTCACCTACGAGCCCTTTCCAGACACAGAATCTGTCTAGCCTTGGGTTTGGGCCTTTGGAACTATGAGAGGCAAGCGTGTCTGGGTTCTGAGCCTCCTTGCCTGTGGAGCTTTGTTATTGCAGCCTAACCTGACTGAAATGCAGTCCCCAGTGAGGCATTCCTCCTGATCCTGGGAGCCACATGCCACTCCCTGATCTCCAAAGGGGAACACTGAGGGGGAGAACCAATAAGAGGTGGGGGGGCCTCAGTAATGGGCCAAGTTCCTGCTGCCACCAGACACCCCAGCTGGCCATCGAGTGACCTATATCCTTGGCTGGTTGTTGGTTTTGGAAAAGACAGTTAGCTTGCTCTCTGGGTTGGGTGGCTGCGGCCTCTGTCGACAGCCTCTCCACTCCCCCAGACCATTTCTCTCCTTAGAGAGCTTACCTCTCTGCGGGAGTGGAAGTGAGCCGAGACTAAGAGACTGGTACAGGGCGCACCTCAGTTTAGCGGCATTGGGGACAGGTGAGATGAGGGAAGGGAGCACTGGGGACAGGTGGGATGAGGGGAGGGAGCACTGGGGACAGGTGGGATGAGGGAAGGGAGCACTAGGGACTGGTGGGATGAGGGGAGGGAGCACTGGGGACAGGTGGGATGAGGGGAGGGAGCACTGGGGACAGGTGGGATGAGGGGAGGATCTCTTACCTCCAAAGGCCGGCCTCATGGTGAAGTCGTGCTCATCGACTCTGAGCAGAGGCTGAGGTTTTCCTGGTCGGATTTTGGTCACGTCAGGGTTCTTTTTATACAAGTGACTGCAAAGAAACAGAAATGTCTTTCCATGGCCCACCAAGGCACTGGGAGAGGCCCTGTGGGTGGATGACTCCCTGCAGGGCCCACCTGGTTTGTACTTTCTCTCTATTCTGACACACACAGGGAGAGAAAAGGCTAAAGTTCCCTCACCACAGGGATGGTCACCAGAGGGCGGGTCCTTCCAAACATCTCTAAGAACAGATGTCTTCCCAGGCAGAACAGTCTCCTACCCTGGCAAGTTCTCAGTGAATGTGGTTAAGCTTAGTAAAGGTTACTAAGTTTTTTCTTTAAAAATATTTCCCAAAGCTGAGCACGGTGGTACGGTGGCTCACGGTGGTTGGTACAGCGGCGCACAGTGGTACGGTGGCATACGCCTTTAATCCCAGTGCAGGTGGTAGAGGCAGGTGGATCTCTGGGAACACAAGGCCAGCCTGGTCTATAGAGTGCGTTCCAGAAAGCCAGGGCTGCAGTCAGACTCATGTGTTACAATGTGGTTTGTAATAAATACACTGTGACAAAAGCAGACACAAATCTCCAAACGCTGCTTTCCCCAGCTAGACCTGGAGTGGCTTCTGTCGTTCAGGGGACAGGTCTGTACACACACACACACACACACACACACACACACACACACACCACCTAGCTCAGTCCCTCCGTTGTCCTATACTCTTTACAGATTAATTTTGCCACCATAACCTCTCAGTCCTAGAGCAGTCAGATCCGGCATATTGGAAAGCATTTGCCTGCTGCTCAGGTTATTCTGGGGCAGGAGGATGGTTAGTCTATGGGACATACCTAAGAGGTACCATTTCTATTTCTCAGGCAGACTTGTAAAGGGTGTGACCTGAGCGCATCTCTGTGTCTGCGCTAAGCACAGTGCCCAGCACACCCTAGACATTCAGTAAAGTGGAAGCAATATCAAGGTGCTCCGACCAGCTTCTGGGAGGAATTTAAACTGAGTCTAGCACATTTAGCCAAAGTTGTTTTAAACCAGATGGTTCTTGGCCTTCGCTTTATATTCGAACTCCCCAGGAGCTTCCAAAACTCCTGAAGTTCCAAAAGTTCCTGTTGGGCACTGAACTCTGTGTCTTTGGGAGGGACCGGCACTAAATTCCCACAAAGCCACACCGAGGACCACTGCTCCCAACGTGACATCCTAAGATCCCGGTGTACCTTGGTGACTGGCTCTCAGACTTACCCACACTGTCATTGCCCGGGGAGCTGCTGCACTGCCTCTAGGGGTCTGGGTGATTCTGAGGAAACAGAAGTGCAGGACTCCCCAAAGCCCTGGTGAGAGCTAGGTGAGTGGAACCTGGACACTGGAAGCACTCTACCCTGGAGCTGCTTTAGGAAATTTCTGGAACTGCGCAGATGCAGGTTGGTGCTGACATAAAGGATGAGGTGACCAATGTGTGAAAGGAAGCTGGCCTTCTCAGGACCTGTGAGTTGTTGTGCAAGGAATTCTGGGGGTTGGAGAGATAACAGGGTGCTCTTGTCCTGAGTCCTCACCACCCTCTTTGTAGACTCTCATCTTACCCTTCTGTTCCTGCCCCACTCACTTTTAGGAAAACCAGCATTTCCTGTGTGGACCATAGGAGAAAGGTTTTCTGCTCTGTGACCTCGGAGCACCTGCCTCGTCCCCCCACCAGCTCAGCCCTGACAGTGTAATGGGACATCAAAGCTGTGCCATTCATGAAGTAGCCGTCAGAAATTGGCAGCCATTCCCAGCTTAGGCAGAATCCAACGCCATCACTCTCCTGTTTCCCCGTCACATTAGCAATGCGAACCTGCTAAGAACAACTCATGGCTTGCGGTAGTGGACAGTATAGATGTACAACGCTCCCATAATCACAGGACATTTTCTTATTAGCTCGGTGCCAGTTTAAGGGTTGACCAGCCCGGACCCAAACAGATTCCTTTATAAGCTGCAGCCCCCAGCTTAGGGCTTCTCTGTGGGCTGCCGATCTCCATCTCATAGCCCCGGATCTCCCATTCATTGCTCCACTTCCAATGAAGGCTCTGACGCAAACTGGTCCTCCTCCGTGGAGACGTCGGCATCCATACGGACAGCCATCTGCTAGTTCCCAGACCCTGGAACGACTTGACATATTTCTGGGAACAGCTCATCTGCCTAACATGTTCACACCATGGGGAGATCATTGCTCACATCCTCATGGGCCTAACCTAGTTGAGGAGATGACCATAAACAGCGATGGATAAGTGATGTCACCATGGTGCTGAATGGCATAGAATCACTAAACAGGATGAAGACTAGGAGATGGTTTGGCAGGGAAACTGTTGAGGTATGCCGTGGGGAAGTCTTCTGAGACGTGGAGGGAATGAGGAATGGGTGGAGTGAGCCAGGAGAGACGCAGGGCGGTGAGTTCAGTGCCAGGGGGCATGAGACACCTTTGCCTCAGTGGCCACTTACCTGGCTCGGTCCATCTGGCTCCAGATGACCCATAACCACGTCTTTTGACTCTTCCTGTCTTCGGGAAGCCCCCTTTCCTGTCTTCACTTTCTCCACTGTGAGGTTCTGAGGTAATGGGGCTCACGGAGGTGTCTCCCCTCAACCTCGGCTGCCAGTCCCCAGCTCCTCCCGCTGCCACGGCCCATCCCCATGAGCAATTAAACTGGACTCCAATGTCTCCCACTTTGGACCAAAGAAAAGCAGAAGTCCAGCGTAGGCCAGCCTGCTCTAGGGGCATCTTGTCAGCCTTTACCGGAAGTGACAGCAATAGATATGTTATAGTCCTCTCTGTTTCCTTTTATGAAACAACAGAGTTTACTTTTCTGAGCCAGCTTTGGGGTTCCTCTCTGCACACAGCTTATCCTACCCCCACAGCAGGACCTTCTGACCATGGATGAGCCTCCCGCAACATGTCATTGCCACCAGAGTCCTGGTTGAGCCCAGCGCTCACTCTGGTGCTGGCCACTCTAAAGGTTTGGGTAAACGCAGTGGCGTGTGCCATGACAGCACCCTACGAAGTTGTTTTCTACCCCCACCCCAAGTCCTTTTAGTCTCAAAATGTTCTTCACCCCAAATAAATCAATAAATAAAGACTATTTCTCCAAAGAGTTGGGTGCCATGTGCTTTGGCCTTCCCAGCCCTTGGGAGGCAGAGACAGGCGGATCTCTGTGAGTTAGAGGCCAGCTTGGTCTAATGACTGAGCTCCAGACCAGCCAGAGCTACAGAGTGAGACTGTAGCTCTGTCTCACAAAGACAAAAAATTCAGAGACAGCAATGGATGACATTGTATATGGATCTGTATGTTACACAGTGTGCTCAAAGAAGCTTGCACTATGCAAATGAACCACAAAGGCCTGTGCTATAAAACAGGAAAGCCTGGTGCTTTTTGCACGGCCACTCTCTGAACTACTTCCTTGGTCTGCTTTCTGTTGCTGCGACAAACACCATGACCGAAAGCAGCTTGGAAAGAAAGGGGTTATTTCATCTTCTAGCGTACAGCTCACCACAAAGGGAAGTCAGGAAACTCCAGGCAGAAACCTGGAGGCAGGAGATGACGCAGAGGGCATGAAGCAGCGCTGCTTACTGCCTGGCTCCCCATGGCTTGCTCACCCTGCTTTCTTATACCCAGGACTGGCTGCCTAAGGGTGGCACTGCCCACAATGGGCTGAACCCTCTTGCATCAATCATAAATCAAGAGGCGCTCCGCATACTTCCCTGTAGGTCAGTCTGCTGGAGGCGTTTTCTCAACTGGGGCTCTCTCTTCCTGGATAACACCAGCTTGTCCCAGGTGGGCAGAAATCAACAACACAGCTACTTCGCTTTCTCAGTGCTCCCACTTTCTCCCCTAGAAATGGTCCTGAGAAATGCCTCTACTTCTGTAGCCGCATCACTGCTCAGTCCTCTGTTCCAGGACGTAAGGACGAGGAGCCTGTTCCAGGGTCAGAGCAGCACGCCATCCGCCAATATCAAGGCCATAAGCAGATCCCAGCAAAGACAACCGGGGAGGTGCCTGAGGAGCTCAGAGGGCTTAGCAGATCACGGACATTAACTGTGCCCTCTGCCTCGTGGTCGCAAATCCTTCCTGTCAACACACTTTCCACATCTATCTAGGGGAGAATTAGTGAACTGGAAGCCACAGAATGCTGTCTCTTCAACGGGATACAGCCGGCTTAAATCCCTTGCTGCTGAGGCTCAGAGGTTTGTTTATTTAAAGGGACTAATTGATAATGGGAATCACTGAGGTCTCCCTGGGCCCTGAGCTATTGTCACAAGGGGCTCTTTCTCCACTAGTCTTTTCCCAGGAATGGCCCTTAGACCCCAACTCCTGAACCACACCCTCATGGTAAGAAGTTAAAACTGACCAGGAGGTGGTGGCTCAGGTCTTTAATCTCAGCACGTGAGAGGCAGAGGCAGAAGGATCTCTGTGAGTTCGTGGACAGCCTGATCTACAAAGCGAGTTCCAGGACAGCCAGGGCTGTCTCAAAAAAAAAAAAAAAAAAAAAAAAAAAAAAACAAAAAAAGAAAAAAAAAAAAAAAAAAAAAAAAAAAAAAAAAAAAAAAAAAAAAAAACCAGAAAAGCCAAAACAAAACTATTGGGTGACTTTAAACCTGACCTTTTGTGAAAAGAGGGGGAGGGTGTTCACCATGCCTGTGGGGCAGCTGTGTCCATGGGGCAGGTCAGAGTTGTGATTTGTTAACTACAGTAGCCATGATACCATTCTCATAGTGACAGTGCTCCGTGCAGGCTCTCAGCTGTGAATTTTAGACACCCCTCACCTATCATTAAACTCCTTCGGTTCGAGAAACTGAGGCTCAGCATCATTAGGAAAAATCTGCAAGGCCAGAGAGTAGCTTCTCTGACCTCTCAACTCCCTGTCATGGGCAAGAGTTACTTGGGGGCAGGAGAAGAGGCTGGTCCTGGTCCAGCAGAACAGAACCAGGATGAAAACCAACCAAGGGATGACCCAAGGCTGGGGCACAAAGAGATGGTAGTGGGAAAAAGGATGCCCAGACTCAGACTCAAGAGGGAAGGGACTGAGCTGGGCCTCTGCAGGCAGGAAAGGGAAGGAACTAGGGAGGAAGGAGGCATCGCTGAGGTAGGAGACAGAAAAGCAGAAAGAACAGAAAGTGTTGGATCAGAGGAGCAGACTCCATTGACCACAATTCAACACAAAGGAACACCGAAGGCCAGGAAGTCAGCGACAGGTTTTTAAAAGGCTGCTGTTGGGCAGAGTAACTGTCTTGTGAGTGGTTTGCTAGTGGATGCAGGAAGACTGTCGGATTAGAAGGCATGGAATCATGTGTGTAAGGTAACATTTGTGTGGTGTAGGACTATGTGAGGCAGACCGTGTATACTGTGTACTTGTGACAGGAACCACATGGGTGGTATGCACATGTGTGAAAGTGTACATATATTTGTGTGTGAACAAGACTTCTAAGAGGGGTCCCAAGGCTGTGAACAAAGAGCTTAATTCCTATGAAATGAAATTTTGAAAACTAAAGTATCAGGACCATGACTGGTGCCCCTGCCCCCAGACAGCCTAGCTCTGTGGTGGTTTGACCATATGCACGTCCTGAGAAACCAGAAAGACCCTGCAGGGTGCTTCCTATCCTCTCTCCATCCTTCCTTCAGTGAACGCACACCGCATCTTTTCCCACTTGACTCCTCATGGGACAAACTTCAGGAATGGTCCTCACCCCAAATGTCAGATTCAAGCTGTCCCCAGGGCCCACATGGTGCCAAGTGATACTCTGGGTCTTCTGAGAAGCAACAGAGGTTGTGGCAGCCAGGCTACCGAGTGGGGTCCTAGAGTCTGGGCAGCATTCTCAGGCACAGTTTCCTGCAGCGCTGTTCCTTGAGTGAGTGAGCCAGCAACAGCGTGACTCACACCCCTGAGGCACTCGTGCTAAGTAAAATGAGCCCGTTTAGGCTGCTTTCCAGCATGTTCTCAGTGGGAGGGTGTCCCGCAAGTTAGCTGTTGTTTTATTCTTTTGAAGAATCAGTGATCTAAGTCCCTTTTCAAGGTTCACAACGCCCCTTTGAATTAAGAAGATTCTGGAGATCTGTTGTGAAGGTATCTATTTAAAATGGCCCATGCCAAGGATTCCCAGCCTTCTTTGGCCCTTTGTCTCCTGTTCAGAGAACACCTGTGATCGCATTTCCCCAAATCAGAGCTCAGAGATGCAGCTAAGCAGGTGGATTCTGAGGGGCCCTTTCTGGTTCTGGCCTGTTCTTGTGGACACATGACCAAGGTAGGTCTGGGCTGTGCTTCCTGGCTGAGTAGAACAGAGCCTCAGAGAGATCCAGGGGTCCCAGAGGAGCAGGCTCCACTCAAGCGGTAGAAGTCAATTGTAATTTTTATTCTTAGTTTCCTTCTGGAAATCAGGAAGCAGCCAAGATTTAATCTAGTATGCCTATATAAAATACTGTGTGTGTGTATGTGTGTGTGTGTGTGTGTGTGTGTATGTGTGTGTGTGTACAGATAAGAGGTGGGGGTGGGGGTTAGTACAGTTTCCAGAAAAATGTTACCAGTAACAGTACATGATAAAAAATATTTGAAGACCACTGACCTAGTCAATTTCCTTCACAGGCTCAAGGCCCTGCAAATAAACTAACACAGACCCAATCTGTTTATATCCAAAGCACACACACATTCTCAGAACACCTGGAGGAACAGGTGCAAACCATTTCACACAGGTGTTCACGTCTTCTTCGTGCCCGACAGCCCTTAGGCCTCAGCTTGGGGGATCAAGTTCGGTACATTGTCCAAATCAGATTTACCAGGAATGGAGACTATTTTTAACACAACAGTTTTCAGTACAACTTCTGGGCCTAGCCAGTAATTCTTGGGAATGTCTGCGGCAGCATTCCCTGTTGTTGAGCATGTATTGGTGCATGTGGGGAGAGGCGGAGAGAGTAGGCGCTCTCTTTTTCCTTCCTGCCCCCCTTCCTTCCCTCTCTGCCAAGAAGCGGGGTAGACCAGTAGTCTCTCCCGGGGCCCCGGTTCCTGTGCAATGGGTTGTCCAGAAGTCCTGGACTTAGTTCCTTGCTTTTTTCTGCTTCCTGGACATGGGTTAGCCAGATGTCCTGTCTCAACTCTTTTTTTTAATATTGCTGACAACCTATCATACCCTTCTTCTAGAATTCAAAACTATAACTCAAAACCCATTAATCTGATCAAGTTCTTCCCTGATAATTAAAAAAGACAGTTATCTTTTGTCTATTTCTGTCATGCTAGGGCTCCAGCTCTGGGCCTCATATCTCGGCAAGCACAGAGCAATCCTTCAGCACTGTGTGTTTTGTTAAGAATTCACATTAAGTCCTTATACCGTTTCCCTTCAATACTTGGCTGAAGTCCTCTGGCCAAGCTCTATCTTCCATGAGGATCTAGCCTGACAGAAGCAAGCAGCAAAATCAGGGAATGGAGAGCCACCAAGTCTGAGCCATCTACCAAAAGGCTCCTGATGCCTATCTATGCCTTGATGTCAGAATCTCGGCTCACTATAGCACAGTGCTCAGCACTGTGGCCAATGTCAGCACTTTGGAGAGCTGGAAGCCTCTCTATCTGGGGCATTCTACTGGGACATTGAAGGAGGTACCCACAACCCCTTCTGGGAACACCTACTGGGAATACACACACACACACACAACCCGGCAAGTTTACCTTTGCTTGGGCATTTCCAGCTGCCCTGTCCATCTCTTCCTCCTGGGCTTTCTACTCTCCGCAAGAGCCATCAGGCAAAACAAGAAGAAAACAAGTCTCATAAAATAAGGCATTCTGCAAATATCTACGATGCAACAGGCAGTTGTGCAGGGACCTTCAACAGGGCAGGTGCCTCCTGGCTTGACCATGGATCCTGTCTCCAGCCTCCTGGCAGTGCTCCTCGGAGAGGCTGCGCGGGCATGGTTGGCAAGGATGAGTTTCCCAACCTCCTAATGACCCTGATGCCTGTCCAGCCCCCACCCCCCTCCTACACACACCCCACCATGACACAAACATCAGGCTTAGTCCTCCCCTCTGCTTAGAGATTGGCCATTAGTCAGGGAGTCTGTCCACCTGGGAAACTGGGATTCCTCTGAACCCTAGAACAGCTTTGGCTAAGGCGGTTATATAAAAAATATTTTAAATCTCTTGAACATGCCAGCTTTTTGCTGAGGTCATTAATCCCTCTCTCTGGCTGCGTAAAGCCAGTCTGTCACACCCAGCAGTGGGTCAGCTTTGATTCTGAGTGGATCTGCATGTGTTTGGAGAAAGCTAAGAAAAGACACTGACGGATCCAGAGGGCTCTTTGATCTAAGAGAATATGCTTTGCCTATGGCTGATGATAATCGCTTTTACCTCAAATGTAATGTCTTTTCAGAAAAGACATCGAAGATATGCATTTTGATTTTGAAGGATAGCGAGAAGCAAATAGAAGTCATGATTATGTAATGTAACCTCTTTTCTCTCACTGTGAGCACAAAATCATCTTTGCTCTTTGACCCTGAAATGTGTAAAGTCAAACATCATCAATTAGGCTGGATTTCTAGCCTTTGGAATGAAATCGTGCACACTAGAAGTATAGAGATCTATGAGATTATGTTTAACCCGCTAAGCAATACAATATGGTTTAAAATTAATTAAAGCTTTGCTGCTGTGTACTGGCAATGGGGTTAGTGTGATAGAAACAGCTCTGGGGATGAAGATTAGATGGAAAGAGACAAAATTGGACTTTTATTATGTAGGGAAGAGAGAATCAAAAGCAGGAACAAAGAATGATATGATACATCTTATTTTGTAAGGATCCCTAATTTGAGCCAGTTGTTTTGGGAATCAAAATAACCAAAGAGGATGATGTAAGAATATGCAAATCCCAAAGATGTAAGGAGAAAGACCACCAATCCAAATCATCATGGCCAAATTAATTAAACCGAGATTTTATTTCATCCGTGTACATAGAAGGTCTCCCACTAAGGCAGAGTTCAAGAGGTCGGCAACAGATATGGGCAAAATAAGGGGTAGGTGGCTTCCGAATAGGGGGTTTGGCAGGCAGGGTTACAGAAGCAGAACATAACAAGCTGGTGGTGACCAGGCAATCACAGCAACCTTCAGAAACAAAGTTGCAAGGTGGTCATAACAACTTTTTGAAACAAAGACAAGGTTTCCATTCCCCGCAACAGGCAGTGCAGAACCATTTGTAGCTAAGGTTACAGGAGGGGCACAGTCCAATCCTTGAGAAACAGAGGTTTAATCATCAACAGGAATGAGCCTAGTTTGTGTTTACTATAAGACGGCTTTCACGCCTAACATGGAGACCGGCTGATTTATCAAATTCAGTATTAGAATCCACGCCACACTGCTGCCTGGGCCACAGAACCTGCAGTGCCCTTTCCCCCTCTCCCTGATACCAACAAGCACCTGCTGGGGAGGCTAGCAAGGCACCCAGAGCGTCAGGCAGAAGACCACACAGTCCCGAGTGTGTCGGCAAGGCGAGGAGGTCAACTTCCGCAGGAAGAAGACAGCGCAGCTGTGACGACTGAGCAAGCAGGCAGCAAGGCCAGTGGGCTTGTGTTCCTAATCTAAGGAGCCTGCGTCTCCCCTGGTGAGTCAGAGCCTGGCCCTGAGCCACCAGCGAGCACAGAGAGTGAGTTTCTAGGAAAAATGAAACCTCTAAACCTTTTTATTTCAGGAGCTGCCCACTAAGGAGGGACTTTTGCCAAATAGTGTCTTCTTAAAAGAGAGTTCCCCCTTTCTTATTTAACCCCCGGATTAAAAAAAAAAAAAAAAAACAGTAATATATCTCATTCACAGTGTATCTTCTCACAAGACCATGGTATGCAACTCTAGCTAACACATTCCCAGGCGCCAGGGTTTCTCATCATGGGGAGTGAGTTTACACCAAAGGGGGTGTATTGGTGGCCATTCTGCTCCCATCAGCTTCCCTGCCTCCTGTGGAGGAGTTAGGGATACTGGCTTCAGGCTCTTGTTGTGAACCCCTACCCCAACAGATACCACACACCTTTCCTCAGGATTCAAGTCTCTGACCCACGGGCCCTGCCTGGTTCCTCTCTTCTGGGTCCCTACCATACTGTCTCTGGCGCCAGGACCTTGACTCTCTCCGGAGCTGCTCCTGGGCTGTTCGCCGACTGTCCACGGCATTCCTAACTCTTCTTATAAAGTGCATAAAGCCCAGCAATCTGCCTCGGTGTCCTGGAACCCAAACCTGAGACCTTTCTGATGGTGTCTCCTCAAGAGAAGAAGGAAGACAGGAATGAGACAGTCAGGATGGGCAGGCAGTGAGAATTTGATGCCTTCTCGGAGGATGGAAAGACAGGGAGATGATGGAGATGTGGACAGGAGCGTGAGAACAGCCTGCCTCGCCTGTCTGCTGATGGAGCCAGAAAAGCTCTGAGACACTTACAAAGCTCAAGTTGAGACAACAGCATCTCACCAAGGGCAGTGAACATACTGCAGAGGCAGAGCTGACGTTGTGTAACCTTGAGTTTCTAGAAACAGGCAAGCTTCTCAACTAGACAACTCCAGAAATCCACCTTTGTGGCCGTGTTTATGGGAGGAAGGTCTCTGTCTTTAGCCCTACACTCCTCAGTAAGTCAAGCCTTGAAAGGAGAGGCGAGTTCATTGCAGCCTTTACAGATAAAACTCGAAAACCACCACAATCCTAAGAGTCCCATTTGAAAGACACCCAAGTGTGAATCTCTCAGGAGCCCATACCCAGTGTTTGAGTATGTCTCATTCTTTCCCTGGCACCGCCCCCTCCACTTTCTAATAACCTCTGTGCTAAAGATTTAGGCTAAATTTTATTTTAATAAATCTTCAGTTCTGCTGGAATTCTCTCCTTCTCTTCCTACTTCTCTTCTTCTTCCTCTTGCCTGAATGGAGGTCCCTAAGGGAAGATGGAACTCTTCAGGTTCTTGCAGGATGTATGGGAGCACTGCCTCTGTTTTCCAAAGTAAAAAAATAAAGAAGCAACAGGATTCTACTGTGATGTTTAGTTGGATGGTTTAGAAGCTACACCGCTGTTTTTCCTGTCAGCTAAGTAGCTGCACATGACTCTACTGCTATTTTAATTATTGTCTACTGCCCATGGCCCCTCAGTCAGTGCCCTGTGGGCAACTCAGGCTGTGGCCTGGTGGGGCTTCTGGTCCCATGTCCCTGACTGCTGTGACTGCATATGTAGGTTTAAATTAAGACTCTATCATTCTATTTATCAATAAGACTCAGAAGCGAAGGCTGGGGTGAAAACCTGCTAGCTCAAAGAGGCTGGGTAGTAACTAGCTGGCCTTGCTTTTTGACCAGACACACCACAAGAGACACATCTCTTCACTTATCCCAGAACCAAAAGAACTCACGCTCTAGCCCTCGCCCTTTCTTTCCTGTGTGTCTTCTTTACCCAGATTGCTGGCTTCTCCATGACCAGTTCCTGTTAGCTACATACTGGCTCCACCCCGATTCAAGGTGTAACTTTATTGGGCAGTCTTGGGAGTGTCAGAGTGTGATTAAAATATCCCACAGCAGCACACTGCTAACCTACACTTCAAGTAGGCAAGTGTAGTGGAGAGAGGAGATAAACTTTAACCCTAGAATTTGTGTGAGCATTGGACCAACAGGCAGCTAGAGTAACCACCTAGATACGAGAAACTACCCCACGTAGGGCTAGGGGACCCCCTAGATGGGAATCCCCCAAGAATTTCATGCTGGGAGAAGAGAAGGAGCCATCCAAGAGGGAAAAAGCTCGAGAAGAGATGTACAACTTGTCAGCCAGCCTTACAGAATGAGACTGAGCCCTGACAATGTATTAATGGTGGGTGAGGCCACAGCGTGACCCAGCTTAACTGTGCGGGTTCTCTTTGTCCCTTTTCCAATGTGGCTACACTGAATAAATCTCTTTTTTCTGTTTTTTTTTTTTGTGTGTGTGTGTGTGTGTGTGTGTGTGTGTGTGTGTGTGTGATTTGGCTAGTTTAGCTGGATTCTCGAGAATTAGTTGCTGAACTTGGCTTCTCGGGTTAAGACTGTGAACCCCAAGTTTGGTAACAGTACCATCTGTACTGTTTTAATGAAGGGGTGACTGGGGCAGCCAGAGCAGAAGCATGGAAAGACCAGCTGAGAAGCTGACTGGGAAGGTAAAGAAGGATGTCAGGAAGGGAGGAGTCAGCAGTGGAGGCCCAGCATGGTGCGGACAGAACGCAGGTTATTGGATCTAGGAAGCAGAACACGGTTTCTGACTCAGCTGGCCGTTCCGGTTGTGAATCATTTGGAGATCTTAATTACAATGACCTAAATGGGTCCGTGGGGGCTGTGAGATGGGTCAGGAGGTAAAGTGACTTGCTGCCAGTCCTGACAGAATTTCACACCTGTCAGCTACAAACACTGTCTACAGGGTCTGTCTGCTCTGGACACTTAATGTAAATAAAATCCCACAATGCATAGCCTTCCCTCAGCACAATGTGTTCAAGGTTCATCTATGTTATAGCATATCAGCGTAACATGTTCGAGGTTCATCTATGTTATAGCATGTACCAGCATAGTGTGTTCAAGGTTCATCTGTTATAGCATGTGTCAGCATAACGTGTTCAAGGTTCATCTATGTTATAGCATGTATCAGCATAACATGTTCAAAGTTCATCTATGTTATAGCATGTATCAGCATAAAATGTTCGAGGTTCATCTATGTTATAGCATGTGTCAGCACAATGTGTTCAAGGTTCATCTATGTTATAGCATGTATCAGCATAACGTGTTCAAAGTTCATCTATGTTGCAGCATGTTTGCTCACCTATCCCTTTTATGGGCAAAGACTGTGTCCTATCACACAGCTGGAAGTCATGCTGTTTGGCTGTTCATCAGCCTGTTTCCACCTTTTAACAACAATGCTATGAATGTCTGTATAGACATTTTTGGTGTGACACAGCACATGTGTTGAGGTCAGGGGACAGTTGGCAGGAATCAATCCTCTGCTCCCAACGAGTGTAGGACCCTGGGATCAAACTCAGGCTGTCAGGCTTAGCAGCAAGTACCTTAACCACTGATCGATCCCACGTTTTCCTTTGGGATCAAAAGTGGACTAGGGGGGCTGGGGAGATGGCTCAGAGGTTAAGAGCACTGACTGCTCTTCCAGAGGTCCTGAGTTCAATTCCCAGTAGACACATGGTGGCTCACAACCACCTGTAATGAGATCTGGTGCCCTCTTCTGGACTTCAGGCATACATGTAGACAGAGTACTGAGAATACTGTATCCATAATAAATAAATAAATCTTTTAAAAAAAAAAGTGGACTAGGATTCCTAGGTCATACAGTAACTTCATGTTTCACTTTTTAAGGGACGTAATTTTTTAAAGTGGCAGCACCATTTTACATTCTCACCAGAAATAAAGGATTCCAAATTCTTCACAAAATCATCTGTGTGTGTGTGTAGAAGATTTATGTGTATAAGTGTTTTGCCTGCATTTATGTGTATGCACACTGTGTGTGCTTTGTACCCGAGGGAGTCAGAAGAGGGCATCAGATACCGTGTGGTGATTTGAAAAAAAAAATGGTCCCCAAAAGGAGTGGCACTCTTAGGAGGTGTGGCCTTGCTGGAGGAGGTATATCACTGTAGAGGCTGGCTCTGAGGTCTCACACGCTCAAGCCATGCCCAGTGAGATGACCACTTCCTGTTGCCTGCACAAGATGTAGGACACTCAGCTCCTTCTCCGGCACTATGTCTGCCAGCATGCCACCATGTCCCATGCGATAAGGGACTGTTTTCCTTTTGCTGTGATTACGGTGTCTTTACAGAAACCCTAACACACCCTAGAACTGGCCTTAGAGATGGCTTTAAGCTGTCACCTGAGTGCTGAGAGCCACACCCCATCTCTGCAAGGGCAGCGAGTGCTCATTCCCCAAACCCCCTCCCCACTTTTAAGATTGGGTTTTACTATGTAGCCCACACTGGCCTCAACTTCCCTAGTGCTAGGACCACAGGCTGCACCACAACTTATCGGGAGTTTGTAGTCTATAGTGTGAGCATCCTAGCCATACTTGTGGAGTGGCATCTTGGTGTGGTTTGATGTGCAGCTTCCCAACAGCTAATGATGCAGAGCTTCTCTTTATATGCACATGCTAGCCATATTCCTTTGCAGAAATGTATTCAAATGCCAGCTTTTTGCTTTAGTGTGTGTGTGTGTGTGTGTGTGTGTGTGTGTGTGTGTGTGTGTGTGTATTTAAAGGTCTCATGTAGCTCAGGCTAGCTTTAAACTATGTAGCCAAGGACTTGAAACTGATCCTCCTGCCTCTACTTCACACATCCTGGGATTACGGGTATGTGCCGCCATGCCCAGCTTCTAATCTGTTGTCATTTTTAAATCAAGTTATCTAGTTTAGCAATGAATTGCATTTATTTATTTGAGGGTTTTTTTTCTTTTTTGATTTTTGAGACAGGGTTTCTCCCTAGCTTTTGGTTCCTGTCCTGGAACTAGCTCTTGTAGACCAGACTGGCCTCGAACTCACAGATATCCGCCTGCCTCTGCTTCCCGAGTGCTGGGATTAAAGGTGTGCGCCACCACCGCCCGGCTTGTTTTTTGAAACAGGGTCTCATTACATAGCCCAGCTAGCCTGGAACACACGATCCACCTTCCTCCTAAGTGAAGGAGTACACACATGCGCCACTAAGCCCAGCTGTTACTTTCTTGATAGAGGGTCTTTGAAATACAAAAATAAGTTTTTCTTTCAATGAATTACAGCATCCCTTTCTTTGGTTCCTTGTGCTTTTGAACGTGTAGCTGTGAAGTTAGTCCTAGCCCAGGGTGACAAGGCAGTTTCTTCTAAGGTTTTATAGTTGTAGCTGCTCAGTTTTGACATGGGGTCTGGCTATGTAGCTCAATGGCCTTGAACTCCAATCCCCCCTGCTCCTGCCCGTCCAGTGCTGGCACCACAGGTGTTTGCCACTGGCTGTAGTTCTTACACTGAGGTCTACGATTCCCTTTGACTTCATTTTTGTCTTTGGCACAGGCTATGAATAGTCTAGCTTGGAACGCTGGCTCATTTGAAGACAGAGCCCATGGGCTAGAGCTCAGAGACGTTAGCTGAAGCAGGACTCCGGTCATGCCAGCAGGATGGCTTAGGCAATGGGAGAAGCAGAAGCAGGAGTCCTGAATGAAGCCTGGCTGTTTATAAAGAATGGCACCAGACTGGAACATCCAGTGGCAACTGCACAGGCTAGAAAGTGGCTATGAAAACAGCAACAAAAAGCGCAAGATAAGTGTAAAGATCCAGACATGGCACTCAAAGGAATAGACAAGAGGTAAGATTAGAACATCACCTTTGTTCAAAAACAAGCTGTGAGTATAGTCCCTGGTTTTACTGGGCAGGCCACACGGCTCTGAAAACACCCATTCAAAAGGTATTTGAACAGCTTCCTGCCAGTCTCAGTGGTTCCGGTACATCCTCACTACTCTTGGTCGGTTGGTGTAGTATAGCTATTTCCCTCCAACCGAAGTGCTCTCCTTTGAAAAAATAAGGGGAGCTTATAAGACTCAGGAATACAGGAAACCTGCAAGGCTTACGAAGCTCCTGAAACAAGATTCACAAACCCCATCCCGAGGTCACAGAAGCAGCAACTGCTTGGGGAAGACTCCAATCCTGCCTGTCGTCATGCAAGGTCCTCCAGGGATGCTGTTTCCCGGGTTCTCACCCAAGCTGAGGTGCCTTTTCCTCGATGTCACTGCCTTTAATTCCTTTGTGCTCCTCTAAGTAACCCCATTAAACTCACTAGTGCACTAGCATCGTCTTGGGTGAACTGTTCTTTGGTCTGGAGGTAGAGCCCTGTTTTCACTAGTCTCAGTGTCCCCAGGAAAAGTCTCTGTGTCCACTCACTACCTACTTATCTGCAGGTCCCTGTAAAAACAGGTCTGCGAGGCTTTAGATTCTGGGTATAAAATGGGCCCTCCTCTCAAGACACCACAATGTTTCTTCACAAACCAAAGCTGAATAAACAGAGTTCTTATTCTCCTGAAATATGAGGGAAATTTGTCATCTTCATAGCAAACTCAATAAATAAGTTTTTATTTAATTCATTGAGAAGCTTGATGAAATCATTTATTTCAGTAGAATAAAACAATCAGCAGCATGGAAGAGTAAAGTGCTACATAAACTCCAAACATACAGAAGGTCTGGAAGGCTCAGGGCTCACACCTCTACAAGCGGAACAGGCAATTTTCAAGCATGCTATTTTAACTACCGTGATGTGCAGTCATATGCTATGCTGGTCAGTGAAGCTGTGAGTTTTGAAATCTGAGAACTAGAGAAACAGGAATCCTAAGACTGTACCTAGCAGCGTCTACATGGTTTGGGCCATATGCTGGGACTAAGGGCTAAACTGAGGCTTTAACAATGGAGGCGCTTCAGTGATTCCAAGGTGGGGGTGGGAAGACAATTTTTAGATAGCATTATGGTTGGGAAGTAAACTGTACCACTTTGATGTGTGTATCAGGTGCTAAAAAATACCAACACACATTCGGAGGTAGCCAGTTAGCAACAGTGAGGGGAGAATGGATGAGATCACAAAGCAACCTCAGTGCTTAGCAGAGGTTCCCACGGAAGATGCAGCAGGATCACAGAGCTGCCAGAGCTGCCAGTCTGGCTGGGAGGAAGACTGCTCTAGCGATGAGCCATCTCAGCACAGGGTGACAGTGTGGGGTTTCTCTCCTAAACGGGAAGGCCACCCAGGCTTCCACTGGGCTACTGGCTTCTTCCTAGGAGACCACTGACCCAATCAATGTTTTTCATATTTGGTATTATAAACTAAGACCTCAAAATATACTTTTCACAGCAAGAAAATTTTAAAAAATGGTAACCTATAGTCTTCCTGTCAGGAGGTCATCACAATATTCTTGGCTTTTTAGACTTTACCAGTTTCATAAACAATCTGAATAACTATAAAATGCTAATCTATTAAACTTTAATAATTTAACTTATTACAGCATAAGAACCTTTTTAAATTTTAGGTGTTGACACAACGAAAACTGGCTACCAAATAAAAATGGAAATTATGTTAACAGACCCAAAAATCACATAATAGAAGTAAAAATTAAACTCACCTCTAAAATGATTTTGTGTGCTGTTTCTATCTTGCTCATAACTGTATTTAGTTAAAACCACATAAAGACTTTACAACTATACCCTGACACATACTTTTTTTTTTTTTTTTTTTTGTTTTTCGAGACAGGGTTTCTCTGTGTAGCTTTGGAGCCAGTCCTAGCACTAGCTCTTGTAGACCAGGCTGGTCTCGAAAACACAGAGATCTACCTGCCTCTGCCTCCCGAGTACTGGGATTAAAGGCGCGCTCCACCACTGCCCGGCCCTGACACATACTTAAAATATGTATGCGCTACTAACTTTTGTAGACTGACCTAGAACCCAGATAACTATTTATATTGTCTTTAAAAAACAAAAAACAAAAGAAAGCTTAAAAATGGGCATGATATATTTAAAAGCTCGGGACTACCTATATTTTCCAGTTAAATCAGCAATACAGGCCCCTTAAGAGCTCCCTCAAGGTTGCTGAAGGAACATGCCCAAGGCAATCCTGCCTTAAGTGGTCTCACTAGGCACTGATTACAAATTCGATGTCAGCATCTGGGGAACTGACTGGCACTAAGTGATAGATCAACTTTTCCATTGAAATCTTTCTTGGGCTTTGATTAGTGAACAATTCTAAATAAAAGTTGGATTGTTTTTAATCCCTCTACTACTGTTACTTGGGCCCTGAGTTCTTCTATTAATATTTGAATATTATGTATATTCCTGGAATAATTTAAAGCTACAGTGACTACAGAGCTGGGCATATAACTCACATCAGGTACAAATGAAAGCAGAGCAGAGTCAAACTTTATGATCTCCTCACCTAACATGAAAGAAGATCGAACTATTTCTTGGCATGGACGCTTTATAACGGCCTGTTCTCCTCTGTGTGCATACTGGAGGGGTTGACAGCATACAAAGTGACTACAAAGCCTTTCCTCTTCAAGTAATATCCAAAAACAAAAATACAACGAAGATCTTCATCAATGTCTGAAATAAAATTATTCTCACTGACCAAAGTTTCAAATACAAAGATCACAGAATGGGCAACCCCAGTCTGTCCTACTATGATGCTTTTCAAGAAGCTAGTGAGCAATGTGCCCTCCCCCTGCCGTTCTTCATCCTCTCTTCTACACAACTAGAGAGGGTACTCAGTAAGTGATACTGAGTAACCAGTAATACTGGTGGATGTGAAAACACCACCTTTTATCTGAAAACTCCAAAGGACTACATAGAAAAGCATTGCAAATCCATGGGAAAGCAGCTTGGGTATGAGCAATCACAATAAGTTATTTGTTTGTGACGTAGATTAAATAGACAAGGAACTATGGCTTCCAGTCCCTTAATCTAAGCAGGACAAATTGTTGGGACACGGCCTGAATGTCTACCTATAGCACAAAGAATTTATAACAATAAAAAAGTAATGAAGGGTAAATACAAAATAATATTTTGTAAACAATCCTTAGGTTATACCCAATGCAGAATGTTTAATGAAGCAACTGAGTCTCAGCTCTTAAGTCACAAACCAGCATTATAACTCAAAGTCAAATATGTACTCATTGGCCAGATATATCCGTCGGAATATAAGAGCTGCCAGTGCCAAAGTCAGGATGACAATGAGCATGGCAGACCCGCCGTGCTCAGTATGGTTGGCTCTTGGCGGCTGGCCTTGGGTCACGTCGGGGGAAGTAGACCTTCTCTGACTCTGCTGCTGGGCCCGGCGCTGTCGAGGGCTCATGGAGGTATTCTTAGGAGCTGGTTGGGTAGGTTGTGGCAAGGGTGCTCCAGATGGATTCTGGGTTCCATACTAGAAAACGATAAGAAAATCTGTTTAAAACTGGCAAAAACAAAACAAAACAAAAAACCAACATTTGTACATGCACTCATTAACAGTTTAAGGATATGATGAAGGTAAATCTACAAAGACCATGAAAATGCTAAGACTAGGTACCAACACTGATGAATAAGCCAGAAACACGAGTTATCTTGAGCCCTCACGAGGGGGAGGAGCCTGTTTATCAGCAGACACAGACGCTGCTCTGTCTCTCCAGATGGTAAACACAACAGCAGTTTCTGCCAGGCATCTGGGTACTGCTCCTCTTTCAGAAGATCCAAGGAGAGAAGCAATCTTTTGCACTTTCAACTTGGGAGTTACCCATTACAAAGAGTAGAAAGAATGGAACTCCAAGTCATTTACCTTTGATAAACCTGACTTCTTCAGTATTACCTTACCATGTCGACATCCATCAACCATAGTAAGGAAATAAGCCACACACTTTCATATTGCTATTGTAGAAATGTGCTTGCTTTCAAACAGCATATCCTTTCCCATAGTCCCAGACAAGTGAGCTAAACACCTCTTTAACACAGTGCTGGATATTGTACGCTGTCAAGAGTGCCCTGAGTACGTTGAGTCCTCAGTGTGTGCTGCTCTGTACCTGATGTTCCCCCAAAGCCCTGCTCAGCCAGAGGACAATTATGTGACACAAGGGTTTCAAAATCTTGAGTTTGCCTCAGAGATAATACAACTGGCAATACCACATTCAAAGAAGCCACACAATGTATGGACTATACTCAGACTCCTTGACCTGCCTCGACTGCATCAATGGCTTTTAATGCATACACTGGGAGTAGCTGTTACCACTAGAACTAATTTTTTCAGACAAGAAATAAGAATGAATGTTTTACTCAGAATAAAATGAATTAGATAAAAGGTATTTCAAACACTTTCCAACAGGGAAAATGTAAACGCTTAAAAGAATCAAATAATATAACCCCAATTCTTCTATTAATCATTAAGAGTATAAGCTTTGTGCTGGCAACAACTCTAACAGGAAGGAAAACTGCTGGTCTGAGTTATTTGCAGGATTTCCATTTGAAAGCTGACATCCACTTCCACATTATGATGTGCTAGCTGAGTGTGATGGCTCCCGCCTGTAAAAGCAGCATTGAGTGTAAAGACGGAGATGTTGAACTCAAGGCCAGCTTGGGCTACCTCCAAATATTCCGAGCATTTTCCGAGCATCCACAAAAACCTGGGTTTGATCCCTAGGATACGAATAAAGCTTAGATAATCTGAGTTTCTTAAAATTATTCTTTGTAGTTTCTTAAATGGTCTTAAAGTTATTCTTTGTAGTTTCTTAAATGGTCTTAAAATTACTCTTTGTAGTTTCTTAAATGTTCTTAAAATTATTCTTTATAGTTTCTTAAATGTTCTTAGTTAACCCATAGTACAGAGTTATAGAGAAACTACTGGTGAGTTTGAACTTAAAGTAGCTCCAATGCTGAATTAAGAGCTGCATAAACTTGGACTTGAACCTAGGGCTCCAAGGGACAACCTGCCCATGGAAGAGTGCAGACACATAAAAGTCAATGTTGCATGGTGGCATGTCATCACAAACGCCATACAGTAAGTGAACCAATATTCAATGAGTGAACTGAGTTACAGCAGCCAACAGAGAAGAATTACAGTCTAACTTCTGCATCCTTCTGACGCTCAGCTAAGAGCATAAATGTATTCAGTAGATCTGAGAACTGAGGCTTAAAGAGAACAAACAGCTGGTGACCCAGCTAGCCCTGAATACATGATCCTCTTGCCTCAGCCTCCCTCAGTGCAAAAAGTGTAGGTATGCACCACCATACCCAGCAACGAATAGGTTTTTTTTTGGAGACAGTGTTTCTCCGTGTTGCTCTGGCTGTTCTAGAACTCACTCTGTAGACCAAGCTAGCCTTGAACTCAGAGATCTGCCTGCCTCTGTCTCCCAAGTGCTGGAATTAAAGGCATGAGAAACAGGTTCTTAAGGAAAAAAGACAATGACAATATCACTATAGCCTAAGAGACTGACTCATACTAAAGTTTTTACTTATTTTTTTCCTTAGTTTGAGGGGAGATTATCTTGCCCATAAAATTAACAAAACAAATTATAATGGTTATATAACAATTATAAGCGTTTATTTCTAGTCTGGCTTTGTCTAGTAGATATGTGTTCCTAAGCCAATGTCTCAGCTCCCTCATCTGTACAATGACGATGTCCAATTCAGCAGTTGTGAAGATTAAATGGATTAACAATATAAAGTGCTTAAACACAATTACTTACTAAGTGTTAATCACTATTAATATTATTACTATTAACATATCCTTTTCGAGGCATCCGGATTTCAGTACAAAAATTAAGTTGTAAATTTACTTAGGATAGTTTGTAGCCTCATTAGTATGATTAATATATTTATAAAACAATCATTAAAACGTAATTGTATTCTGAGCACTTGAAGGTTAAGGCAGAAGGATTGGTAAATTCCAGGCTAACTTGGACTACATAGCAAGACATGTCTTTTAAAGAAAAAAAAAAAACACCCTAAATGGCTCATTGCACACAAGACTCTAGGCTTCATCCCTGGCATTACAAAATTAATCAATTGATGCCAAATACTTTAGTACATGTACTTTAGCAAAAATGCTTATATAATGTTTTATTTAGGTTTCTGTATTTCAGATACCTTTTGGGCAGTGACCATTGGCTAAATACTGATGAAATGTTAAAATTTTTCCTATCTAAATAATTATAGTCATAATTATAGTCATATAGTCAGTGAGTAAATTTTGTTTGCCTTTTATATTAAATAGAATGCTTTACTATGGTGTGCATGCACATGATACATGTGGGTGAAGGTTCCACGATACACTGTGGAGGTCAGAGGACTACTTAGTGAAGTCTGTCCTGTCTACCTTGACGTAGCTCCAAGGACTGATCTCAGGTTGCCAGACTTGTGTGGTAAATGTCTTTACCCACCGGACCATCCCACCAGTCCTGGAATGCTTTTTAATATAAAATAGAACGACTTACTCAAACTTTAGTCCCTGAGATCGCAGAACTGATAGACTGAGGAACATAAGCTGCTATCAGGTATTTTTCCTAGACTACTTACTATATCAAAGCAGTAAGTCACAGACATAGTAACTAAAATAGGTGTAACTGGAATATGTTACAAGACACCTGACAGTGGATTTAAAGTATACTGATATGCCATCTTCCTCCCTGAAAAAAAAAACTCAAAACTATTTCATTCTTTGTTTTCAATTTTTCTGACCTTTGAGTCCTTTAGGATTAGTGAGATGACTTAGTGCATAAAGGTGCCGCTGCCAAGCCTGGTGACCTAAGTTCAGTGCCAGGTGCACATGGCAGAAGAGAACTAATTCCCACAAATTGTCCTCTGCCCTCTATACATACATAATAGCATATGCACACCTTCCTCAATAAATCAATAAATGTCTTCTATAGGCCACATGGGGAAATAAGATGTGGTTACCTAGTCAAATAATCTTTAACAAAACTGATTCCAAGAGTGGTAAGTTCATCGTGTATACATGTTAAGTCACTTTCCCCTCATAATCCTCATTATTTAGCACCAATCCAGTAATATTTTTAATCAGTAATACTCTGATCACCTGTGCTGACTCACTGTTTAAAGCAATGGGTCAGAGTAGAGCTAGCTCTCTCATAAGAAACATTCAATCTTTCATCTAACAATTCCTGCCACTCACTCCACACAAGGCAGTGTTCAACAGGGCTGCGTGAGTGGAGTTTAAGTTCTGCATCTATGCTTCTAAACAGAGCTGCCAACCACCTGCTGCTGTGGCGTGCCTAGGGCTAGGACATGCTAGTGTGCTGGAGGGCCAACACTGATGACTTCACTAAACCTTCACTGATTTAAACTTAGATAGCCATGTGTGACCAGAGGACAGGTAGAACTACCCCAAGGCAAGGCAGCACCTCCCATCTATCAGATGCATGCTAAACATGCATGTTTTATGCGGGTTTGCATTATGTGAAAGAAGCATCCTGAATGACAGCAGGACTCAGAAACTATCTCATCCAACACCACTTAACAAAAAACTAAAGTCCAGAAAGATGTATTCAGAACAGCACAATTAGTGGGGCCGCTGGGCTATAACTTTACTACTAAGAAAAAATTTTCAGTATTTGATCTAGAAGGATCTTACCTTACTCCAAACAAGTGTGTGTTTGTACGCATGTAGGGTGTGTGTATGTTTGTGTAGGGGATGTGCGTGTGTATGTGGTGTGTATGTGTGTAGGTGGTGTGTGTGTGGTGTGTGTGTGTATGTGGTATGTATGTGTGTAGGTGGTGTGTGTGTATGTGGTGTGTGTGTGTAGTGTGTGGTGTGTGTATGTGGTATGTGTGGTGTGTGTATGCGGTGTGTGTGTGTATTAAAGGACAAGAGCCATACCGATGTGCCGGCTGTAGCACCCTGGAATGTTGTAGGTAAATCGTCTTGTGAACCATTTAGTGAAAAAGAGTGGTTTAAGTCTGATTCAGCGATAGTCTTTCCAGATGAATTGACTTCGGCCTATAAATAAGATATACCCAAGAGCAGTGTTAGAAGAAGAAATGTATCAGCAATCAACTACTCCCTCTGGGTCACCCTCATCACTCCTTTGTTATGAGCTACATCACCAGTCAGCTAGCTTTGGGCTGTCTGCATCTGCTATACGCCAGGTCTGACAGGAAGGGCACAAGACAGCCTGCATTCTCAGCGGCTGCTACCTGCTAAGAACAATGCTATGGCTCCTAGCCTCAATTCCAAGAATCCTTGCAAACTAAAGCTTTGGGGTGACTTTTAGATAAAAGTCTGAGGTAACTATGTGAGGCTAGCTTGGGCTTTCTCCAACAATAGTAAACAGTCCCAGGTTAACCTAATTACTGTAACTGCTCAAGTAAGCTGTATGTATTTCCTCAATCTGAAAAATCACAATATTCAAAACAAGAAAGATTTTAGGTGTAGAAGAAATCCAGGGAAGATTTTTATACTTCCTCTTTCAGGAACTATGATAAAACTGAAGAAAAAACCCAAGAACTGAACCCAGGAGCACAGAGGGCAGAAAGGCAGGTCAGAGGGAGAAGGCAGCATATGCTTAATATGGGTTAATTAAATTCCAGAAATACAGTGTGTTTACTGAAAGTATTAAAATATTATATAAACTTTATATTTGGGTAAAAAGGTAGAAAATTAGGAACATGCTGAAATATTAACAGCAGTTAATCTCAGAGGTGAGGTGGGATAGATTTTGCGGGTGAACTGAGGGCAGGGTAGTGGTGAAGGGCACAGTTCTGGGGGGACAAATGGAACTGCGGCGTTTCAGGAGCAATGCAGTGGAAACTTCCTGGAATTTATAAGGGTGATTCTAGCGAGTGCCCCCAGTAATGGGGGGATACTAAGCCTGAACTGGCCATCTTCTATAACCAGGCAAGACTTCTAATGGTGGGACTGAGACATCAAGCCAGACACAAAACCTTCCACCTCCAATCTGTTCTGCCTGCAAGGTGTGCTGGGCTAATGGTGGTGCAGTACTAGTAGGAATGGCCAACCAATGACTGGTCCAACTTGAGGCCCACAAAAGGGCCTGGATAGCCAGGAAGCAGAGGCTGGATAGCCCAGAGATCTAGGACAGAACCAAACAGGACTAACATAAATAGACAGACGGACGGACAGATAAATGAATAAATGAATGAATGGATAAATGAATAAATGATGCCTAATGATTTTCTGCTATACTTATAGACTGGTGCCTAGCCCAACTGTCATCAGAAAAGCTTCAAGTAACTGATGGGAGCAGATGCTGAGAGCCACAGCCAAACATTAGGCAGAGCTCAGGGATCTCAGAAGAGGGAAGGACTGTAGGAGTGGTGAGTACACAAGAACATGGCCCACAGGATCTACTAAGCAGGACTTACAGGGGCGCACAGAGACTGAAGCAACAATCTCAGAGTCTGCACGGTGCTGACCTAGGCCCTCCGCATATATGCTATGGCTGTGTAGCTTGGTGCTCCTGTGGGACTCCCAACAGTGGGAATGGGGAGGGGGTATCTCAGACTCTTATGCCTGCTCTTGGGACCCTCCTACTACCGGGTTGCATGTCCAGACCTGCTATGAGGGTTTATGCCTAGTCTTATTGTATCTTGAACTGACATGTTCAGTTGATATCCCTGGGAGGCTTTCTCTTTTCTGAAGGGAAATGGAGGAGGAGTGGATCTGGGGGAGAGCAAGGTTGGGGAAGGACTAGGAGGAGTGGAGGTAAGGAAAACTGTGATCAGGATGTAATGTATGAAAGAAGAGTAAGAGAAAGAAAGGGACAGAGAGAGAGGGAGGGAGAGAAGAGAAAGGGAAGAAAAAGACTAGGATTTATGAAGCACTATGTGGTATACGTGTTAATTAACATATCCTGACAAAGTCCGAAGAAGGTACTACTATTATTTACAGGTGTAAGGGGGCACATGATGGTAAAGCACTATGTCTGGGATGTCAGCAGTAAACGGCAAAGCTCATCTGAATGCAGCCTTTACCAGTCTAGCTATAACTATGCCCCAAAGTCTGCATGAGTGTAGCTTATATGTTTTGTATTAAGAAAACACTCTTTATAAAAATCTCATGTCAGTAGAACTACATTACTTCCCTTTTTATCTAGAGTTCAGCAGTAAACAAAAAGGTTACATAAACAGATCTGTTTAGGAGTTTATAATACCTTAAAACTAATTTGTCTCGCCAGTTCTTTGGCTTCTTGGTCAGCCTGGCTGGAATCACTTCCAGATTTTAAAGGCAATAGGACATCCTTCATGGCAGAGCCACAGCCTTCACAACAGAAATCTTGTGATCTGGTAGGAGACAATGTTGTTCAATGAGCATAACTCAAACAGCTGAGTACTAACTCCCCTTTTTACAAGATACTCAAATGGCAGCTAGAGTGCTCTTCCAGAGGACCAGGGTTCCATTCTCAGCACCCATATGGCAGCTCACAGCCATCTGTAACTACAGATCTAGGGAACCCAATGCCCTCTTTGGCCTTCACAGATGCTGCACATACATGATGCACAGATGTACATGCACGAAGGCAAGACATCCATAAACATAAATAAAAAAGAAACAAATCTTTAAAAACATTTTTTTAATATTTATTTATTTATTTATTTATTTATTTATTTATTTATGTGTGCAATATTCTTCCTGTGTGTATGCCCGAAGGCCAGAAGAGGGCACCATTACAGATGGTTGTGAACCACCATGTGGTTGCTGGGAATTGAACTCAGGACCTTTGGAAGAGCAGGCAATGCTCTTAACCGCTGAACCATCTCTCCAGCCCCTTTAAAAACATTTTAAAGATACTCATATATGGAATAACTAAAAGAAAAGGGCACTTAACAACTTCACAGCACAGTCACCCACAGGCCATGAGACAAGGGAGCAACTGTGTTCTGAGGAAAGTAAATGATTCATTAAAAAACAGCTTAGGTTTCATTTTTAAAAAATAAGTTATCTAAAGAAAGCTTCAGATCTACAGTGGCAACATATTTCTGTAAACTGTCTATTATACTCTGTGATACCATCCTGAAGAACCCAGACCATGAGCCTAGTCAAAGTCTGTGAAAAGGTCTAATATAAAGCTCCAATTATATCTTAGCAAAAACATACAACGGGAAAGAAGTCAATTAAAAATAGAATTTATGAGCTAGGCAGTGGTGGCCCGAGTCTTTAATTCCAGCACTTGAAAAGCAGAGGCAGGCAAATTTCTATGAGTTCGTGGCTAGACTGGTCTAAGAGTACTAAGACAGCCAAGGCTA
Source organism: Alexandromys fortis (assembly GCF_014885135.2). Lineage (NCBI taxonomy): Eukaryota > Metazoa > Chordata > Mammalia > Rodentia > Cricetidae > Alexandromys > Alexandromys fortis. The sequence goes on along the minus strand of NW_026067931.1, from coordinate 4,911,708 downwards.
CACAAAGAAACCTTGTCTTGAACAACCAAAGAAAAAAAAATAACAGTAATAATAATAATAATTTATGCTGGGTTTGGAGGCATACAACTTTCATTCCAGAACTCTGAGTTTGAGGCCAGTCTGGTCTATATAGTGAGTTCCAGAACAGCCAGAAAGGAAATGGTACTTTGAGTTGAATGAATTTCTATGACTATATAGAAAAACAAAACTAAGAGAGGGTGCGATCACCATCATATCACTACCTAATAAAAATTTCCTTTATTTTATCCCAGATCACTTATTGAATATCTAGTTGAAGCTATGCAAGCTGCTACAAAGATTGAGTGGGCTCCTTCACAGCCCCAGGGAGTTGATCTTACAGACAGCTGTGTGTAAACAATGGCTATGGCTCCTCCCACTTGTGATGCCAAGCGAAATGGGATAAAGGGCCAGTAACGCTTTCTAGGAAATTCTGTTTCACTGGAGTAAACCAAATCTTAGTAGAATGCTTCCAACTACTTTATTTTCTAGTTATTATTTTATGAGTACTGGTGTTTTGCCTGCTTGCATGTCTGAGCACCAGAAGTGTTCCTGTGCCCACAGAGAAGAGAAGAGGGAGGAAACTGGATCCTGTGGGGCTGGAGTTACAGACCGTTAGGAGTCATAATGTGGGTCCTCTGGAAGAGCAGTTAGTGCTGACCCCTGAAATCTCTCCAGCCCATCAACTACTTTTAAACGAATAAAATAGTTAGGCTGGCAATACAACTTAGTGGAAGAGTACCTGCCTGACATGGAATGAAATCCCGGGACTGATCCAAAATACTACAAAAAAAATATCATGAGATCAATTTTTTTTAATATTCTGATCACTCCAAGGAAATTTTCAGAGTTGGATTTCTACAATGCTAAGACTGGATCCTTAACCACTAATACCACTCGGCCCTAACAAGGAACTTACTTTTTGGCAAGTGCTCTTCTCTCCTCGGGTGTGTAATCTAGAGAACCTATGGCTCCCTCTCCTTTAGTTGGCATAAAACCAATGATGGCCAGCAATGCTGTCCTTACTGAAACAGAAAATGAACATCAATTCAGTGAAAGGAGCTGGGGCAGGAGCTGGGCTGGGGTAGATGCTATAGTAGTAGCTGGGTTCTGGTAGGAGCTGGGCTGGGGAAGAAGCTAGGGTAGGAGCTGGGCTGGGGTAGGAGCTGGGCTGGGGTAGGAGCTGGGGTAGGAGCCAGCTTAGCAGCGCAAGCGCAGGGACCCATGCCCCCTGTATGCTTGCTGTAAGAAAGAAAATAGAGCAGTGCATGCTCTACCCATTCTGGGGAAGCAGACAGGAGGCTCCCAGGAGCTTGCTTGGCCAGCAAGCCTAACAAATATGCAAACTCCAGGTTCAGTGAGAGACCTTGCCTCAAAAAACAGGGTACAAGAGAATTAAGGAAGACACCCCTCAACAACTGTTGTCCTCCATACACATCTGCACACAAACATAAGCATGCGCAGGTACACACATACATACACACACACACAAATACAAAATAAAAATTTTAAAGGGAACTAGGTTTACTCTGGAAAAAAAATCTGAAGGTTTTCAGGAGATGTGAGAGGTTATTAAAGTTCTATACAAACTTAGACATGGAAAAATATTTGTTAATTTCCAAGGGAACTACATATTAGCCAAAACATCTTTACTCTCAAGTGTATTATAAGCAGCTTCTATTCACTAATACTCACTGCTCCATGAAGGCTGCCAGGTTTCAGGATGATGCCCTGAGATGCTTAGGCAGATCTTCTTGCCTACTTCAAATCGCCCATTAGCCTTAGAAATAAAGAACGTATTTTAAAAACTGCAAAAGTCTATTTAATGCCTTCTGCTTTCCAAGAACCAATACATATCATATTTACATATAAATAATAATTTTAAAGATAATATTTAAAGAAATTTAACTCTAATAAAGGAGCGGTTTTTTGTCCTCGTATAGGCATTCAAAAACATTTGTTAAAGGCTGAATAAAGTTGTTTTTTTTTTTCTTTTTTTGAAGGTGCACTGGCACCTCTCTGAGCAGCACAGCTGGAACTGATGCTATGCCTTGTGCCTACTACAATCTATGTTTGCATAAAGAGAAGACACATAAAGGCCAAGTCACCTGACATGCTGGAGGAGGCTTTAAGACAGGAGCACTTTTTCAGAAGGTTAATGCCATTTAATTAGATAGAACGTGGTAAAGGAAGAGCAGAGACCATGACTTTGATTTGGACACAGAACTGATGGTTTATAGGAAAGTTACCAATGACATTGAGCAGGCAGGCAGAAATAGAAGCATGCTGATGTCAGTAAAAGATGGAGACTCTTGACACCTTTTTCAGAGATGACCACTGCAATTCTGAGCAGGTGAACAGCCACAAGGCTGAAGGAGGTGAGGAAAAAGGCACTAAGGCAGAAGCACCGCTGGGCGGAGGCTGACTCAGTCCTGCCTCATCATGGGTCATGTTCAGTAAATATTTGCTCAATCAAAATTGAAAGTGACTTTTTGAAGAAAGAAAGTGAACAACAAGAAGGCAATACTGACTACTGACAAGGACAGAGCTCCTTTTCAGTGTGATAAATCCAACTGATCCACTGGCTAACTACTGGTAAAAAGCTGTTATCTATTGCCCAACACACACACACACTCATATACACCAGCCCCTTTCTCCAAGCTATAGTCAGTCTCTCTCTCTCTTTCTCTTACACAAACACACACACACACCTCTCCACCTCTCCCATACACCAGCCCCTTTCTCCAGGCTGCAGTGATATTTCATTTGTATTTTAATAAGTAAAGCTTGCCTGAAGATCAGAAGGCAAAACAGCCACATTGGTCAGCCAAACAGGCCAGGCACTGGTGGCACACACCTTTAACCAAAGTAGCCACACTAGTTAGTCACAGAGGCCAGGCAGTGGTGGTACACGCCTTTAGTCCCTGCACTAGTGAGGAATATAAGGCAGGATGAGACAGGAGCTTGCTCTCTGTCAGTCTGGAGATTTCAGAGATAAGAGCTCTCTAGTGGCTTGGCTGCTTTGCTTCCTGATCTTCAGGTTGAATCCCAGTACCTGTCTCAGGGTTTTTATTATTCATGCTACAGCAGACCTCTTGTTTCTCCCAGTTAACTGAAATAAGTCCTAACATGGGAGCCTAAAGGACTGCCCCAGCCTTCATATCAACATCAACAGTTAGCAGTAACAGCCAGTGCATGCTGAGCAGCTTCTAGACGCCTGGAACTTTAGGATGTGGCTGTACTTGCCACAAACAACATTCCATCAGACAGAAACAAAGATAATATACAACCTCCAGGCGGGTAATGGAAAGAGCACTGCTCAGGGCCCTGGCCAGCTAACCCTAAAACAAGCACCTTGTGCACGCTCCCGAGCACAGCTGGAGCTAACGCCTGTGTCAGAGAAGACTCGATGAACAGGATGAAGACCGAAGCTGTAGCAGTTCTCGGGTAAGTTTCAACAGACATTTGTGAAACGACTGCAATAGTCTACACACGAGTAAGGTCATCAAAGAGAAGACACGGCAACAAAAAGGTCTGTGCGTGTATGGATGGATGGATGTGTGCTGCCTTTTTCACGGTTAGGAAAGGGTTAAACCTAAGTGAGACTGGGACAGTTTAGCAATCCAGAGAGTTAATATAACAATATTCTTCTTTCACATGAAAAGAGAAGACAGAAAGGCAGAAGTTCTGAGATACAAACAGAAATAAAACACATTTATTAAGGTTTCTAAGCGCTATCATAGATCCTGATCTTTCTTTCCGCGTCAGCCATTACACCTCACTGCACATATGAGGGAACTCATGAAAACGGTGTGAGATGGGTGGGAAACTGGAGCTGACGTGAGCTGCACTCAGCATCACCACATCCAGGCGGCATGTCACGGAGTCCTAACAACTGTGCTACGACATTATGCATTCGCCAGTATCACCAGTGCTTCACAGATACAACAGCTTCTTCGGGATTAATCCGAGGAGAAATTATTGCACTCCTATGGCCTAGGTGCTGATGGCAATTAGAATATTCTACTTCATTTCTTATAAATATGCTGACTACATTTGTAGATAACTGGAGAAGTTACCCACAAGCACTGTAAAATGCCAAGAACTCTTACCGTTAGCAGAATAATGCTCGGTGGTTTCATGGGGTACTCTGGTGGCAGAACTATGCGTCCATGATAAACTCCTCCATCAAAATCAGAATCTGGGGGCCCTCTAACTGTGAAGTGCCATTCAAAAAGGTTATCCTAAGCAAAAACAAGAATCCACAGGATCAAGAACATTTAAACATTTTATCATTTTTATTAATAGTAACATTAAAAATGCCAAGTGAGGGAAATCAAATGTTTCCTAATAGTGCTATTAGCCTCTAATGCTCAAGATGCCTCAAAAGTCATAAGCAAAAAGGTGTTATTTAACATAAATTTTATGTTTCATAAAAGATGAAATCTCTTTTAACCAAATATTTAATTTGGTTTAAAATTTAAATTTAAAAATTATATATTCATAAATAGGATCCATTTAAACTGTAAATTAATGTCTCAAAAAATCAATTAGTGGAAATAGTCAAATCATTAGTATATATTTGAGTTGTCTTAACAAAGCTTTAAAAAGTATTCTTCATTATGTATAACTGGCCAGTAATATTAGTAATGTACATGTCACTGTACATTACTAAGTTCTTACACATACTATATCTTCACTATTACCATGAAAACCCGACTATGCACAGTCAGCACCCTCCTTTCAGAAAGAGCAGGAAGAGATGCTTGTGTCGGTAGCTGCAAAGACCCCACAACGGTCTGAGTCTTCCTGAAAGTGCAGTGTGTGGGGTTTTTACTGACCCTCCCTCCCTCCATACTGAACACCAAGTAATCACTCACAGACAGAATCCCTAAGTTGTGTTGCCAAAGGAGCCAGACAAAAGGCTAATAAAACACTCATGAAACAGAATAAAGTAGATCAATAAGAAGCTCAAAACACATCAACAGTCAAAGCAGTGGACACTACAGCACTGAAGCCCTCAGGAGAGACAGAAACCAACCTCCAGAGGCTGAGCGTGGTAATGATCAGTGGGGTCTTTCAATTCGGCCGCTTCTTTCATCAGTCGTTTAACAGCTGAAAGAAAATGGAGATATTTAAAACATACCTGTCCATTGATTGGCACAGGCTGATAAAAGCCTTCCTAGCCAGGTGTGGGGGCGCATGCCTTTAATTCCAGTTCTCAGGGAGTAGAGGCAGGTGAATCTTTGTGAGTTCAAGGACACCCCTGTCTACGGAAAGCAGACAGAAGAAAACAGGTCCTACCTACCTGCTTTCCCTTGAAAGAAAACCAGGTAGTTGAAAAACAAAAAGCAGGTAGCTCTCCAGATGGGTAGGAACAGGAAGAGAAGATAGAGTGAACCATACAAAGGGTAGGTTAGAGTGTGGGAGACATAGGCTAATGGGGAAGCAACTCCCACACACAAAACCAGATCAATCTGGTGCTGCTTTTCATACAGTGTCGCCTGAGTCTAGGTTTTTTTGATCTAGGCTTTAAAAAGTTCCTAGCCAGGATTGAGGGCACACAGGTGTAACCCCTGAACGCAGGAGGTCAAGACAGGAAGATTTCAAGTTTGAGGCCAGCCTGAGCCACACAGCAAGACTGTTTCAAACAACTTAAACTAAGTTTACTTCATAACTTTCCATCTACTACTCTAAAGCGAGTTCATCCACTTTATCAAATACTTCAAGTACTTACTAGGAGCTAGAAGTGGCAACTACAATTATAAAATTCTAGGGCATCAAGGAGCTTAAAGTTAAGAGGCAGTCGGTATTAACACAGCATGAAAACATCTTTAGTAGAAACACATGTTTGACACAACCTCTCCCTCCAAATTCTAGACACTCAACTTGGTTCATTTCTCAGACACACCCTACCTTTTCTCTATTCCGGGCCTCCTTACTTATTGTTTCCTCCATTTGCAAAGCTGTTCTGGCCAGCCAGTGTCTGCACGCCTTTAATCCCAGGACTTGGGAAGCAGAGGCGGGCAGAGTTCAGAGGCCAGCGTGGTCTACAAAGTGGAGAAAAAAAAAAAAAAGCTGTTCTGGCATCTGTCACCATCTAGACTGGCTCCTACATATAAGCAATGCCTTTTGTTATTGTCTTATTTCACTTTGGTTTTGCTTTATTGAGACAGGTTTCACTATGCAGCCTTGGCTGGCCTGGAACTCACAGAGATCCACTTGCCTCTGCCTCCTGAGCACTGGGATTAAAGGCGAGTATCACCATGCCTGACCTTCAAGCAATTTCTTCAGAAAGGTCCACTTGATACTTACCTGTCCTTCCCAGAGGGACTAGAGATTCTCATGTGGGCAAATGAAAGTGTCTGAAAATAGGACAGAGACTAGGACTCCTGTTCCAATGTTCCTAATGGCCAGTCATGTTGGGACCAGCTTGAGTCTCTTGCTATGTGATGTCACGACACTGTACCTACAGTACCTGTTTAGCCCTTGTCTTTTCTGCTAAGTAGTGAAGGCTCTACTTCACTATGGCCTCTTCAGAGCTTAGAACAGAAAGTATAAAAATACAACAAATGAATGTTAAAGTCTTCCATCATTTCTCGTCCAAGAATCTGGAACTGTGACTGGCAACATTTTTTAAATGAACTTGACATTAAAAACTTTTTATTCAACACTGATTAAAAAAAAAAAAAACAATCCCTCTATGTTTTGGTTGAAAAGGTCAGTGTGGAAGGTCAGGGCCTCCCATCTAGAGGCCTGTGGAGGGAGACTGAAGGCTGTTAGGATGGCTCAGGAGATCTTGTTCAATCCCCAGGACTCAGGGACCCAGGACTCAGGGACATGCCTGTTTGTAAAGCCAGCACTACTGTAAGACAAGGTGGAGACAAGAAAAGCACCTGCAGGCCAACTAGAGCACACAGCAGAAACAGCAAGAGTCTTCATCAACAAGGTCAAAGCAAGAACTGACGCAGGAAGGTTGTCCTCTGACCTCCATACATTCACCTTGGCACACGCACACCTGCACACACAATCATAATACTAACAATGATGCTAACAGTGATGTCTTAGGGTCTGTATTGCTGCAACAAAACACCATAACTAAAAAGCAAGTTGGGGAGGCAAGGGTTTATTCAGCTTACACTTCCACATTGCTGTCATCACCAAAGGAAGTCAGGAAAAGAACTCAAGGAGGGCCGATTCTGGAGGCAGGAGCTGGTGCAAAAGCAATGGAGGAGAGCTGCTTACTGGCTTGCTCAGCCTGCTTTCTTATAGAACCCAAAACCATCAGCCCAAGGATGGCACCACCCACAATGGGCTGGGCACTCCCCCCAATTGATCACTAGTTAAGAAAATGCCTTACGGCTGAATCTTACAGAGGCATTTTCTCAACTGAGGCTCCTTCCTCTCTGATGACTCTAGTTTGTATCAAGTTGAAATAAAACCAGCCAGTACAAATATAATAAAAGTCCTCTTCTATTACTTCCCCTACTGACAAAAGCACTTTAAAGCAGGGTCTATCCTCGCTCCCAAGGTAGTTAGTTCATGGTAGGGAGATCATGCGGCAGCTGGCTGGTTACACTACATCCACAGTCAGGAAACACAGAGACAAGTGCCAGAACTCAGCTCATGTTGTCTATCAGTCCAGAACCCTAGACCATGGGATGGTGCACCCCACAGTTAAGGTTAGCCTAATCTATATAATCCAGTCCCTCACGGGAAATGCTCAGAGGCTCATCCACTGCCAGGCTGACAACCCAATGTTATGATGGTTAATTTCAACTGTCAATTTGATGAGACATAAAATCACCTGGGACATAAGCCTCTAGTTATGACCATAGATTATCTTGATCTGATTATTGAAGTGGAAAGACCCACCCACTGTGGATGGCACCATTTCCTAAGTTAGGATCCTGGACTCTGTGCACGTATACACATATATACCTATACATATAATTGTGTGTGTGTGTGTGTGTGTGTGTGAGAGAGAGAGAGAGAGAGAGAGAGAGAGAGAGAGAGAGAGAGAGAGAGAGGAGAAAGAGAGTGGACTTTCTGCACTTTGACTTTAGATACCATGTGACTACAGCCTCAAGCTCCTGCGGCCACAACTTCCCCACTACAATGAACTGTGAGCCAAGAATAAACGCAATCACCCTGCAGCTGCTTCTGTCAAGAGTATTTTATCACAGCAACAGCAAAGGAATCCAGATAAAAACTAGCCATCACATTCCTGTTTTAAAGCCACTTAAAAATACCGATTCCTAAGGAGAAGGGTCTCTATGGAATGTCAAGGTACAAAGAGCTGCCAGGCTAGAGCGGTGCCTTCCTCCTGACAGCCCATCTCTTGCTTCAGCCCCTGCTCCTCTCTCCATATTTCCTAGAGCTCTCTGACTGTGGGAGACAACATCAATTAAAGAAGGGACTGACAGCTGCATTCCTACTCCTAAGCCGTTTACGGAGGCCATCTGGTCTCTCCGGATCAAGACTTTAGGCTCCATGGCCCCAGCATCTGCTCTCCTCTTTCGTCCAGCTAGTTCACTGCTTACACTACATTTAGGACCAGAAACATACAAATAAAGGGATCTTTTATAGGCCATGTCTTCCAATCATCAGTTCCCTTGGGAAGTCCCTATCTTACTATAGCCAATTCCCAAGACATGGTGAATTTCAGGAGGCAGGTGCATTAAAAACCTGAGTCCTAAATGATGCTCCCAATTGCCTCTTCCTGTTCCCAAGAATGAAGGCATGTCAACAAAAGTTTAAGAACTAATGTTTTTACTTACAAAGACACTGTGAATGTGTTTACTTTTTTAAAAAAACTGAAAATGTGCCCGAGTTGCTCAGTAGGTAAAGGCACTTGCCACCAAGCCTGACAACATGGAGTTTGACTTCTGAGTCCCACCTGACGGAAGGAAAGCACTGAGTCCTCTCATCTTCATCTGTGTGTCGTGGCGCGTACACACACAAACACAAACACGCACACTAAATACATAAACACTAAAACAACACAGAGGGCTGGAGATAATCCAACACCAGCAGATAGGAAATGAGATGTTTACTTCCTTTCACGGAGCCATTAATCTACAAATAATGAAGGTCTGAGACTAAAACAAAGCAAGCATTACCACCAAGCTCCTTAGTATTTTAACAAGTTTTATGGCGCATCTAATTCACCTTCTCGATGAAATCAAAATCGTCTACACCAACAGGAAATAGAATACCATAATCTTTGAGGAAACTAAAAACAGGATGGAATTTATAAAAAGATACAAAAGTTAATCAAAACTCAACATACTTTGGAAATTTATTAACTCACTATGTAGACCAGACTGGACCTCACATAGATCTGCCTACCTCTGCCTCCCAAATGCTGGAATTAAAGGTACATCCTACCATACCCAGCTATGAATGTATTAATTTCTAAAGTTGCTTAAATTTTATCATAATCTCGAGTACGATGACCTATCAAGATTGAGCAATTTGGGGCTGGAGAGATGGCTCAGAAGTTAAGAGCACTAGTTGCTTTTCCAGATAATTCCCTGGTTCAATTCCCAGCACCCACATGGCAGTTCACAAACTGTCTGCTACTCCAGTTCTGACACCCTCCCTCACACAGATATACATACAAGCAAAACAATTCACATTAAAAAAATAAATCAATAAATTAAAATAAATCATTAAAAAAAAGATTGAAAAAAAAAAGATTGAGCAATTTCCTGACATTTCACGAGGCATTATTCTCTGCCATTCACCCAAGGACGTCTGCTGATCTAGAGCAACCGTGTGACTAACAAAGTACACACAACTTACCACAGTTCTACTTTCTTTTTAATTAATTGATTTTATTTTTACGTGCATTGGTGTTTTGTCTGCATGTATGCCTGTGTTGGGGTGTCAGACCTTGGAGTTCCAGACACTTGTTAGCTGCCATATGGATGCTGGGAATTGAACCCAGGTCCTCTGGAAGAGCAGTCAATACTCTTAACCACTGAGCCACCTCCCCAGCCCCACAGTTTTAGTTTTAAACTCCAACTAATTCAACCATTCTGGCATCAAATTGGTAACATTCAAGCATTTCTACTTTCTCTGCCTCTTTTTAATTCTTTAGGTTGTAAGTGATAGGCTGAAGACAGAGGATGTGGTCTCTTTAAAATTCAGCTGTGTGGCCGGCCAGTGGTGGCACACACCCTTAAATCCTTAAATTTGGTTGGATGGAGAGGACGTTTTTGTTTTTTGCATTGTTTTTAATGCACCAGAAAAAAAAGAAAGAAAAAAAAAAAAAAAACTGGAGGCCGGGATTGTCTAAATGAAGAAAATAAATTCTCCGCGTGAATTCAGACAAATTAGCAGTTCCCCCCCCCCCCCATCCAATCATGATTCTCAAGTACACAGCTCAACTAGTTCAGTTACAGGACATGTTTTTTCAATGTCTATAATTCGGTTCTTCTCCGAACACTGAAATGGGATATTTCAACGACAGATTCCCCCAAAATGCGAGTCAAACACCTAACAAAGTTACTCGGCAGCGACAGACAGGGTCCTGAGGATGCGAGTACAGCCGGGAGGGATACGGTCAGTACTTCCCGCTGACGTCGCCTGTACACCTGCCCTTGGCAGGACCGTCGCCAGCTCCACTCGGCAAGGACTGGGAAGGGGAGGTCAGGAGCCAAGGGGCGACAACCGGTCTGGGGCTCCGCAGCGGCCGCCCCGCCCTGCGGCCTGCACCCCGGGACCCGCAGCGGCCTCGCGTAAAGCGCGAACCCGGAATAGCCGCGAGAACCGGGGGTACGCGAGCCGGCCGAGGCGCCGCTCCGAGCCTCCAGGGCCCCCGCCCGGCCGCCCAGCCGCCCAGCCGCTCAGCCGCCCCAGCCCCGCTCACCCGGGCTCTTCAGGTTGTAGCGGGTCTCCATGGCGGGGCCCCCGCTGCCGCTCCCGTCGGCGCCGCGGCTGCCCGGGTGTCGCGCGGCGGACGCGCCTGCCGAGGGCCTCCGCTGACACCGCCCAGTCCGGCCCGACCGCAGGCGAGGCGCGAGGCGAGGCCGGGCCGCGGGGTCCGCCTCCCTGAGGGCCGGCCGGGCGCCGGGGCGTCGCCGAGCCGGGAGCCGGGTTGCGGACGGCCTGCGAGGATGACGTCAGAGCCAACGCGCCGCTGCGTCACCGCCCGCGCCGGCTCTGTGAGGTCGCCTGACGTGGCGGGCGCTTCGTGGCGGGACGGGCGAAGACCGGTGGCTTCCCCGTCGTTCCCCGGAGCTCGCGCGATGATCGGAGGAATTAGGCCCCATGTCTCTCATGACAGGGAATGGCTTCTCTTGCCCGGTGGAGGATCTGAGATCTGGATTCACATCCTCAGTGTCTCGAGCAATAGGCAAATAGCAACTGCCCTGCCCTTAATGTCTCCCACTCTAACTAGCATCTGAGTGTGTGGCGAATGGGGTAAACCTTGTACCTGCCGTCGACTGGTTATGGGACCGGCACGGTAGTTCTGGTGGTCATGCCCTTTACCTTGGCTTCCAATTCCCGTCCTATTAATATTGGCCATAATGTTTCCCATAGGGCTCCCCAGAACTGGGGTCTGTCGCAAACTTTTACTAGCTCTGCTTCATCTAAAAATAAGTACTTTAAAACTGTCTGATTTCTTAAATGAGTTATGCCTGACTAGCCCTCCGAAACGCTTGGACCTTGTAACCCTTTAAATGATAAGTTAAAAAAGGCCAGTGGTTTCTGGTTCCATAGCTGGTTGATCGGAATCCATGCTAACGTCTTACTCACAGGCCCCTTGGATCCTTGCATCATCATCGTGGGTATAATGACTGGGCCCTGATTAATTAACCGATTATTTCTCAATCCCTGCTCCTTCATAAAAGTCAAGTATTTGAAAAGTAAAAGAACTGCAGAGTGAGGTGACTAAGGTAACATCATTTTGTCCCGATCTTATCCTGACTCCATTTTGTGTCTGGTTGGGCACCCTTTCAGCCCCTACCTGATCTGACCAGTCACGTCCGCCCGTGGGAGCACATTGGGACTTAACATGGCTCAGATGCATAACCAAAATATCTGCTCAAAAGTCAAAACAAATGCCACCAGGTTGCCCTGACCTGCACCTGACAAGGTCACTGTGGTTTCTCTTTAGAAACGCTGTACCCTGAGCTTTGGTGCTGAGAGTTTCTTTGGGGCAAGACTCTGCTCTTGGTCGCTGGCTTAAATAAAGGGTTGTAATTTGACCTCGTATGGTGTGGTGGTCTGTAACGTTACACCTGAACTATAACGGCAATGATATAGGATAATAACTTGTAATGTACCCGAATAAAACTGAAAACTTAAATGAATTGCTTGATTTCTTTTTTAAGCCCTGGTTCTCCTGTGCTTAATTTCTTTAAGACTTCAATTGACTTCACCAATTAAAAAAACCTGTTATTTTTAACACTCTGAGGAATATGAAGAATAACATGAAGAATCAATGAATTGATCAAGCGTTCAACACACAGACCTTGTCCCAGGTTGTGAATGTTGAGGGCAGGGGACCCACATTCAAAGGGGTTTGGTTGATCTCTAGCGGGGGAAAGGGGGAACACATGGGGATTATAACTCAGAACTGCCAGCCAGGGATACACAGAGAAACCCTGAAGTGTTTTGAACTTCATCTTCTGTCATTTGTGGTAGCTCCTGAGACAGCTTTGATAGAGAGAGAGAGAGAGAGAGAGAGAGAGAGAGAGAGAGAGAGAGAGAGAGAGAGAGAGAGAGAGAGAGATTCTCCTTAAGATCATTGCCAAGAATAAAGTGAAAAGTATTCCAAATTAGTCCTGGGTTGAACCTTTTGTCTCCTCTAAATTGTAACTTTCTTCTAGGAAGAAGTTGGTTTTCTGATAAAATAAAGCATTCTTTTGACAGACCTAAACTTTTTGGGGGGAAATTCCCTTCCTATCCAGTTAGTCAAAAATTTTGTAACCTTTACGTAGTATTACTTCCTTTTCATCAACATATTTTCCCCTCTGTACATGTTTCAATTTAGAGAAAATTGGAGTTGAGTTTTCTCCTGCAGCAATTATGATTAAGTTTTGACATAATTTGATGCCGGATTTGCTGCTGGTGGTTTTTTTCAGCTAAGGAAGGAGAGGCCGTACTTCCTATTGAGCTGACTTTATACAGAGGAGAGCTCCCAAAGGGCCTGATGATGATGGCGTTGAGAATAAAATAAAAGGGAAATACCCTATTGCTCTTGTTTGGAAGGGGAACTCCAGGGGCAAGAGCGCCCAGAGACTGGTGGTAGGACCGGAATGACCATAGGCCCCTGCAGGCCTGGTTATAAGGTCCATTGCTAAGCAATGACAGGGAAGGTGTTACGTTGGAGGAGAGAACACAAAGAATGAAGGATCAGTGGAGAAGCACACTGGAGGTCAGTTTTGTTTACTTCTCTCTTCACCAGGTTATCAGTTGACTCTGATGGGGTTCATGTCCCACCCTAGGGAAAGGGCACTACTTGACCCTGGGGATGTTGGTCATGCAAGTGTATTGTAAATTTAACTCAATCACTTGTTTTTAAAAAACTAGGAATTTTTTTTATTATGTTTTTGAGTTTTGGTTTTTTTGTTTGTTTTTTGTTTTTTGACAGGGTTTCGCTGTGCAGCACTGGCTGTCCTGGAACTCGTTCTGTGTAGACCAGGCTGGCCTCAAACTCAGATATTTGCCTGCCTCTGCTTCCAGAGTGCTCCGATTAAAGAGGTGAACCCCACCAAAAATCAGGGTTCTTTATATGAGTTCACATTGAACACACTTTAAGTTTACTTTAGTTGTTTTGAGTTACTTGAGGCTTAACTTGAACAACATACACAGAAGACTATACAAGGGGATCTAGCTATAGACTGTACTCTCCCTCCAAGCTTGTCTCTGTAAATAAATTTCATGTGTGCTTAGCATGACTGCATGCAGAATCATGCTTAGAACTAATGTAAACAGGTTAGATCCCATCTCCTGACCCAGGTTCTAGTGAACCAAAACAATATCAAATTTTCAAAAATTATTATCCATAGCTAAGAAACATTTATCTGTAACTGAGAAGCAGAAACAAAAACAAGAGTCTCTGGACTTGGTGAGGCAGAAACAAAGGCAGACGTCCCCAAAATAAAAGGGCCGTGTCAGAGGAAGCAGACTTGGAGACCCCAGAGACCTAGCATAGCTTCTGGCTTCAGTCTCCTGCCCAAGCAGGGCAGTTAGAGGGACCCAGCCACACACACACACACACACACACACACACACACAACAAAAAAAAACACTGGCACCCATAGTCACTCTGAGGTGGAGTCCTGGACCATGGGCTGCCTGGGATCTTTGTGAAGAAGAAGGGGGGCTGCTCTGCTCCCACCCACATCACAGTCCGGCTCTGGGGACACCCACTGCTACCACACACCCTGTGCCACAGGCCATCCTGCCCCAGCTGGGACCTTATCACATAGAACTTGCCCCCTGTGGGCTCAGGGAGGAGGCTGGGTGTTAACTAGGTTCTGTCTCTTTGGGAGGCCATGTGTGGGAGAGAGCAATGAGGATAAAGAAGGGTTGAGATCAGACTCTGAGGGGCAGAGACTCTGGGAGAAATAGAGGAGGGCAAGCTGGGCAGGAGGGACCAGGTGAGGAGAGAGAGGGGCATGGAACTTGGGAGGGGAAAGAGAGAAGCAGATGGGGAGTCCCCAGACAAAAGACAAAATGAAAGACACCAGAAGACAGAGTCTACTGGGAACACCAATATAATGCCATTTACAGCATCACTTTTTCATGTGGCTTTTTAATCTGTATTTTCTTTAAGATTCACTTTGCTAATATAGTTGTGAGACGTGTGGTATCCCCCAGAACTGCAGAATCAGGGATGAGGGAAGGACCCTACCCGGACTTGCACTTTTGTTTTTATTTAGACTGTGGTTTTTGTGTCTTGTTTTGTTTCTTTTACACTTTGAAGCTTTGTTTTTTAATTAGTAATGGGCTAAGCTGGCTCAGCAGTTAAAAGCACTTGCAGAGGACTGGGATTCAGCTGGCAGCTCACAGCCATCAGCAACTCCAGTTCCAAGGGATCTCATGCACTCCTCTGATGTCCATCAGCTCGGGACACATACACATGCAGACAAGGTACTCACTCACAGAAAACAAGTAAAGCTAAAAAGGTTTCTGTCTTAAATTAGTAACAAAAATTACAACCTGTAGCCTCCTTTCTCTCGGTTCTTATGAACCAATGGACGGGTTTGGCTAGAGGACTCTCATCGTCTAAATTCGGCTCTAGAGGAAACACCTGCAGCTGTGATCGAACTGTGGCGGGGGCGGGAGGCATCGGATGTGTTTGCAGACAGCTGGGCAGTGCCCTCTGACGCATCTCGAGAGCTCTTCATGTACGGTCCCTCAGCCACTCTGCCTGTGCCCTTTCCCCCTTGTCCTGACCCTGCCACTGCTGGCTAACACTCCCCCCCCCCCCCCCCCCCCCCCCCCCCCCCCCCCCCCCCCCGGCCCCCCCCCCCCCCCCCCCCCCCGTTCCTAGCTAGCCAGTTGCTGATTGGTGAAGTTTTGAAGCCTTCATACCAACCTGCATAGCTTAGAGCGCAGCCCCTGCGCGCCAATGCGTCAGTTCCTACTCGCTAGGAACCAATCTCAGTAAAAGGCTGAGTTCAATACTTTTTAAGCAGATTGTTGTATTTCTCACTGTAATAGCCACAAACTTAAAAAAAAAAAAAAGTTCCTAAATACATGTTGCGTTCTTCATTCGGCAGACACAGGTCCACACACACAGGAATCACGGAACTTCTGAGAGCACTTCTGGGGCCCCGGCATTCTGGGCAATACTTACCGGTTTCCTTAGCTCACTCGTGATAGCACTATATAGCACTATACTGCTTTCCCTCGAAACTCAACGTGCAGTATAGGCAAAGCTTGACAGCCTAACCCTGGACTTCCGCACTCTCGGAACTCAGCACCCAAGAGGCCCACAACCTGCCTGTCCCATGAGAAACCATTGGCACTGGTTTTACGTCCCCAGAGATCTGAAGTAGAGTTGAGGTGCAGGTATTTGTAAACAGTAATATCTGACAGATGTGGCCGAGTAGGAAGTAGAATTTTTGGACTTTCAATTCGTTGGTTTCGACTAAAATACTGTTCAGGAAGACAAGATACCTTTTAAAATCCTGAGATGGTAGCCATTTTTCGTTATAAAAGCTACCCACCTCGAATGGGCGCAGAGAGACAAAAGTCATGCCAATCATTGCTGAGGGGTGAGCTTGGGGACATGCAATGGCGGGCATCGTTATTAGAAGGCTCTTGAGGAATCATTGAGGATAGAAAGAAACGGCACTCGGGAGGCAGGGGCAGGTGGATCTCTGTGACTTCAAGGCCAACCTGGTCTACAGAGTGAGTTCCAGAGTTCCAGAATGGCCAGGGCTGTTACAGATAAATCCTGTCTCAAAACACCAAAAAAAGAAAAAAGAGAGAAAGGAAGGGAAGAAGGGGGAGAAGAAGAAAGAAAAGAAAAAAGAAAAGAAAGGAAGAAAATAGAAGCCCTTATTTGTGGTGATTACTAGTATGCACAGCTAAACAGCCCTCTGGCCTGAGGGTGCCTTAATGATAGAGCACTCACCGGCGAGGCAGCGCCTGGTGTAGATCCCAGCACTAGGAAAAACCAAAAGAAATTACAGATCGTACAGAGCTGTAATCCCAGCGCTCTGGGAGGCTGAGGGGAAGACCGCAAGCTCCAGAATACCTGTCTTAAACAAGCAAATTAGTCTGCAATCCAGTAAACCCTCCACTGACAGTAACTTGAGGTGTGTACAGTCTGAAACACCAAGAAGGCTGTTAGGTCATCCAGTACGTCCTGACGATGAGGAAGGAATGAGAAGGAGCGGTGAAGAGCTGAACAAAATTGTGGGAGGAAGACAGTTCATCTAACCAATATTTTATATGATTTGTGATATAAATGCAAAGATTTAAATATACGGGTAATTTAAATGGACTGTATCATTTACATGTATAGCAATGTACATTAAATAGTGCATTTAAATAGTTTTTTAATTTCCGCACATAGATACATGCACCATGTGCACGCAGTGTTTATGGAGGCCAAAGAGAGCATCAGATTCCTTAGAATGTGAATTAAATCATCTTTTTTTTTCTTTTTATTTTTTCGAGACAGGGTTTCTCTGTGTAGCTTTGGAGCCTGTCCTGGAACTCACTTTGTAGACCAGGCTGGCCCACAGTGGTTACAAATGACGTACTATCAACAGTAAAACAGAGTGCTCGATTACAAACGACACCCAGTCTGTTTGAGTGCATACTGAACTTTAATCGCACAACAGCGCCATTGTTTTTATGAATTCCATTTCAGACAGTTGGCATATAACCCACGTTAATAGTATTGCTGTGATTTTTAGTCGTTTCTTATTTAAGGATCCAAAATATATAATGTTCACAAAATAACACTTGGTAAATGTTAATCAGCTTTTATTTCTACTCCTTTGAAAACACTCTATCCTGGTCACTCACACTGATCTCCATGACTAAAAGTTAGCTAAGACGGCGAGTCAGTCCGACCATAACCCAGAAGTACTTGACTCAAAAATCAAAAGCCTGTAAGCCTGTCCTGCTCTACAAATCTTCCCGTTCGCAACTCCTAAAACCAAACAAAACTGTCCTAGTGCGGCCGCCGTAGCCAGGAGTTTGCCCTTTCTGGGTATCGTTGCACTTGAGCATCAACACAGATCTACATAGCGCCTTAGACTAACTCCCAAATCTAAGAGAAAATATGAAACGAATGTGAAGATCTGTAGTAATCCCAGTCCCAGACTGGAAAACCTCACCGCTCAGCTGTAACTCCTGCATCTTTAGAAGTCATTGTCACACGAGGCCGGAGGCAGGAATCGATCCGTATCAGCATGAGTAACGAGAGTGCGGCTGTGATTAGGAACATGGGCCCTAAGCTGCAGGATCGATCACACGCCCGTGAACTGATGGGCTTTTAAGGCACATTTCAACAAAAACCCACCATATAACCAGCTTCAAAACGGAAGCTCCACTTCTACATGGCAATTTCATGTGGTTTACCAGACAGGCAGATGTCTTACCTAAAAAATAAAGTCTTATTAAAAATGCAATTCTCTGTTCAATGAGAAATACTTTGTAAAAACTATTAAGAAAAGGAACTGGGATATAAGCTTAATAGAGAACCTGCCCAACGTGCACAGAGCCCGGGGCTCAGTCCTCAGCACTGTTCAAGACAAGCTTGCTGGTGCTCTGCTAAGATCCCAGCACTACGGGGCAGTGAAGGCAGAGGATCAGAAGTGGGAGATAACCCTGGGCTACATAGCAAGTTTGAGAGCAGCCTGGGCCATCTCAAACCCTGTCTCAAAAAAGCAAACAAACAGCATCCTCTCCCTCCCTCCCTCCCCCTCTCTCTCTGTCTCTCTCTGTCTCTCTCTCTCTCTCTCTGTCTCTCTCTCTCTCTCTCTCTCTCTCTCTCGTGTGTGTGTGTGTGTGTGTGTGTGTGTGTGTGTGTGTGTGTATGTTGGGGGGAGGAGATGAGACTCTTCAGGGTAGCCAACCTCCTTCCAACCTGTTGGCCAAGGCCCATCAGGGAACAGCTCTGAAAATTAAGGGAACGGAAACTTCTCTGGGGTTCCAGACGCCTAACAATTCCTTTGTGGTCTCTGTACGGGAATTGTAAGGAAGGAGCCACAATGCTGTAAGGAGTGCTAGAAACCCCAGTACCGCACAGACTACTGGAGGCTCAGCTCGCAACATCAGACATCCATCATTGTTAGCAGCTTCGTGGTGCACACCTTTGATCCTAGCACTCAGGGGAAACAGAGTCACGTGGATCTGAGACTTCAAGATTAGCCTGGTCTACATAGTGACTTCCAGGACAGCCAAACCATACACAAACAATAAACAAGCAAGAAACCAAGTGTAAGATTTGGGAAAGGAAAAACAATTAGATAAGAAGGGAAAAAATGCTTTAAACACTTCATGTATTTTTGCAAGAGCAGCTCTGATGTCCCTAGGAATCTTTTCTAGGGTCATACATGCCTGACAGTGCTAACCTTTGGAATGGCTTGGTATAGGCCTAGATTTAGGACTCCAATTCCCTGTTCATCTAGAAAAACGAACCCATGGCTAACTTAGACCTCTTGAGGCGGACCTTTTCCCACAGGCCACAAGCTTTCCTGTGTCAGAATTCTCTCACAGAGCAAGTTGGTAGCAAGCTGAACTTGGTAGGCATGGGAGGGAGGACACAAGGCAGACTGTCACAGATGGACAGGTGATTCAGGTACCAAATGAAGCTGATTCGGATACCAAATGAAGCCACCAAGGACTAAACTCCATAGTGAAGACGAAAGACCTGCTCCACGCCTATGGCCATGGAGCACTAAAAACTGGTCCTGAACAAAGACTTTAAACATAGCACAAGAGGCCATTCACAGGAGCCAGACACACACAGGTACACAAGTGTATCTAGTCTGAGAGGCCATCTGCCACTGGGACTCTCTGGGAACCCTCTCGGCCTGTTATTTTACCTCCTTGGCAGGTACGGAAGTACCTCCAGAACATTCCCAACAAATCCATACTATTTCCCCCGTCTCCTCAAACAACATTCATATATCTTTATACTAACCGGCATCGTTTTAGAAATCTGGTCCCTAAGGTTCATTAGAATAACTCAGCAGAAAGAAGTCACCCACTTGAACACACCGACCACAAAGACGTGTGCCGAGGGAGAGAGTTGCATAAAGACTGGGTGGGTAGGAAGGCATGGCCAGTAGGGATACAGACTTGGATGGAAGCCTGGTCCTGATATTCTTCTAAAAAATTTCCATTCACACGCATTACAAACACAAGTTCTTACTGTTCTTGCCTGGAGCTCCCAGCCCAGACCTACTATCCCTGCTCCACTGAAAAATGATTTCCCCCATAACAATTGGTAGCAAAGGTTCCCCAACTTACAAAAAGTCTTTACCAATGTATTACTTTGGATGAATTTCCGATGGCCATATATGGACCATAGTATGCACGCCCTTGACATCAAGTACAGAAAAAGAGTTTAGAAAAGTCCTTATCAAAGTTCCTCTCCAGAGGAAAAATGTGAAAAAGTGCAAAGTATGTACAGTTCCTGGCAGTTCTCAAGGGGGGTTTTCTGATTATCAACACGGAAGTTTATATTTATGCAGCGATAGAGTGGGCTCACTTTGTTACTGTACAGGTTTTTGCTTCGAAGAGCTCATTTTATTTTAAAAAGAGAGTACTTTCTTTGTCCTGAACAAATCTACGTCCGTGTCGTAGGCTCCTCCTTCCTGAGGTCCAGTGTGGCTCAGCACCCCCATCACATGCGTGGGCTCAGGCTCCTGATAGCCCCCCTACAGCAGCATGCGAGGGGTCCCGTTAGGAGTAGCTCCTTTCTTCTTCCGTAAGCGACTCTGGACTTTTCGAGATTTCACCATCTTCATTCTCACCTCGAATACCTCATGGATGGCCTTCCGGAAGCAGTGAAAATTATAGTCAATAAGGCCTGCAGAGAAGACAAAATGACACTTTAAATGAGTGGCCCGAGACACAACCTGTCACTCGTGGCACCCGCCGCCAGCAGGGGGCAGCAGAGGCACAATCACGGAACAGGTCCAGCATGGCAGGTGGTCAGGAGAGGTGGGTGTTTCCTGAAGACTATTCCAGGAGCTTCTCAGAGTTTTCCACCAATCTCCAAAGGTGTCCGTGCCCTCAAAGATGTGAGAAACCACTGAACTGCACTAACTTCTTTTAATCATTCAGATTAAAGACTAATTGCAATTAAGATAAATAAAGGCTGTCAAGATGACTCAGCAGGTGTGTTTGCTATGCAAGCCTGCCGGACCTAACTAAATTCCACCCCCAAACACAAATGAAGGTGGAAGGGGCGAACCAACTCCACACACACAGTAATAGCAACAAACATTTTTTTCTTATTTTCAGAAAGGGCTGGCTTCACAAGCCTGACAACCTAAATTCTCCAGAACCCGTCTATGAGTTCAAGGCCAGCCAGGGCTACATAGTGAGACCCCCAGTCTCAAAAATAACTAAATAATTAGGTAGGGATTGGTTATTTTTTAGACAAACAATATGGAAAGATGTCATACACACAATACACACATTAAATATGAGCTGAGGGGCCGGGTATTGGTGGTGTACGCCTTTAATTCCAGCATTCAGAAGGCAAACACAGGTGGATGTACTATGTCAAGGGTAAGAGCTATAGAGAACAGAGAAACCCTGTCTTGAAAAACCAAAACCAAAACCAAAACCAAAAAAAAAAAAACAAATAAACTGGGCGGTGGTGGCTTTAATCCCAGCACTTGGGAGGCAGAAGCAGGAGGATCTCTGTGAGTTCGAGGCCAGCCTGGTTTACAAGAGCTAGTTCCAGGACAGGCTCCAAAGCCACAGAGAAACCCTGTCTTGGGGGAAACAAAACAAAACAAAACAAAAAAACAGATGATGAAACTTTAAATGTGTTCATTTCCCTACATTCCTTAGTTATAGCATTATATTAAACTCAACAACTAGGTTTCTAGTTAGTTTACTATATCCTACTAAACCTGCAAGTCATCAGAGATTGTGGCTTCTTAATAATTCACAAAGGTCTACATGATCATTTTCTACTTAAACTTAGTTTCACACATCAGATATTAGGAGCAACTGGACTTGAGCAGCATGAAGCATTTGCCTTTAGAAACTTTGTAGTGGGGACCCTGACACAACTTTAGTAGAGGCTCCCCGGGAGCAGACAGACAAGAGCAACATCTGAGCGGGAAGGGCATGGCGGCATGTCTGCATGGGACTCTCGCCAGTGTGCACAAGTTCATCCCAACTAGAAACTGGCAATTCCCAGGTCAAATGTTGTCAAAGGGGGTCAGATGAGGACTTGAAGATTATTTACCATTTTTGCAACTTTATAATTTAATTCTAAGATTAGTTCACAATAAATGAGTTCTCCAGCCTAGCTCAAATGTTCCTAGGCTTTAGAACCCGCTGCCAGCTGAAGTTATACATCGACGTGGGTCTTGTTTTCCTCAGCTTCCAAAATGCACAGGAAAGAACAACCAATGATAAATGTGGGACGAGATGTAGAATGTGCAGGTCTGTGTGCATGCACACACATAGCTCTACACCTCCAAGAGCCTAGCTCGCCAGCTTTTTCATAGATTACAGTTTAGTTAAATTTCTCCTTTCCCCGCTCCTTGCTCTCCTTAAATTCATGGCCACTTTTTCCATGTTACTCCATGCATATATGTATACACGTCTAAGTTCCCAATCATACCCTGCTCTGCTCAATCCCTAGACCACCACCTGTATGCTTATTTTCCAGGCTGATCATTTGGCACTGGACAACCAATTGGTGGGCTCATCCTTGGGGAGGACCACCTCTCCTGCTCCCTAAGCTAGCCATCTTTAGCTGAGGCTTGGCGGGCATGCCGTGTCTACGCACATTCAACAGGCGACGGAGGCGGCGCGGACTGAGGCGGTTCTTTCAAATCACACCAGAAATTACCTTTTCTTTCAAAGCTTTCCTCTCTGACAAAGCAAACGAGCGCCAAGAACTTTGTGACCTCTTTTAAATAAAGAACCGTTGTGTTATTCAGCTTTATAATGGCTGTGGACTCCTTGTCATACGGGGCTCCTGCTCCATCTTCTTTGAGACTAAATGGAGACAGAAACCAGAATGCATTTGACCTTCAAGAAAGAACTACAAACTGCAACCCAGCAAGAGACCCCCACCTCAGCACACAGAAAACTATCACCCTAACAGACCGTTTGTGCGTGGAGTACCTTTGGGGAAAAGATCACACAGGCACTGGAGGTGTGGCGGCCCTGATAGTCACCCTTTTTTTTTTTTTTTTTTTTTTTTTTACCAGCACAGTGAGTGGATGCTGTGGGAGCTGGCAACTCTCGAGGTGCCTGAGGAACGTGAGTGGAAGTGGGGGCGAGCCCTCGTGCCTCTGTGGCCAAAGGCATCTTGTTTTTATACAAAGGAACAGCTAGGTTGCCAAAAGTAAGGGAGAGACTTCCAAAGAGAGTTCACACAGACTGGACCAACAAACGCTTGGGCTTGACTTGAGCCAGAGGAAAAACTGCTAGAAAACCCAATTAAGAGGCTCTGGATAAGCAGAGTGGTGGTGGCGCAGGCCTTTAATCCCAGCACTTGGGAGGCAGAAGCGGAGGATCTCGGTGAGTTCGAGGTCAACCTGGTCTATATAGTGAGTTCTGAGGCAGTCAGGGCTACACAGGAAACCCTGTCTTGAAAAGAAAAAAACAAGAGGCTGGGGATGTAGGTCAGTGGTAGTACCCTTGTCTGGCAAGGTGAGGCCCTAGGGTCCATCCCCCAGCTCCACAACTCCACAGAAGAAAAGGCAGTGCCGGAGGAGGAATGGTAAAATCTGACCACACAGTAGATAGCAGAGTAGGCTAGACAGTGTCCTGCAACAAGGTGTTCTTATTCTCAGGAAATACAAAAAATCAGTAGATCCTCAATTCAATTTCCCAGCAGTCCAGCTAAAACATAAATGCCAGCTGTGCATCAGGAAAATACAAGCAAATGTGTCAACGTGGTTAAAACTGGCAAATCCCCACGAAGGACACACAGTCTATGGTGCGGTCACCAGTTCCAAAGGACCCAACACGCTCTTCTAAACTCTGAGAGTACCAGGCATGCATACATATACACACACGCAGACAAAACATAAAGGTTTCAGGCTGGAGAGATGGCTCTGAGGTTAAGAGACAGACTGATCTTCCAAATGAACCCGGGTTCAATTCCCAGCACCCCCATGGCAGCTCACAACTATCTGTAACTCCAGATACCCGACACCCTCACACAAACATACACGTGGGCAAAACGCTAATGTTCATAAAATTAAACAGTGACTGTCTCCAGACAGTGAGGTTACGAACTTCTTGGCTTTTGCTTTTAGTTTGGATCTAAAGCAGGCTTCTGCAGGCCAGGCAAGGGTCCTATCACTGAGCTCAAATCCCTGATCCCAAGCTAGCTTACTTTTTATGCTTGTCATAAGGAGGTATTGCCTTTGCAACCACAAAAAGTAACACAGCAGACAAAATAGAAGAGCCAAAAAAAATTACAAGAATAAAGTTGTTAAGTTTTTCAACTGAAATTGTTCACTTTTCCATCTATGAGCAAGGAAAACACGTGAAGGTGGAATACGTGTGTGTGTGTGTGTGTGTGTGTACGTCCATATGAGTGTGTATGTCTCTGTGTGTGTCGAGCTGCTAACTGCACAGAGCCTCAGCTGAGAGTCCTTCAGAAACAAACCACCTGGTCTCCAGGAGGAAGCAGAGAAAGGGTAGGAAGAATTCCTGTCCCAGACCCCCTGCTTCCTGGGCTGCCTGCTAGGGCCTAGTCTCCACCCACATTCCTGCTCCCGTGGTGCTGGTTACTGAGCAGGCTCACAGCTGCTCTGGTGGCTGAGTGTCTCAGGGTGGCTGTGACCGTGACCATGACCGTGACCATGACCAAACAGCTTGGGGAGGAAGGGGTTTATTCTGCTTGCACTTCCATTTCATTGATCATTAGCGAAATAAGTCAGGACCGGAACTCAAACAGGGCAGGAACCTGGAGGCAGGAGCTGATGCAGAGGCCATGGAGGGGAGCCGCTTACTGGCTTGCTCAGCTTGCTTTCTTTAAACCCAGGACCACCAGCCCAAGGTGGCCACACCCACAATGAGCTGAGCCCCCCTCCCACATCAATTACTAATTAAGAAAATTCAGCCCTTCAGGCACGCCTCCAGCCCATCTCACAGGGGTATTTTCTTAAGTGAGGCTCAAGCTGAAGTAAAACTAACGAGCGAGCACACTGAGGAAAGTCTGGAGCCCACAAACCACTGTGCTCCAACCCCGTTATCAGGGAATCCGTGGGTTCTCAGAACCCCAGCACTCCACTCCAGAAACGTCATCTCTGACGAAGCCCAACTGACTCTCCTCGTGTTTGCTTCAGCTGGTGCAAGTACCTCTGATTAACATCATCTACCTAAACAACTAACCACTTCTGTCTATTGCCACACGGCACAATAATGAACATGCATATCATTAATTATGGGGCCAGATAGTTGTGCTGTGCACTGCACCGGATTACCGTGGCAACTGAGACTGTAACCAGCCTCACTCAGCTTCCACTTACATCTTAGAAATAACAGACTACCGGTAAAGCCGTATGGCCACGTCTGATGGCAATAATAAATCACGACAAGCACAACTTATCTAGGCCCCATCAAGGCAGGAACATTATGAGCCTATTAACAGTGTTTTCGTTCTTACCACAGTCTTAGGAGTACGTGTGTTATGTGCACACACGTGTTTGCATGTACATGAACGTATATGTAACAGAGTTAACAGAAAAATCTCACAGGGTGGGCAAAGAATTTTCAGATAATGGAAGACAGAAGCAGCTAAGCTTGAAACTTCCAGAAGCTGGCGGAGCAGGCTGAATGTCAGGGGGTGTGAGGCAGAGAGCAGAGCAGGTGAAAATGCAAGGTCTAAGAGAACGGCCAGCCACGCGTGACATCAGAGAACGGCTCCCTCACATTCCAGCTGTGCAAACTTGCTCAGCGTACTACGGGGCATGGAGACTGCTTCTATCTCCAGTTATACAACTTTGCAACTGAAAAAGGGGGGGAGGGGGAGCGTTGGCGCACGCCTTTAATCTCAGCACTCAGGAGGCAGAGGCAGGTGGATCTCTGTGAGCTTGAGACCAGCCTGGTCCACAGAGTGAGTTCCAGGACAGCCAGGACTGTTTCATAAAGAAACCTTGTCTTGAAAAACAAAAAATACAACTTTCTCCGCTCTCTAATGTTATTTTAGAAAGTTTTGGTTTTTATGAATTGTTAAGGTCATAATAAAAATGAGCAGATGTCATTTGCCTGGTATTATAAGTCTCTGCTACCCAGACAATTAAAAGCAAATTTTAAAAAGTACTGAGCAGGTGTTTTCTGTACCAAACAGGGTAATGGAAATGGTCTCCATGCCTGTGGGTCTATTTTTACCCCATGGGGCGTACTTGTGTGTGCAGGTTTCTCAGCTTCTGACCATGATCATTTAGACCAGGTTCAAAGTCTAGTCTTTCTTGCTGACAGAAAGAACGGCTGCTAGAAAAGCCACCATTCTAAAGTCCGTTTCTGCATCTGTAAACCAAGTATAGTAATTGTAATGGATTAAGTAAAATGCTACGGATCCCCGAGTGGCTGCAGTGGCAGAAACGCTGCAGGTTACCAAGCAGCAGCAGTGGGTAGTGGGTCCCGAGGGTAGCCAGTCCCAGGCATGGATGCCGCAGTTCCCCAAGTGGCTACAGCTGGCCACAAGTCCCAGGCAGGGAGCCACGTGGTGGGTGAGAGACCTCGATGGGGCAGCCAGTCCCACAAGGAGAGATAGACAGATGGGCAAGCAATGAGACCATGCAGCAAGTCTCTGAAGGCTGCTGGTCCCAGGCAGGGAGCCACGCAGTGGGCGAGAGACAGAGACATGGATAGGCACGCCATGCAGAGGGAGGTTGGATATTTATTTAGTGGGCTATGGAAGAGAAGGGGAGACAGGGGGAAGAGCAAAGAGGGAGGGAAGGAGAGAGGGAGGGAAGGAGGGAGGGGGAGAGGGAGAGAGAGAGAAATAGAAGAGGGGAAGGGGAGAAGTGGGGAGAGACAGAAGCTGCCTCTTTGAGAGGGAGACAGGAAAGGAAAGGACTCAGGCTGGAAGCTGAAGAGTGGCTGGTCTCTTAAAGGGACAGGACAGATCATTACAGTAATCCCTAACTCATGGAACAACTAAATTAGATGATTGCAGCATGAATAATAAAAACCCAGAGACAGATATTGGGGTTCAACCTGGAGATCAGAAAAGCAAAGCAGCCTAGCCACTGGCTCTTCTACCTCAGACTGAAAATGGGCGAGATCCTGTCTCCACAAATCCTGAAGACTCCACGGCCCACACTCCACTCTCCACTGAGTTCCTGTCCCTTATATTCCTCTCTCCACCCAGCCATATCACTCCTGTCTCCACCTCCCTAGTGCTGGGATTTTAAAGGCGTGAGATCCCAAGTGCTGGGATCATCGTTGTGTGAGCTGTCTCTCTTTTAGACAGACTCAATCTTGTGTAGCCCAGGTTGGCCTTGAAATTCACAGAGATCCTCCAGCCTCCGTTTCCCAAATCTTGGGATTAAAGGTGTGTGCCACCACTCTCTGGCCTGTATGGCTGACAAGTGTGACTACCTTGCACTCTAATCTTCAGGCAAGCTCCATTTATTAAAACAAACAACAGACCATTATAGATGATATGTGTAACAAAGTTTTAATCATAATAGGCAGGTAACCAACAATTACCTGCGATTACTGGCATGTTAAATGATCTATTTATAGATCCCCGTCATTTAAAATGAAAGTACCAAAGTCAAGTGTACGAATGCAAAGATGCCCAGAAGCTATGAAAAGGCAGGCAGGTGGGCAGGCAGTCCTCCGTCCCGTCCCCCACGTGCCCCGCCCTCCCCACGTCTCCTCCCTGTTTCTATGACGCTGAGGACTGATCTCAGGACTTGCTTTGTAACTAAGCCACACCTCCAGCCCTGGAAGGACAGCACAGTTATGGCCTTTAAGAATACACTGTCTGGGGGGGAGGAGGGGCAAGGGACTTGTTCTAATTACAATAGAAAATAATGCTTTGCTTACCCATAAATACAAGAGATGTCGATCACCACGTCGATCATATCGCAGCAGAGCTCGTAGGTCTGCATGTCCACGGGAGTGCTGTCAGTTGCGATATAAATCTTACTGACCACGTCAAACAGAAATGCCTTTTCAATTCCGGAATTCTGACAGGGTGGGGGAAAGACACGCCTTAAAGAAACAGCAAGTTCCGGCCACTTCGGGGTTCTATGAAAAATGATACTCCACTGCACTAGTTAGGGAAGGGGACATGGAGGGGAAGGGACAGCAGCACGGAGGGCGGGTGCATTAAACAACAACACAAGCCTCCGTGAAACTGTCACAGTGACTCCTTGTACTGTGTACAGTCAACAGACAACGATTTTAGAATAAAGTGATTTCTTTCAAGATTTAAAAAATTATATGGTATCACCAATGCAATATATAAATAAGCCAAAATTATTAGGAACTCCTATTGTACCATTTTATTGCAATTTTAACTTGACTGTCATACATTTTATGATGGATTTGAAAGAACACATTAAAGGCTGAATTAGTCCAAGTTATTTATCTTTGGTAAACCATTTGGGCAGTGTTTCCTAACTCTTGGCCTGGCCTCTTTAGGACTCATCAGGTTCAGCACTCAGACAACGTTGAATTTCCTTATATTCATGTATTTTTGTTTCAAGGATAGTTAGGACTTGCAACAGCACAAACGTGGAGGTCAGAGGACAACTTTTGGAAGGAATTAGTTCTCTCCTTGTATCGTGTGGTCTGGACTGGATGCTGGTGGTAAGGCTTGGTAAACCTGCTGGCCCCCAAACCAGGCTTTCTGCTCCGTGTCCAAGGTAAGACTCCATTAATACTAATGATTGCCTCCCGCTTGAATAAACAATCCAAGTGCACCAGGGAAACACACACTGTCAGAGTTTAAAGGCTCTAAAACAAACGGTAGGAATAACCTTCAAGACTGATGCTGAAGTGCATGAAACGCAGGGAGGCATTACAACTTTTCACTCTTGCCGCGCGCTCTCGGATTCTGCGAACGACCTGAGCAGGAGCAAACCATCTACTTACTGAGATAAAGATGTTCAGCAGATTCTCCAGCGTCGGGAGCTGTGGGATCAGTTTCTGAACCACTTTACTGAAGGCTTCAAATATTGAATGGTCATAAATGCTCGTCAGATAAAAGCTGAAAGAGAGGGTAGTATTTCATCAGGTTCTCCCTGACTGAGCAGTTGTTTTGGGCTCTGTCACTAATGCCATTGATATTATGTACAATTTTAACATACAAGCACCCTTCAGAATTCATAATGAATTGGTCAATACCAAGTATGTCCTAGCAGCCAGCCTCTATTCCTCACTAGTGCTAGAGCCAGGCTCAGTCTGCACTGACTGGCAAGCTTGGGAGTTTGGCCGTCCTGTGTGAGCATCCTTACACTATACAGAGACTCTGCCCTCATCTCCACGTCCCGTGTGAGCATCCTTACACTATACAGAGACTCTGCCTTCAACCCCACATCCTGTGTGATCATCCTTACACTATACAGAGACTCTGCCCTCATCCCCACATCCTGTGTGCGCATCCTTACACTATACAGAGACTCTGCCCTCATCCCCACATCCTGTGTGAGCATCCTGACACTATACAGAGACTCATCCCCACACAAGCCTGTTGCCTCATTAGTAAGTTTTACATTATAGATACTAAAGCATGCCAATTTTTTCATCCCCCAATTTGCAAAGTCAATGATTATGTACTATTCTACCCCATAAAATAGATGAGAGACATTTTCCTGTGAATTTCTATCCTAATGATTTTCACCCTCATCTGTTTGAGGTTATAAATAACATCCTATTAGCAGTAACTATTTTTGAGTATCAGTTAGCATCCTGGGTTAGAGCCATCGGTTTTGTTGTGTTTTTCATATGAGATGAGAAGTTTAAACAACTTGTTGAATACAAGAATAAAACAAAACACTATTTTTGCCAAAGGTTAGCATTTAGCAAGTACACAACATTTTAGATTTCAGGTAAACAAGTAAATCCACGCCATCCATGCCTAGCCAGTCCCCACCCAGCCAGCTGTGGTGACCGAAACCCAAGTCCACTGGCTCCAGCTTTTCTTAGGACCCAGACCCTAAGGGTGTTGGCTCTTACCTCAGGTGAATTTTTTCTAAGCCAGCATCTGCAAGGTCATCGTTGGCCCTCTGGTGAATGTCTCTTTGGGTTTCAATTTTGTGATCATCTGACAGACCATCCACTTTATGAATAAACACCTCGAAGTTAATGTCAGTGTTCACTTTGTAGGCTCTGGTCACTGTGAGGTGGAGCCTGGCCAACGCTTCCATATAGTCATCCTGGAACAAAGGTCATGCCTTCAGCTTTGTTTCCAGAACCTTCTAGACACACTCATGGCCTGGAAACACATAGTTATGATCTCCAAAAATATTTTGCCAAACTCCCAACAACAACAAAATTCCGTTATTATGGACTTTAAGTATACAAACCTAAGTTTGCTAACACAGAGATGAGAAAATACAGCTAAAAAAAAATCCAGCTGATCTGGGTAGGCACAGTGTAGGTTGTTGGTTGATAGCCATAAGATAGGAGCCACAATTCCAGCAATAGAACCTAGACCAATACCTAGGTCCTCCAAGGGAACAGGATGCCTCCCAGCAATTGGGAGGCAGAGGCAGGCAGATCTCTGTGAGATCTGATCTACAAATCAAGTTCCAGGACAGCCAAGATTATGTAGAAAGACCTTGTCTGAAGCGGGGGGCGGGGGAAAAGCAAGATGCTCATGCCTGTAATCCCAGCATTCCCTAAGAGGCTAAGGTAGAAAGGCTGCTGTGAATTCAAGTCCAGCCTGAGCACCAGCGTAAGACCCTGTCTCAGAGAAAGAGGAGGTATGAAAAAGAGGAAAGTGAGGATGTAGAGAGATGGCTCAGTGGTTAAGAGCACTGCCTGCTCTTCCAGAGATCCTGAGTTCAATTCCCAGCAACCACATGGTGATTCATAACCATCTGTAAAGAGATCTGGCGCCCTCTTCAGACAGAACACTATATACATAATAAGTCGTAAAAATAAAAAATAAAAAGGGATCTAGAAACAATTTACCTCTGACAGAACCACTTCAATCATAGAGGGAGTGAGGGAAAAAAAGAACATAAAAAATAAACCACTTTAAAAAAAAAAAGAAAAGAAAAAGGGGAAAAGTGAGGGAAGAAGGAAGGCAGGGGGATCTTTCTCAAACATTATTAGACTTTCCTGTGACCTGCAGTAAATTTTAAAAAAAACCCACAAAATCAGAAACACTATTACCAACCTAAATGACAATGCCTAGCTAAGAATAAGCAACTTTGGGCTGGAGAGACAGCACGGTGGTCATGAGCACCTGCTGTTCCAGCAGAGGACCAGAGTCGGGTTCCAGCACCTAAGCAGGGCAGCTCATAACCACCTAAAACGCTGCTTCCAGGACAGCATGCACCTCTGGTCTTTGCAAGAACCTGTACTCATGTGCACAGACCCCCACACACTAAGACATGTACACACGCAGACCCCCACACACTAAGAGAGGTACACATGCAGACCCACACACTGGGACATGTACACATGCAGACCCACACACTGGGACATGTACACATGCAGACCCACACACTGGGACATGTACACATGCCGACCCATACACTGGGACACATGTATACACACAGACCCACACACTGAGACACATGAATACATGCAGACGCACATTCTGGGACACACACACACATGCAGACCCACACACTGAGACACATGTACACATGATTAAAAATAAACAATGAAAAGTAAAAATAAAGTAAATATACTTATTTGGGGGCTAAATTACAACCGTATCATAAATGCCTTAGATCTGCACTGGAGCTGCTACACAGCGCAGTACGGTATCTGAGTATTTATCAAGTCAGCATCGAAAATGATCTTTAGCCCTGGGTGGAATCCACTTACTCATAGGCAGCTCCTTAAACAGCACCGGCTGACTCAGGGGAAGAGGGTTCCCTGACCTGTACTAGGCACACCTAGTCACTCCCCTGGGCCCTGAGCTCCCGGATTTACAGTGCTGGAAGACAGACGGGGAGACTGGCCAGAAAACAGGTCTGTACACACTGGAGTGCCAGGAGAGCAGCTCCCGACAGCCCAGGCACAAGCTCCGGGTGGGCCTGGGGAACCCACCACGGGTCTGGCGCTGTATTTCAGTCTCTCCTCTACAGACCTCTCACCGGAGGAAGAGTGAACCCCTGCACTCTGAGCCCAGTTCTCGGAGCTGCTCACACAGCGCAGCCTCCTAGAGCAAGGGTTTGCTGAAGACGCTCCTTCTGTGTTACACACATTTTGGAAGGCTGACAGACGGCAGAGTTTCAGGGAACTCTCTGAACGCCACTCTGAACTGGGTTTGGCATTCCCTAGAGAAGCTGCTCCCTTTAGGCCTGGGAAATCCTCCAGCCTGCACCATGGTCTCAGACACTCTAAGGCCCCAACCTCACCCACCCGCCCCAGCGCTGGCCAGCCTGATCTCCCTTCCTCCTCTCCTCCCACTGAGGCTGGGGAACAGGGCTCCTCACCAGTCAATGTCTCCCTACCCTTGACTAACAACCAAGTTGAAGGAGGTCTACACAGAACTGTAGAACTGTTAATAAACTACTAAAAATAATTTTTATGACAGAAAACTAGATAATGCAGGAGACACAATTTGGAAGGATTTTAAATTCTTGCATAAATGCTATGACGAAACTCACCTTATATCCCTATATCCCCAAGTTATCTATGTGAACACAGCTATAGGAGCAAAGAACAAAAGTAGAACTGGTTATTCAAACACAGATGTGAGAGCTGGAGAGATGGCTCAGAGGTTAAGAGCACTGACTGCCCTTCCAGAGGTCCTGAGTTCAATTCCCAGCAACCACATGGTGGCTCACAGCCATCTATGATGAGATCTGGTGCCCTCTTCTGGCATGCAAGCATACGTGGAAGGAATATTGTATACATAATAAATAAAATAAATCTTAAAAAAAAACCCACAGATGTGAACCGTGGAAAACAAGATACCTACCTCACATTTCAACAGTCATCTACAAAACGCACAAAAGAGTTATCATAATCAAGTGTGTACTAATAATAATAACTTAATTCAAGGGCTAGAGAGATGGTGCAGTGGTTAAGAGCACTGGCTGCTCTTCCGGAGGACCCAGGTTCGATTCCCAGCACCCACATGGCAGCTCACAGCTGTCTGTAACTCCAGTTCCAGGGGATCCGACACCTCCATCAGGCCTCTACAGGCACCAGGTATAAAGGTTCACAGACATACATGTAGGTAAAACACCCATACAGATAAAATAATAAGTTAAAAATAATATTTTGATTCAGAAGAAAATTTTCACTTAGAATTTTATCTACTTTAATAACAAATATTGTAGCATGTAACCTTCTAAATAAACTTTAATTGCAGAGAACCTGTAATCATTCCACACATCTTCTGGCACCTGCCCCACATCTATAAAGTTTCCCAGGTTCTTAGTTAGGGTTCTACTGCTGTGAAGAGACACCATGACCATGGCAACTCTTATTAAGGAAAACATTTTATTGAGGTGGCACCTTACAGTTCAGAAGTTCAGTCCATTATCATCATGGACGTGGCAGCATGCAGACAGACATGGTGCTGGAGAAGGAGCTGAGTTCTACATCCTGATATGCAGGCAACAGGAAGTGGTCTGAGATACTAAGTGTGGCTTGAGCATATATGACACCTCACAGCCCGACTCTACAGTGACACACTTCCTCCAACAAGGCCACACCTACTTCAACGAAGTCACTCTTCCCAACAGCACCATTCCCTATGAGCTTATGGGGGCCAATTACATTCAAACTTCCGCAGCAGGTATATGATCTTATTTATGGGTTAGGTGAGTGTGGGCTATGACTGACAAGGAGCCTTTTCTGCAGAATCTGAGGGCTCTGGGAAATCCTTGTTTGATAGGAGGGCCTATTGCGGATTTAAAAACCTAAACCACTGAGTCAGCAGGATGATTCAGCAAGTAAAGGTGCTTGGCTCAGGTCTGACAAGAGTTTGATCCTCTGAGCCCACAAGGGACTTGAAAGGAGCCTCTGGAGTCTCTGACTCCACATACATGTGGGCTGTGGTGAACACAAGTTTGCACACACATCTGTATGTGCATCACACACACTCACACACACACACAGACACACACGCATGATTTTACGAAAACCACTGCAAACGGATATGGGTGAATGTGGAGAGGTAGGTGTCGCCCATGGAGTCTGTACCTGGGAGTCGATGACAAAGATCAGCGCTCCTGTGCCCCGGAAGATCATCTCGTAGTCAAAGGTCGGGTCAAAAAAGTCAATCTGTCCTGGGAAGTCCCAGATCTGGAAGTTGACAAAGGAGCTGTTGGAGACATCTTCCCTGCAGATCTTATTGGTGCTTTCCAGGAACAGGGTCTCACTCGGGGACATCTTGTGAAAGACAACTTTCTGTATGGACGACTTGCCGCTCCTTCGGAGACCCATGAGCAGGATCCTGGGCTTCACCTCAGTGCTGAAGGGGTCGCTCAAGTCCAGAACTGAAGAAACCACAGGACAAACAGGACAGGGTGAGTCGTTCTAACGCGGGGTTTCAGCTCCATGCCAGATGGTCTGTGACTCAGATGCTACTCTTCCAAACGGTGTCCCGTCTACCACCCACTCATGAGAGGAACAGACATCTGGGAACCTAAGGCCCTGAAAACTGTCCTAACACCCTCACATATCCCTAAGCAATACAAAGACAGCTGGGAGAGGAGCCTGCAGGCCTGGAAAACGGTGGTGCAGTGGTTCTTACTGTAGTGTATGGGACCTAAAAGTGTCTGAGGCAGGAGCTGCCGTCTTCCTTCCAGACACTCCAAGGATGAGCGTGTGAGATTCTGATTAAAATGTGAATCACAGAAGAGGACGTAGGCTCGATAAACGGAAGACGCGGGTTCACTAAAGAATCAGAACAAACTCTCGTGTTACGACAATGAATCTAGAGAAAAAAAATATCACCTTGGAGCACGAGCGATCCAAGAAAGGGCCATGGGGGTTCTGGAAACAAAAATATTCTGAGGACAAGGCAGACAGGATGAAAGGAGGACTCCACACCCACAAGGAGGGGGGGGGGAGAAGAAGAAGGGGAAAGGGAAGGGGGAGAGGGAGGAGGAAGGAGGAAGGGAAGGGGGAGAGGGTGGAGAAACAGGATAAAAGGTGGACTCCACACCAACAAGGAGGGGAAGAAAAAGAAGAAGAAGGGGGAAGAGAAGGGGGAGAGGGAGGAGGAACAGGATAAAAGGTGGACTCCACACCAACAAGGAGGAGAAGGAGGAAAGGGAGTGGGAGGGTAGGAGAAAGGAAGGAGGAGGAATAGGAGGAGAAGGAGGAGGAGAAAAAAATAAGCTCATTTCTACTACTATCCCTACTTTATTCATAATACTCCAAAACTGAGAACAACTCAAATGTCTATCAACAGGTAAATGGATAAGCAACTTGCAGCACATCCTAGCCATACAAGGAAGTAGGCAGGGGCTGGGTGATTGCCTAGTATGCACCAATGTCCAACACGGGAAGAAAGGGAGGGAGGAAGTTGTTGGCACTCACAGGCGAACTGCAGAGAAGGATCCAGTTCTATCTTTTTCAGAAAATTCTGAAACAATAAAACTAACATACAATGGCACACACTGCCTCAGTGGCTGCCTGGGGACAGGCGTAGGGGTAGAAGGGACTCCAAGGGGGTAAGGTAACTCTGCAGTGGACATGGTGCATAAATGCTCTACCTGACTGGGGAAGCTTTCAGAAGAATCATATCAAATGTGTATTTATTTTTGCAAATCGCATTCTAATGCAAGTTATTTTAAAACTGCAATCCCAAGGAAAAGAAATTGGATGAAACTGTGTTCAATAGGAGCAATGCCCTGGGGCCAGCCTGGGGAGTGGAAGTGCTGGGGATCTAAGGCAGATCATCAGACCTGGCAGCAAACACCTTCATCTGCTGAGCCATCTCACTGGCCCCACCTACTGATCTTTCTGAATACAACTTCTTCCAACAAATAAACAAAACATAAGCATTACAAACAATGTCCACAAGTTAAGTCTTTCTGACCAGGTAACATTGTTAGATGCAGGTGCAGTCTTTAGTTATGTCTGGAAATGCAGGCTGGAGTGTCTCCTCTCAGGGGGTGTTGTGGAGGGTGGCAAAGGAAACTTTTTGAAGGGGGATGTGGGTGTGTGAGTTTAGAGGTGTCAGGTAAAGTAAGGTGAGTGAGACAGACGTGCAGCTCTCACTGCACATGGGGCTGGATGTGTCTCCCTGCCGGCCAGGGTCCAGCACATACTAACTAGAGTGGAAAGATGGCAGCCATGTCAGCAAGATGCCATCAGCGGGGACCAGGGGACCCTGGAGGCTTGTGATGCAGTCCACCGCTTCGGTGAGATATCTAACTGCACGCAACGTGCCAGGGACTACCGTGCCACTTCTGAAACCTTTCCCAGCTACTGACAAGTACCCAAGGCATCTGGGTAAGGAGGCTGCCCAGATCACAAGGCTGGATGTGGCAGTCCACTTGGCAGCTCCTCCACGACATTAAAACCATACCATTCCGGGGCTGGAGAGATGGCTCAGCGGTTAGGAGCACTGACTGCTCTTCCAGAGGACCGGGGTTCAGTTCCCAGCACCCACATGGCAGCTCACAACTGTCTGAAGATTCAGTTCCAGGGGATCTGACACCTTCACACCCGTGCACATAAAATACAGTAAATAAACAATAAAAAAGAAAAGAAAAAAAACCATACCATTCCTTACCTTACAAGGTGACTTCATGTCAGCCATATGGCCTTCTAATACCAAAGATTCTTTTCTTCCCCGTCATTTAAAAAAATTATTTTACATACCAGCCACACTTTTCCCTCCCTTCTCTCCTTCCGCTCCTTACCCCACCACTCCCCCCACCTCCCACCCACTTTTCTGGTATGGGAGGTCCTTCTGTCTATGTGTTGCTTTTATTGGTTAATGAATAAAGAACTGGCTTGGCCTATAGCATGGGAGGAGGAAGGCGGAGTCAGGGAGAAGCCATGGAGCCCCTGCCAGAGTCAGACATGCTAAAACTTTGCCATGTAGCGATACACAGATGGCTAGAAATGGGTTAAATTAAGATGTAAGAGTTAGCAAATAAGAAGCTAGAGCTAGCGGGGTGATGGTGGCGCACGCCTTTAATCCCAGCACTCGGGAGGCAGAGGCAGGCGGATCTCTGTGAGTTCGAGACCAGCCTGGTCTACAGAGCTAGTTCCAGGACAGGCTCCAAAGCCACAGAGAAACCCTGTCTCGAAAAACAAAAAAAAAAAAAAACAAAAACAAAAAAAAAAGCTAGAGCTAATGGGCCAAGCAGTGATTTAACTGATGCAGTTTCTGTGTGATTATTTTGGGTTTAAGCTAGCCGGGAGGCTGGGAACAAAATAAGCAG
Source organism: Alexandromys fortis (assembly GCF_014885135.2). NCBI lineage: Eukaryota > Metazoa > Chordata > Mammalia > Rodentia > Cricetidae > Alexandromys > Alexandromys fortis. The sequence goes on along the minus strand of NW_026067931.1, from coordinate 4,874,488 downwards.
CTTTCTCCAACATTTTTCCTCCGTCTCCATTCAGATTGGGTAAGGCCCCCCACGGGAATCAACAAAGCATGGCACATCTAGCAGAGGCAGAACCACGCTCCTCCCCACTGCATCAGGGCTGAACAAGGCATCCCCACCATAGGGAGTAGGCTCCAAAGAGCCAGCTGATGCATCAGGAACAGGTCCTGGTCCCACTGCTAGAGGGCCCACAAAAGACCAAGTTACACAATTGTTGCCAAGGTGCAGAGGGCTTAGGTCTGTCCCATGCCAGTTCCCTTGCTGTCCGTCCAGAGTCCAAGAGCTCCCACAAGCTCAGGTCAGCTGTCTCTGTGGGTTTCCCCATCATGATCTTGACCCCCCCCCCTTGCTCATATAATCCCTCCACCCTCTCTTCAACTGAACTCGCAGAGTTCAGCCCAGTGCTTGGCTGCGAATCTCTGCATCTGCGTCCATCAGGTACTGGATGAAGGCTCTATGATGACAACTAGGGCAATCACCCATCTGATTACAGGGGAAGGCCAGTTCATGCATCCTCTCCGATATTACTAGGAGCCTTAGCTGCGGTCACCCTTGTGGTTCCCGGGAGTGTCCCTGGCACTAGCTTTCTCCCTATGCCCACAATGGTCCCCTCTATCAAGACATCTTCCTCATCACTCTCCTGCTTATCCCGCCCACCTGATCTCTCAAGTTCCCATCCCTTCCCTCTACTCCCCCTCACCCCCAGTTTACCCAGGACATCCCTTCTACTTCCTTTTCCCAAGGAGACCCATATGTCCCTCCCAGGGTCTTTCTTGTTTCCTAGCTTCTTTGGGGCTATGGATTGTAGCCTGGTTATCCTTTGCTTTATATCTAATAGCCACTTATGAGTGAGGACATACTATGTCTCTCTCTCTCTCTCCCTCCCTCCTTTCTTCCCTGAGCCTAAATTCCTCCTCCTCCTTACTCTCTCCTGGAAGCTCCGCCTACACCTCCCCTCTCACTATTGGCCATTCAGTTTCTTATTAGACCAATCAGATACCTTAGGCAGGCAAGTTAAAACCAGCAACACATCTTTACATAGTAAAGCAAATGCAGCACATTTTTGCACAATTAAATATTCTGCCACACTGCTAGTCTAGGGGTTCTCCCTAGAGAAACAGGGAAATTCTCTGCATAAACTCTGGCTCACAACAGTGAATCTTTTGAGGGTGATCTCTTCAGTTTGAGGCCAGGCTGTCCCACATAGCCAGTTCCAGGTCAATCAGGGCTACATAATGAGACCCTGTCCCAAAAACATGAGATAAAAAAGCTACATGTAGAAACAAAAATCTCCTATAAAATTCTCTCGAATCGGGGCTGGAGAGATGGCTCAGTGGTTAAGAGCATTGCCTGCTCTTCCAAAGGTCCTGAGTTCAATTCCCGGCAACCACATGGTGGCTCACAACCATCTGTAATGAGGTCTGGTGCCCTCTTCTGGCCTGCACGCATACACACAGACAGGATATTATATACATAATAAATAAATAAATATTAAAAAAATTCTCTCGAATCATACTAGTAGGGAACTGCAAAGCATAATTGAATATATTCACATATATTATTTGTAATATGTACTATATATATATTATTCAATACATATTCAGTTATGTTTCTAATGTGTAGTGATTTACCAATACTTCCTAAAGGAGGACGTGTTCTTAGGAACTTTTTTTAATTGCTTGAGAGAAACTCAAGGCTGTTTTTTTTTTTCTTTTGGTTTTTCAAGACAGGGTTTCTCTGTAGCTTTGGAGCCTGTCCTGGAACTCCCTTTGTAGACCAGGCTGGACTCGAACTCACAGAGATCCTCCTGCCTCTGCCTCCCAAGTCAAGGCTGTTTTTATGCAAACCTCTTTTACACACTGAGAAACAAGTGACAATCCCGCTCAGATCCGTAAGAAGAGAATCAACGGCTTCTCACACACATTAATCAAGGAGTGAGAAGCCTGAGTCACAGTGAAGCTAGGGAGAGCCATTGTCACCCAAGAACTTTACAGGGTTTGACAGAAGAAACAGAATTTTTGTTTTGTTAATTATGAGTTTGGATCCCCACAATCTACTTTCTGCCCGAGGCAACCCTATGCATTTGTATCCCAGTGGACTATATGAGACGGACGTCTGAGACACTGGCATCCCTGGAGGCTCCAGGGTCCAGCAGGAACAAGTGCTGCCTCAAGGAAGAAGGCAAGACTGGTGCCTGAGGGTGTCCAGGACTGGCTGATATGTGAGCTCTGGTGCACACTTTTTATGAGAAGGACAAAAGATACTGAAAGAATACTGAAAGGAGGCAGGAACAAGAAAGAGGTGGTTTAGGAAGCAAAGCTGTCCTGTGCAGCGGGGCTGCGGGGTTGGGGAGGGCTGCGGGGTTGAGGAGGGCTGCCTGTACGGCTGCGAGGTTGGGGAGGGCTGCGGGGTTGGGGAGGGCTGCCTGTACGGCTGCGAGGTTGGGGAGGGCTGCGGGGTTGGGGAGGGCTGCGGGGTTGAGGAGGGTTGCGGGGTTGGGGAGGGTTGCGAGGTTGGGGAGGGTTGCGGGGTTGGGGAGGGCTAATCTAAATAAAGTGCTGCCTAGGACAGGAGTTTTTCCACGATCCTCTTTCCAACGCAGAGCCCGTCGCTTATCTAGAACTGGCTTATGTTCCCATTACACCACCCTATGTCTGTTCTAATAATAAAACGGGAGAGGCGGCTAATAAAAGGGCAGGTGTATCAGGCCTTGAACTGGTGACCCTGCTTCCCACTCTTTGGAGTGCTGAGATTGTGGACACACATCGCCACACCCGGTTATTAACGCCTAGTAGGAGGGACTTGCTGTATTCAGCACCTGTATACCCTTCAGGGAGTATCACTAGCTTACCCTATAGCAACCCCAGTAACAAGCGAAACCATTGCTTCCTCAGACTCCAAGGGGCACAGGCCACTGTGAAAACAGTCCAGATCCAAGCAGACTGGGGTGAGGGGGTGAGAAGCTATCTTCACCAAGTTTCCCCTACAAATTGGGGACTTTAGGGGAAACCTTTTGCTTTCTGATTCAATGACGGGAGGGCAGATAACAATGGGGGTATCTTTTGGTCTCGCTCCTTGCCACTTTTCTTTTTTTCTTTTTTTTTTTTGGATTTTCGAGACAGGGTTTCTCTGTAGCTCTTTTTTTGTTCCTGTCCTGGAACTAGCTCTGTAGACCAGGCTGGTCTCGAGCTCACAGAGATCCGCCTGCCTCTGCCTCCCGAGTGCTGAGATTAAAGGTGACCATTGCCCGGCCTCCTCGCCAGTTTTTAAAGCACAGTAATTTACTTTAGCAAATGTAAAGTCAGGTGTCAAAAATTCATCATTATTTATGGTACAATTATGAATTTATATGGGGTGCTGAGGATGGAAACCAGGATCCAGGATACCCCTAGCTCTATGGTAATTGGTTTTAGGGGGATACGGTAATGTGTGTGTATGTGTTGGTACTTTATACAAGTATGTGGATGCCAGGTGGACTTTGTGTGCCTTCCCCATTCTATCCGCCTTATTTTGGGGAAGGGTCTGAAGCTGGAACTTGCCAACTTACCTAGGCTGGTTGTAAGCCGCAGGGCTCTCTTGTCTTCCCTCCCCAGGGCTGAGATGACAGACACCTACCCCCCTCCACATACCCCTCCATCCACTTAAGTGGATGCCGGGAATCTGAATTCTGGTCCTCATGCCTGCACAGCAAGCATACTGCCCACTCTGTTTCAGCTCTGGTCCCTGTTTAATTGTTTTTAATGGTTTAATCATTGTCCCAGGGCAGCGTATGAAGATGAGACTTGCCTTACTGTGATTAGCATCAAGGAAAGAAGGGTGAAGCAGTGCCTCAGTCCATCCTCAACGGAACTAAGCTGCATGAAAACGCTCCTGCTGCTCATGAGTAGACTATGGAGTGGGAGCCAAAGGAGATGCACATTTTTTAAAAAAAAAATTTATTTATTTGTTATGTATACAATATTCTGTCTGTGTATATGTCTGCAGGCCAGAAGAGGGCACCAGACCTCATTACAGATGGTTGTGAGCCATCATGTGGTTGCTGGGAATTGAACTCAGGGCCTTTAAAAGAGCAGGCAATGCTCTTAACCACTGAGCTATCTCTCCAGCCCAGAGATGCACATTTGAATCCTTGCTGAGCTGCGCCACATTTTCGAGTTTACCACACATGGTCAAACTCACAAGGGACTCAGGTTAAAGATGAGATCGGGGCTCCACAGGTCACATAGACTAGGGGCAGTGGGAGCTTTCCATCTTCAGCCTACATTCTCTTACACATCTCCTGACAAATGGCCTCAACTAGCAACGCTAGTCCATCCAACATCCCACTCCCAGGCTCCCAGAGGTGACTGACCGTGATGGGGGAAACTTCCAGACCACCATTAGATGCAGGCACTAAATTAGTGGATTTTCACTTTCTCCTAAGTTTGAGAATAGGTAAATGCAGACATCACCAACATCTAAATGGGAGTGTGTGCTACAGAAATGGGATGGTTCAACAGACACTTGTGGCTCTTCCTAAGTACCTATGCTGGGTGGCTCACAACCTCCTGTAACTCCAGCTCCAGATCTGATACTCTCCTCTGGGCACCTACATCATGCAGCACACGTGTGTGTGCGCGCACGCGCACACACACACACACACACACACCAGGCAAAATCTTAAAAACAAAACCTGCCAGCGGTCAGAAGGACAAGGAGCAGGACGTCTAAATTCTTGGCTGCCCCTCTCCCAGTTCCAGCTCCTTTGCAGGAAGTGCTGGCCGGGGAAGGCAAATGTTCTAACAGAGATTGTGCTTGTGCTTCGGGGCCTAAACCTCCAGACTTTAACTAGGAAAGAACAGAGGCCAAAGATTAGGGAAAGTGTTTAAGCGATAAAGGATCGGAGAAAGCAGCAGACCACCTATGTACAGCAGACAGCGGAGCAAAGCCAGGCTTCTGCAGTGTTTGCCAGAGCAGAAATGAACGTGCCTGCTTCTCACCACGTGAATGTGCTGTTGCCTTTTATAGCAAGATTCCAGGATTCCGCCTGATCCGGGAACTCCCAGTGGGGGCTTATTACTGAAGTCATCAAAACAAAGCTGCAGGCAGGGTTGCCTTTAGATTAACACTGGGGGCCTCCCATTCCGGGCTCTGGAAATGTCTTTTGTTTCAGGAATTCTTCCCCTTGGGCAGGGCTTTACTTTCACTTCAAATTTTGCCAAATCAAACTTCAAAAGTGCCCCCAAGCATCCCAATAAAAACCGGCAGAGAAGGGGGGGGCGGTAAAGGACGGGTTCTAGTCCCTCCAGGCAAACGCGGGCCCCCGGGACTGTATCAAATTACCGGCTTTTCCTCTGGAATAGGGTCTCCTCTTTAAACGCCCACACAAGCTCCCTATTGTGCATCTACCTTTTCAAATACCTCGCAAATGCATTCCCGTTCAGTCTTTTTATGGGAGGATCTAACTGCTAGATTCTAACAAATGCTAATTAATAACAACGCGACTGAACAAATTAATTTTTTAAAAAACGTGGCTAAGTGATCCACTGTGGGACCAATTAAAGGGCCCGCAGAAAGGGAAGCCTGCGTACAGGTGCACACACCAATTTAAACAATGGAGAACCAGTACCAGCCCTCTCTGGAGAAAAGCAGCCAGGGAAGGGAAGGGGTAACTCGGGAAGCTGTCCCTCCTCCGCCGGGCTCAAGGCTTAGTTAACTTTACGCCTTTCTGATTCGCTGAAGTAGTCCCTGCCAGATGCACAATCCAAGCTGGCTTTCGAGAAAGGCTTTGTAGAGAGCTTCAAGTTCAGTTCAGTAGATTCTCCATAAAAGTTCTTAAAACTCCAGTCACGAGGACTTTTATTCCTCAGTTTCTTCAATGTGGGGCATTGAAGAGATTAGTCCTTTCCCTGAGATGTTTACAACCTACACGGAGAATGTTAACAGCCCCATTCAACTGACCTTTTCAAGTAACCTTCCGCTGGGGGGGGGGGGGGGGGGGGGGGGGGGGGGGGAAAAAGCATGGACATATCAATGCGTGCTAGGGGGGGGGGGGGGGGGGGGGGGGGGGGGGGGGGGGGGGGGCAGGGCTAGAGCATGGACAAATCAATGTGTGCTAGGGGAGAGGCGGTGAGGGGGTTAAAAAAAGAAAAACAATCAGGAATCCCAAACTCAACTTCTTTGTGTCCCTGTCCCAGGAACGAGACGCAGGCGGCCCCCATCTGAAAGGCTAACTCGAGCTCCTTCGGGAAGAAACAGTTGGCTTCAGTGGCCAAAGATCGCACGCCCCGCGCCCACTCCGGGGGATGCCACGAGGTACATCCAAAGTATCTTAAGACCGGGATCCCTCGGAGACTCGGGTACCACCTGCAGCGCGGGCCCCGCCCCAGAGCTCTGGTCCCACGCCGTGGACCCTCTCGCGACAATAGCGGGGAAGAATGACACGCGCAGCTGTGGGCGACCCAGCAGGCACGCTGCCGCCAGCTGCCTCTTTTAGCTCGACATCCGACCCCGCTCCCCGCCGCCCTCCCGCCGCCGTCTGCAGCCCGGCCTCGCCCCTCCCCCTCCCCACCACGGCGCCCAGGACCCGCGCTCCCCGCATTGCTCCGCACAGCGCCCCCGGGACGGCGAGCGTGCAAAGCAGGCCGGCTCACCTCCCTCCTCCGGCCCGCTGTCCAGCTCGGCGTCCGAGGACCCGGGCCCGTCCTCGTAGCCCGCCAGTCCCACCAGCTCATCCTCCTCCTCGTCGTCGCCGCCGTCCTCACCCTGCAGCTGAGGCTTGCCCAGCACCTGGCTCATCACGCCCACGCTCGGCTCCAGGGTCCCGCGTGGGCCGAACCGCCCGCGCCTCCCCGGGCGAGCCTGGTTCTCTGGGGGCTGCAGCGGCGCCCAGCCCCCCCCTCCCGCCGCCGCCGCTGCCGGAGGAGCCAGCCGGAGCGCGGCAGTTCTCCCCGGGAGCGCGAGGGAGCGACTGCGTGACCCGAGTCACCTGACGCTTGTCACACACACACACACGCACCGCCGGGCGCGCGCTCGCCGGCCGCAGCCACCGCTTGCTTGCTTGGCGGGGCGCCGGCCAGGGCCACACACGTTCTCCCCCCCCCCTCCCCTACGGAGCGCGGGTGTCCAGACGCGCCCCCGCCCCCTCCGATGCTGCACGCGGTCTCTGACGCGTTGCCCGGAGACCACCTTGCCGAGGACCACCCCGACCCTGCCGCCTGCCTTCTGCAGCGCCTCTGCCTTGCACGACGGTCTTCGAGGTTTTCTACGCGCCCAATACTGCGGCACCCAAGCCCCCACTCCACAGCCTTATGCCATAGACTCCAGGGGCTCGGAGAAATGCACTTTGCTGGGTAGTTTCCATAGCAGTTTCCTCTTAAGGTGCCTTTTAGTTCGAAAGGACTTCCTACCAAGAATACTCCCAAATCTACTCTATAGTTACGTTTCCGAAGAAATCATATGTCTCGTGATTTATATCTAAACATACTATACTAAGTAATTCCTCTGCAACCTTCGGGAAAGCCTCGGGTGTATAACGCACTCGGGGCTTTTTATGGCCAACTGCTAGTGTCTTGGTGGTGTAGCCCCACATAAATGTTCCACGCCTTTTGTGGGAGGTGAGGGGCAGCTCTCAGATTGGAACAGCAGAGGTGTGGGCTGAGGAGGTGCTTTCCTCCTTGCAAGCTTCTCGCCGCAGGACACAATGGACCTACCCCTCCTAAAAGAGAAAAGAATAAGTCATGTGCATGAACTTCCTGCAATTAATCACATAAGAAAAAAAAAAAAAAACCAGCGGGCCAGCAAGGTGATCTGGATCCCGCTGGTGCCAGCAACTCCGCAGGTGGTGAAGGGGGGGGGGAGGAGGAGAAAGGCAGCTCGGGCTGGGGACTTGTGGCCAGGGACAGGGCTCACTAGGGGTCCTCGGAGAAGCCTGGCTAGGAATAGGGTTACTAAGCCGTGACTCACGTCTTGGGTTTCTTCTAGGTAGGTGACTGCTTTTAGCAGGAAAGGCCCTAACTTCTCCAGTTAGAGGCGGTAGAATTCCACGCGGCTGCATGGTCAAGGTCGTTCCCTTAACACAAAGATGTTAACTGAAAGTCTCTTCAGTGAAGAAACATTTTGCAGAGAATTTAGGGAGTAAAGACAAGGATTATCCGGTGGGAAACTCGCACCACCTCCTAACTTAGCAGCGGGAGGGAGCGAAGGGAGCCAGAGATCTGAAGAACAGCCGGGAAACAGGCCTTCTATTCCATCAGGCGGCAGCTGCTGTCGGAGCCACCCTGACCAAGCGGATAAGAGAGGGAGTACCCTGGCCTCTCTCCTCCTCCCCTATCTTAGAGCACTCTCCGGAAATGCCTGCCATTGGTCCAGCACAGCCAGAAACCTCCCGTGAGCAAAGGAAGACTGAAACCTTGCGGAGGTCAAAGGGTGAATGGGGAGAGTGAGGCTCCTTCACTCTCCCCACGGGAAGCCGCTTCTCTGAACCTCACCAGAACGCCACTGCCACAGAGTTAGTAGAACTATTAAATGAGAAACAGAACTCGTTTCTCATGGGCGATTTTCCTTTCTGTAGAGAAGAGAGTGGGCTCTGTGGCTCAGTTAGTAGGGCGCTTGTCTAGCATGGGGCCCTGGGTTCAATCTTCAGCACCTTGTCATGGTGCTGCCGTGATGGCACGGTGGGCAGCAGGAATTTAGTGACCCTGCAGCCAGCCTGAAATCCCTCAGTCCCTTTTCAGAAAAGGAAGTGGGGGGGGGCACCCATGATAATCTAAGTCTGGGCAGGTCACCCAAAGGAAGTTCTTTAGTTCCAACCTTTATCACCTGGGACTCTGGCCGTCGATAAATTTAAGTAAGAGGCCTGAGTCTCAGTAGTTTACCCTGAAGCAATACCTGGTAGCAGAAAAACACAAGCTGAGATTACCGGACCCCCACCCAAGATCAGACCATTCAAAGGAAATGCCTGACATTCCAACTGCTGTAGATAGGATCACCTGCCAGCATACCTCGCGGGGACACCCCCTAGACAAATGTCAGCCAATCAGACCTCAGAGACCCCTCACTCCCACCTTTACTACTATAAAAACCCAATTCTAATTGAGCTCGGGGCTCTCCAGTTATTCCAATACGTTGGACATGCACAGAGACCGACTTTGCAAACTTGATTAAAATAAAGGCTCTTTGCTTTTACATATGTGACTCGGTCTCCTTTGTTGGCGGATTTGGGCATAACAGAAGCAACCTGGGGAGGGTAGAGGATATTTCCCCAGAGCTAGCTTACCAGTTGGGGTGGGGGTCTCAGGACTAACCTGTTTCAAGAATCACGGAGGTCCTGAGACACTGTTCAGATTCAGACCAACCAGTCACTCAGACCTGTTTACTGAGTATGGTCATCTGGTGAGCCCGGGGTCGCTAGGGAGGACAGCTCTCAACAGCCCCCCACAGAGGAAAGATGGAAGTGTGTGATGATTCTCTGACTGCCTTAGGGAGAGAGCTCTTACTTGTTTTTGTGGTTATGTGTGGGTTTCTTACCTGTGTGTGTGTCTGCACCATCTGAATGCAGTTCCCACACAGACCAGAAGAGGGTGACAGATCCTCTGGAATTGGAGTTACAGGTTGTTGTAAGCTACCACCTTTTAGGTGCTGGGAACTGAACTCAGATCCTCTGAAAGAGCAGCCGTTCCTCACTGCCTTGCCATCTTTCCAGTACCAAGAAGAGAGCTTTTATGGGGAACACTAGCAACATATCAGAACACACTCCAAGGTGTCTGAGAATTGGATCATTCTTGAGAATAAAATGGACCAACGGCCCTGTCATCTGTTAGGGAGACAGAGGCAAGACTCAACGTCCTCCTCTAGTCTTGTCCTCAGCTCAGGCCAAACCAGGATCTTAGTTTGAAAGCAGAAAAGAATTTCAGGACTAGCCAATATGAAGGAGAGTTGGTTATTGTGGGAGCCCATGGATGTGGATTTGTTCCTCCTTGACCTAAGATCAGAGTTTAGCCTGTTCTTGCTTCTTCAAGGTTATGGACGTTTGGCCCACGGTGTGGCTATTAACAGGAGGTTTTGACCTAGGGGTGGTTACTTGATGCTTTGGGTATTGAGAAGGTGGTTGCTTTGTTCCTTGCATCTGGGTAAAGAAGTCTTTTGTCTTCCCCCTCCTCTTTGGATTGAGGTCTATAAAACCTATGAGAAAGTACAAACCTGTCGAGGGTGGACCCTGACACATTATATTTCATGATATTTGGGAGGTTCCAGGACCAGAGTCTCACCTATACAGCCCTAACTTGCTATCTAGACCAGGCTAGACTAGGCTGGCCTCGAACTCACAGTGATCAGAGATCCACCAGGACTAAAGATGTGTGCCACAACCAGCCTTTAGGTAGAGATTTTGTTTTGGTAACAGGGCCCCAGATCTTAGTAGGCCCCCAGGCCTTAGCACAACTGACTCCATGGTAGAAATGCCATTCAAGCTATATAAAAGTCAACATGTAAATAGCACCACCTGCCAAAACAAAAACAAAGGTCTAATCCGTCAAAGTCTATAGTTCTGGGGAAGTCTCTCCAAATGAACCTGTTAGGTCTCAAAACCAGACAGGTGGCTAACTAAGGTGCCTATCAACATATCAAAGTGGACCCTGGCTGCCAGGTTTTCCCAGCATCCCTCAGTCCCTGGCTGTCACAGGGTATGGCTGCCTTCACACCCAGCTTCCTACCCTAAAAGTCTCCACTCCAGGGTCATGTTTACTCTGGACTGTCCCAGATAACTCTGCCGCTGCTCTCCCTCTTATCTACAATAAACTCTCTCCCCCACCACCCCTAGGAAAAGTCATGTCCTTCCTTTTTTATCCCTTTTTCTCAAACCTTGCTTTTTGGCTTCTGTAATTCTGCTTCTGGCTAATTGCTCTTGTTAACTGAAGTGTGTCAGCCTAGGACATGATTTTGTGCTTAAAAGCTCACCCTGAGAAAGGCTCGGTGTCGCACTGGGATCGGCTTAAACCCCCATCTGAACAGTCTTCTTTGCTGGCTACCCCACAACAGTTGTTTGTTTGTTTGTTTGTTGTTGTTGTTATTGAGGTATTTTGTTTGTTTTGAAACAGTCTTACTGTACAGTGCTGGCTGGCAAGGAACCCTATATAGACCAGGCTGGGGTACCTCTGCCTCCTGAGTACTGGAATTAAAGTCATGTACTCCCTAAGCCCAGTCTGAATATTAACTTTAAGCATAAAGATTAAGAGAAAATGAGCCGGGTGGTGGTGGCGCACGCCTTTAATCCCAGCACTCGGGAGGCAGAGGTAGGTGGATCTCTGTGAGTTTGAGGCCAGCCTGGTCTACAAGAGCTAGTTCCAGGACACTGTTACTCAGAGAAATCCTGTCTCAAAAAAACAAAAACAAACAAACTGTTGAATTAGGAGCGGCAGGGCTGTGTCCCCAGCACCCGGCCGCCCGCATGGCTAGTTTATACCCAGAAATAATTACACGGAAACTGTATTCTTTCAAACACTGTCTGGCCCGGCTAGGTCCAGTTTCTTATTGGCTAGCTCTTACATATTGTTCTAACCCATTTCTAATATTCTGTGTAGCCCATGAGCTGGCTTACCAGGGAGGATCTTAACCTGTGTCTGTCTGGAGCGGGAGCATCATGGTGACTCCTCTCACTAAGCTTCTTTCTCCCAGAATTTTCTTCTGTCTACTCCGCCTACCTAATTTTCTGTCCTATGAGGACCGAGGCAGTTTCTTTATTATTACAAGACCCACCTCCATCAACAAACAAAAAAGATTAAGAGAAAATGAGAGGCTGGACGTGGTGGTACAGGCCTTTAGTCCCCGTTCTTGTGAGGCCGAGTCCGGTGGTTCTCTGTGAGTTCAAGGCCAGCCTGGTCTACCCTAATGAGTTCCGGGACAGCCAGAGTTATTCAGTGAGACCCTATCTCAAACAAACAAACAAACAAAAAACAGAGAGAAAGAGAGAGTCAGAAGGACGTACTTGAGAGCATAGTTGAGTATTTATAACATAGATTTTAGTGAGGTTTAACGCTATTATTTAGAATTGGTTGCTGAGGAACCTAAATGAGATCACTGGGCACTTAACAAGATTATAATTGGTAAGATCACAGAGACTCAAGAAGGTAGAATGTATTTACTCGAGAGTCAACTATCTTATCTGGTGAAAGGGATGAGGCCCTTCCTACCCACCTTCGAACACATCCACACCTTTACCTGAGTCTTTGCTCTTTTCATACAAAGGAATCTTATTTCTTTGACAGCGACCTTCATAGAAAACATTAATTGTGTTGGAATTCTTTCTTCTCAGAAGGTGAGAGGCTCCAACCAGACTCTGAGGGGCAAGAGTCCTCAGTTGTGTTGAACACTAGCTAAATGCAATAGTTGAATAAAGGCTCGAAGCCCTCTAGTTCAGCATCATCAGCCGTCATCTGACAAAGTCTGAACACCTAGGCTCTGAAAATCTTGGTTGCTTTTCTCTAACTGCTGTCCTCATTTCAATGCCGTCAGGTTTCAAACGGGATTAAAAACACAAAGTATAAAAGATAAAATAAAAAAAAAAAAGGGATAAAAGTTCTAGAAACAACACTGATTTTCAAAGAAATCCTATAAGTAGATTCTTTCAGGTTAAAATGTGAGTTGAGATGCCTTAGAAGAACCCTGAAAGCTTTTAAGAAACTTTGCTGCAGCTCTGCCCAGTGAACTGGCTGCTGTGGTAATCAGCCTGTCTGTGGCCGTCTCCTGGGAGAGCGTGCTCAAGAATGTCAGCCTGCTTCTCTTGGCTCCTCGTGGTTTTCTCTGTTGTAAGAAACCATGGCAGGTTGATGGATGCTCAGTCAGTGCAGGGGGAGTTGGGGGAGAGGCAGGGAGGGAGGGTGCAGAAAATGAGGAGGAAGAGAATATCTGGTGAGCTTTCTGCAGAGTCCTAGAAAATATATTTTTTTACAGAAACTTCAAGACAGTAATAAACATCAAGTTTTCTACATGCCGTAAGACTTGGGAAACGCCAACGAGGTCAACTTGAGCTGCAAGAAGCCACTAGGAGGGCTGGGGAGATGGCTCAGAGGTTAAGAGCATTGCCTGCTCTTCCAAAGGTCCTGAGTTCAATTCCCAGCAACCACATGGTGGCTCACAACCATCTGTAATGAGGTCTGGTGCCCTCTTCTGTCCTGCAGTCATAAACACAGACAGAATATTGTATACATAATAAATAAATAAATAAATATTTTTAAAAAAAAGAAGCCACTAGGAATGAGCTAACAAGCAAGGAAAGGTAATGTACCGGCTGTGGGGGCATGTGGCTGTAATGTTCCACACTCTACAAATGAAGGCAGGAAGATTTGGAGTTCCAGGCTAGCTGTGGCTACACACCATATGTTGTCTCAAACAAACAAAATAGCCAACCAGGGACCTAGGCTGGTGGAAGGGCACTTACCTAGCAACCACAAGACCCTGGCTCCATTCTCCAATATTTTAGGGAAAGAAATAAAAAATAACTTCTTTTAGGCTCTGTCTTCCAGGACTTCCCATAGATTTTAAGGGATAAAATTGACTATTAAATTTTCATTTTAACTGACCCGTCATTCTAGAAAAGGCTCCTAGCTTTCTAAGAGATATTTTGTGGTGTTAGGAAAAATGAGCACCATTTCCCGTCCAAATTTTGCATGAATAAAGACACTGTTGCACAGTGATGTAAACTTCGAAGTATTCCGCAAGTAATATTATTCCCTCCACTTTATAGGCAAGAGAACTGAGGTCAAACAGCTCATCTCAGGGACACAGGGAATGGGTGGTGGAACAGCTCTGAAGCTCAAGAAGGCCCTGTGTGAGATGAGTCCCTACTTAAGGGACACTGACAGCTAAGGGCCTGCGGCAGCCCCTCTACTAATAAAGGAGGAAAGATGAGAAGCGGCTCCTGCTTACTTAGTGAAGGAACAGAACCCAGATAAGATCTCAAAAATTAGTTTTCTCAGGTCATTTAATCTACAGGATTTGCTAAAAGGAAGGGAAGAAAGCTGCAAACTTTCTTAGTTGCTGTTCTGTTGCTGTGAGAAGACACTGTTGCGAGGTCCCTCTGTAGACCCCACCGAAGAATTGAGCCAGCCGCCTGTGACCGGCTTTGGCTGAGGAGGGGAAGTGAGCTCTGCTTGCCACCCAGCCCCCAGGTCCTGGAGAATATCAGATGCAGCCAGGAGTCGGGTCAAGCCAGAACTCGTTTATTTCCTTACAGCATGCAATTTATAAAGCAAAACCCCACAAATCCCAAAAGAAGCAGAAGGGGAATTAGCCAATCACATCAGCAGTCACATCCACATGAGCCACAGCCCCTATAGCCCCCATTGGAGATCACGGGGGCATCAGGCATTTTATGTCATCTTATCCCACCTTTGACTTCAATGATCATCTTTTTGTAAACAAGTCAGGTCTCCTCCCACCTCACTCTCCTTCAGTGCCATCTTGGCTGGGAATATTTTTATGGGTTTTGTGATGTCATTGTTTTTTAATTTCGAACCCTTTTCTAGCTGTTTTTTTTTTTGGCATAGTTGTTACACTTTTGGCACAGTTGTTATGCCTTTGGCACAGCTGTCAAGATTGTGGTGCCAACTTGGCCACTCCAACCTCCTATGTGCTCGATTCAATCCACACTGCAACCAAGGCAAACCTTACAAAAGAAACCATTTAATTAGGGGCTTGCTTACACTTTGAAAGGGTTAGTACCTGATCATCAGGTATGGAGTACACGTACAGGTGTGGAGTTGGAACAATAGCTGAGAGGTTTACGTGTGGATCCACAGGCATTCAGCAAAGAAAGAGGCTCTAGGCCTGGAGTGAGCTTTTCAAACCTCAAAGCCCACTCCCAGTGACACACTTCTCCAATAAGGTCACACCTCCTAATCCTTCCCAAGCAGTTCCACTAACTGGCAACCAATCATTCAAACATATGAACCTCTGGGGGCCATTCTCATTCAAACCATCACACTAACCAACCAACGATAGAACACTTCCTGTTATATATTAAAATGTTGATCATTGCTGGGCGGTGGTGGCACACACCTTTAATCCCAGCACTCAGGAGGCAGAGGCCTGTACTCACTCCCCTCTAATAAACTCCTAAGCAGGTTTGTTGGTGTTCCATGTCTCCTTCTCACTCGTGCTAGGTAATTTCTGTAAGGATAAGTCCCACCCCTTAGGGGGCGTGTTCGCCTCAGGCTAAAGTTTTCCTATAAATTTGGCGAGAGTGCTCCCAGCGCTCGCTTCTGCTTTCCTGGTCTCCGCGGGAACGGTGGTTCTGTAAGTCTATTCCTCCATTAAAGCTGTCTATATTTTGACAATCTGTCTGCATTCGCTTACGCCATTACAAATTTCAGGTAACAGCCCTGGCTGTATTGGAACTTACTCTGTAGACCAGGCTGACACCTCAACTCACAAAGACCCACCTGCCTCCATGTCAGGGTCCAGTCTTAATAAAATTCTCATGTTCCAGATTAGGAGTGTGAGAGTTAGAATTATTAAGCAAAAGAAACAGATAAAAGAGAAATAAAAGACAGAAATACAGAACAGCACCAGGAGGGCCATTCAGTGAATACCGAACCCCTAAAGGGGAGGGGGGAGGCAACAACCTTCATTAATATGATATAAGGAAAATTAATATGATATAAGGATTTGGTCCCGGTAAAAGGATCCACCTCTATAGTCAAAATACTAATTAATCACCCGGCGGTGGTGGCGCATGCTTTTAATCCCAGCACTGGGGAGGCAGAGGCAGGCGGATCTCTGGGAGTTCGAGGCCAGCCTGGTCTACAAGAGAGCTAGTTCCAGGACAGGCACCAAAGCTACAGAGAAACCCTGTCTCGAAAAACCCAAAAAAAAAAAAAAAAACAAAAAAAAAAAACTAATTAATCACATCCTAGGTCAGGATCTCTTGTTTGTAGCCATACCTGCTGTCAGCAGCTTTGAAAGAGTAAAAATAAGTTCAAACTCTCTGACCTTTAGTCAAAATAGAGCAGGCTGGCATCTGTGGGCCCCACACCTCTGCCTTCCAAGTGCTGAAATTAGAGATAGAGATGTACACCACCACTGCCTGGCTAACATTCTAAATTTTAATGGCCAGGTGTTTTTTTATTTTAGTAATTTTTTTCCTTACCTTTTTTATTTTTATTTATTTTTTTAACAATCAGACCTTATGTGTCAAATGAGAGCTGGGGCCAGCACTTGCCACCAAGCCCGGTGGTGAGTTCCAGTCCCAGAAGCCACACAATTGGAGGAGAGAATCAACTCTCCTAAGTTTTCCTCTGACCTCCACATATTTGTGGTATAGCACACACATGCACACCTGCCCACACACACAGTAAATCTATAGAAAGAAAAGTGGATTTTAAAAAAGAGAAATGAACGTAAGTGCTGTTTGAAAGAAAACTACAAAAACTGGAAGTGTTGATACCTATAGAGCCAGCAGAGGAGTAAGGGGTGGACAACCCGAAGCTCAAGCCCATCTTGTCTCAGCTACATGGGACCCCGCCTCAGATACAAAATGAAACAAAGAGGGGCTGGAGAGATGGCTCGGTGGTTAAGAGCATTGCCTGTTCTTCCAGAGGTCCTGAGTTCAATTCCCAGCAACCACATGGTGGCTCACAACCATCTGTAATGACGTCTGGTGCCCTTGTATACATAATAAATAAATAATAAGAAAATAATAATCATAGCAATGAACAGGACTGGGGAGAAGGTAAGTCAAGATTCTTGCTTTCTACACTCTTGCCACTGCATGTTATTACAAGGCAACTCTCTTAATCTAGCTATAGTGACCATTTGTTTTGTTTTATTTTGTTTTTCAAGACAGGGTTTTCCGGTGTAGCCCTGACTGTCCTGGAACTCATTCTGTAGATCAGACTGGCTTCAGACTCACAGAGATCTGTCTGCCTCTGCCTCCCGAGTGCTAAGATTAAAGGTGTGTGCCACCATACCCGGAAGTAACCAATTTTATTAAAAAGATATCTATCATGTTGTCTTTGTCTTTTATTTTATTTTTTAAAATAGTTTATTTTTATTTCATGTGCATTGGTGTTTGGCCTGCATGTATATCTGTGTGAGGGGAGTCAGATCCACTGGAACTTAAGTCACAGATGGTTGTGAGCTGCCATGTGGATGCTGGGAATTGAACTACGGTCCTCTGGAAGAACAACCAATCTTTAACCATTGAACCATCTCATCAACCATTGATCCATCTCTTCAGCCCTATCTTTTTTTATATATTTATTTATTTATTATGTATACAATATTCTGTCTACATGTATGCCTGCAGGCCAGAAGTGGGCACCAGACCTCATTATAGACGGTCGTGAGCCACCATGTGGTTGCTGGGAATTGAACTCAGGACCTTTGGAAGAGCAGGCAATGCTCTTAACCTCTGAGCCATCTCTCCAGCCCCCACCAGCCCTATCTTTTTAATTTTTAAATTTTAATTTCTTTTTTTTTTTTTTAAGATAAGATACCATGCATCCCAGGCTGGCCTCATACTCGCTATGTAGCTGAAGATGATCATCCTGCTTCTGCCTCCAAAGAGTTAGGATCACAAGCATGTGCCACTACAATGGTTTATTCTGGGATCAACCCAGAGCTTCATGCATGTTAGGCAAGAACTCTACCAACTAAGCTGTAGCTCCAGTGTCTCTTTTATTTTTAAATCATGCACTTGTGTATGTGTATGTGGTATATGTTATATGTTCAACTGTTTGTGCACATGCACATGACATTGCATGTGTGGAGCCCTAGAAACCTACCTGTCTCTGTTCCCCGTCACTTGGCTTTCACGTGTGTGCTGCCTCGCAGCTTTCTACAAGGGTTCTGAGGATCTGAGCTCGGTCCTCACGCTTGTGTGGCAAGCGTTTTTCCAGCTGAGCCACCTTCCCAGTCTCGCTTTTCAGCTCTGAACAAGGTTGCTTAGAAACATGGGCATTCGAGGTGAGCAAGCCATCTTACAACCATGAGGGAACAGGCATAAGACTGAAACCCATGACGGAAGTGCAGGCTAGAGAGAGATGTTCTCTGGTGATTTACTGCACTGCTGACTCCAGCCCGGAAAAGGTCTACCCACCAACTTCTTTGTTGTTTTCTTCTTCCTTCTTCTCCAGATGAGATCTTGCCATGTGGCCCAAGCTGGCTCAAACCAGCGATCCTCCTGCCTCCAGTCCAAAGTGCTATGGTTAGAGGTGCAAACCATCATTGTTGTTGTTTCCATCCAACAAGAAGCTGTGTTTTTGTTTACTAATAAAAGAGACAGCACAAATTTCAAACCACGCTACAGTTCCTTTTGACAGACCACAAAAGCACCGCGTTACACTATTAATTCCACAATGGCATTGATGAGATGGTTCCTGGAGCCTGAGGGGTGGCTCAGCAGATAAGAGTGCTTGTATGGTTTGAATGAGAGATGCCCGGCCTGGTACAGTCTTGAACATCACCTAGGGGGTATAGCCTTGTTTCACTCCTGTCCCCTGCCCCTCTTTTATTTTCTGTGTGCAACTAAGATGTGATCTCTCAACTTCCTCCTCCTACTGCCATGCCTGGCTGTGGCCACACCACTCCAGTGTTCTGAACTCTAGCCCTCTGGCACTATGAGCAGAAATAAACTCCTTTGTCTACAGTTGCCTTCGGTCATGATATCTTGCCACAACAATAACTAATGCAGGCAGGCACGTGCCACTCTTCCAGAGGACCAGAGTTCAATTCCCAGCACACGCACTGGATGGCTCACAACCATCTGTAGCTCCAGCTCCAGGGAATCTGATGCTTCTGGCCTTTGAAAGCAACTTCCATACAGGAGCTGATACAAACACTCTCAAATAAATTTTCAAAATTTTAAAAAGATATTAAATCATCACTGTTGTTATTCAGGGTTCAGACTCTCTTCCCTCTCAACTAACATGTTTGTTCATGACATCACCAGTTTGTTGTCGATGTTCCTGCTGCTTTGTTTTTTGTTGTTTGTTTAGATATTGGATTCTTTATGTTCCTCAGGCTGGCCTCTACCTTCTTGAGACCAGGGACCTTCCTGTCTCCGTCTCCCTTGTAACATAATGTTCTCAGGATGTTTGTAGACTTTGGACAGAGATTGTAGGAATTTCTATAAGCTGTGAAGGTTCCACTTGGACATACCTTATCCAAATTCCTTTAACTCGAGGGCCTCTCCTTTGATGACATTCTTTATTGCTTTCAGCTGCTGCCAGGTGAACTTGTATGGTTGCCTGTGTGGAATCTTGTCCCTCGGGCTTTGCTACCGATTCATCACTGTGGGATTCTGCTCCAAACCTGACAGGGAATGCAAAAACAAATGACGGCAGAAAATGTCTGAGCTTTTCCTTTCTTCCTCTTTTGGAATATTTGCTTATTTTTATTTTATGTGCATGAGTGTTTTACCTACACATGTCTTTGTGCCCCATGTGTATGCCCAGTGCCTGCGGAGGACACTGGCTCTCCTAGAACGAGAGTCACATCCAGTTGAGAGCCACCCTCTAACTGTTGTGAAAAGAACCTGAGTTCTGCTGGCTGGTAAACAGAGCTCAGGGCTAGGGCCGAAGGAGGAGTGATTTGTAATTAGCAAAAGGATAGATTCTATTAGTGGAAACTGCAAAGAACGTGGGACCTCTTTCATAAGATGGATTCTATTCACTGCGAGACAGGGCTCAAGATCAGGACTAAACAATGGCCAGGATTTGGGACGTGCAGGAAGGCTGACTCCATAGAATAGCAAAAAGATCACCGGGTCAGACAACATCCACTCCAGCCTTCTGGGTGACCAGGCATTAATCATATCGGTCTCTGAAGAAAATAAGCCACGCGTTTAACAAGCCTTGTTCCTCCAATGCTTTTTTTAAAGCAGTGCTCTACACCCCCTCCTGTTTCCCCTGACAAACACACACACAAACATATGCATAAATAAATGTAATTAAAAAATATATTTATAAATGTTTATAGTAGTTTTATTAATAGCCACCCCAAACTATAAACTCCAAGGATTTTTAGTGTGTGACTAGCAGAACAACAAGCTTTGGCTTATCCGTGTCATGAACTGAGGCTATGCCTGGGTCAACCACAGAGCAAGAACGGGGCTGTTGACTGGGGGGCCTTCCTCAAACCCAGGAAGTCTGAGGAAGATTTAAGAGTTTCTTTTCATTCTCTAAACTGTGGCTCCTTGGAGATCAGATCTCCAAGCCAGCTCAGCCAGTGCCTGGAATTCCCATTAATCAAAGTCGGGGAACAAACGCAGACTAGTCAGCTCCCCGGGAGCCCTCACGTGCCTGGCGGGATGGCTTTTTGTTCTTTTCAGCGTGACTGCTCCCGCGGCCCACGAATATAGTTTAAACCCCATCTCACTGTGACTGACGCTAAAGCTTTAAATGCCTCTCAGGGAAGTGAGCCGGCTGTGTCTTAGGGAGTTTATTCAGGGAACTAGTTAGGAAAACCTTTGCGCTTTAGTTTCTATTAGCATATGTTAATTATATTCAACAGTCGGTTTCAGTCAGAGTCACTCCCGTTATTCTCTCGTTCTCTTCTGGATTTGCTTTCAATGACCTATTTCTTTCTTCATCCATCCCCCGCTTCTACTTCCGTTCTTTTTTTTAAAAAAATGACCCCAACCAGTGAATTTCATTTGGATTGTCTACAGGAGCATGGTCCCCTCACCAGGGGCCACACCACTGAAGAAAATGCCAACCTTCAGCAGCTGTTAACTGCATATTAATCCCTAGGGAGGGAAGACAATTTCTCAGTGTGGCTGAGAGAGAAATAATCACTTAGAAATGTCACGTGTACCTGCTCTGCCTTGGGAACTCTAGAGCGTCGTTGAGACCTGCTGGCAGAGCAACCTGGAGCTACCAGGCAGGGAAAGGAAATGTGTCTATCCCAACAGTTCCGGGTAGGGAATGACATCAACTAATTCACCCAGAGGGGAGTTTTCACATTCTGCTAAATAAAACAGCGGCTAGGGCCGCGAAGATGGGGGTATTCCCAAATAGTTTTGAGGGATCATGTATTTACCCTCTCCTAGGGTGGGCGGGGATTTTGGAGTTTCTCCTAGTGGATAAGGAGACCAGAGGGAAACAAATAGTCTAAGAGGAGGAGGGGCCTTCGTGTTTGTCTTTCCTTGGAAACCAGCCATATTCCCGAGAGGATACGGAAAATAATGAACTTCACCGCAAACTTAGCCCCAGCCTCGGGTAAGACTGAAGTTTCACTTTCTCAGCCTGTTGATCCGTCCACCTCGGCTTTTGTGAGCAAAGGGGTCAATGAGATCCAGTCCTTCAAGATTGGGGATTAAATCGGCGCCGGAGATTTGAATGCAGGTTCTCACGTTTTAGCAGCAAGCACTTACCCACTGAGCTCCCAGCCTGCCCCATAAAGATTTGTCCTGAGCAGACCGACATTCACATAATGAGGAGGAACTGGCATCGATTATCTGTGCCTGGTCATTGGGGGTGCTATGAATTTGAATAAACACACACTTTGAAGTAACCTTTGGCTTACATTAGGCTGCGTTCCCCACTTCTGTAAATCTCTTAGTAGCATCCCTCACCCCCACCCCCGCCCCGTTTCTCTCCTTTTTGAGGCAGAGTCTCACACAGGCCAGGAGTTGGTGACATTTATGGAGTGGTTACTCCTAGTTTTTGCTGCCCAGGGAGCTCTTCTAGGTACTGAAAAAGTAGCTGTGAAAGAGCGAGAGAAAAATAGTCAAGACAACAGCACGTAAGTCCACTCGGAACGCGTGGGTGGGCATTGGTGCCCTTGCCCGTGGCAGTGGGAGAGAGGGTTCTCCACGCTCTGCAGCTTCCTCGGTGTTGAGCTTCCATTGGCTCCAACCGGTCAGTTTGTACATGGCCACAGGTGGGGGCAGGAGGGTTCTCTGCTCAGTCCTCTCGTCAGTTGAGCCTGCTGCAGCTGCAGAAACAACCATCAGCGGCTGTCCTGCAGCCCGAGGCGTGGGCGGCGTAGTGGCCAGTGGCCACCGCGGGGCGCTGCAGCGCTGCGGACAGCAGGATGGGGCGTGACCCGCGGGGCGTAGCCTGTGGGCGTGACAAATGGGTGTGGCTGGCGGGCCCCTAAGGCGTCCAGACCTCGAGCGGCGGAGCACGGGGCGAGCGGCTGCTGGCAGGGAGTGCAGCGGCCCGCGAGCTCCGTGAGGAGCGGCCGGCCGGCGCTGGAGAGAAGGTACTGGGCTCTCACCTGTTCCTTCGGGTGCTGGTAATCCTCAGAGATCGTTCTGGGGGACGGGAGGGGACGCCGCTAGCAGGGGTCGCCCTCCTTTGCTGGCCTTCCCCCTCCAGGCGTTCTTGGTTGGCGTCGCGCGTGTGTGTGGGTGCATCCCCTGCAGACCCTCCGGCCTCCCGGGGCAATGCCAGTCTCCACGGTCATTGGAGCGCAGCCGGACCTGCGGGGCCTCAGGGCCTGTGAGCCGCCTCTCAGGCTCAGGCTTCTCTCACTTGCCTAGGGCATTGAAGTGTGACGCTTCCTGTAGATTTGGGGAGCTGGAGGGAAGGGAAACAGTATTGTTGACCCAAAAAGAGTTGCGCTTTGGAAAGCTCGCCAAGAATGCAATGCGTCCCCAGAAGTGCACCGACAGGATTCATGTGGTTGTAAGGGGTGTGTGTGTGTGTGTGTGTGTGTGTGTGTGTGTGTGTGTGTGTGTGTATTTGCTTGCCACTTGGGTGGCATGAGACTGAGCCCTGAGTGAGCGACCAGTTAAGTGTGTGACCGGAAAACTCACACCTTGAAGTCTTAATGTTTATAACTGTGAACCGAAAGCGTCAAACATAACCCTCAAAGTTGGCATCGAGTTTTCCCATGCCGGGCATCCTTCCTGTGAGCCCCTTGGCTGATGGTAGCCAAGTATGTTAAAGCTGATAGAGATCAAATGTAATGAAAAGACCTTGGGCAATGAATGACCAGTCACACCCAGGTGCAGGGTTGTCTCGTGTTGACTTCGAGTAACGATTGCTCATCCTTAAAATAGTTGTTCCGTGAGTAGCTGCCATTAGTTCCTGAATAATTCCTACTGTGTGGTCAGCATATGATGAACGAGGTGTTTTGGTTTTTTTCTCTTTGTACTGACAACATGGTGGCCAGAAGACGGCTCAGTTGGCAAAGACTCTTGCCACTGGACAATTTGAATTTGGTTCCCAGAAGGTTGGACAAGGTGGAGCCAACTCTTACAAGTTGTGACTCCTGACCTCCTCATGGACTGTGGTTCATCCACACACAGCATAAGTAAATTGGTACCAAAAAATAAACTAGGAAATTTTTATATTACAGTTGGAAGGGTTTTCTGCCCTTCAGTATGCGGAGGGGGCAGGCAGAGGGAAAAAAAATGAAGGAAAATTAGGGACCAGAAAGCAATTAGTGGTACGGTATTATAAAGTATAACCGAAGATGATTTTTACAAAGAACTAAAACCATCACAATAAAAATGCTAGGTTTAGGGGGCTGGAGAGATGAGATGGCTCAGCAGTTCAGAGCACTGGCTGCTCTTCCAGAGGACCACAGTTCAATTCCTAGCACCCACACGGTGGCTCTCAACTTCACAACTATCTGCAACTCCAGTTCCAGGGGATCCAGCACCTTTACATAGACATACATGTGAACAAAACAATCAGTGTGCATCAATAAAAATAGATAAATAAGAAAAATGCTAGGTTTGATGGTGTGTACCTGTAACCCAGTCCTCTGGAGCCTGAGGCATCAGCATCAGGTTGAGGCCAGCCTGGATAAACAGCAAATTCTGTCTTAAAAACAAAACAACTGTTACTCCTTGTTTGTCTGTGGTGGCAGCGAGCGTTAGCCTTAGCCTCCCCTTCAGTCCCTACATGTTTCCAAAGCCTGTCTTCTATATAAAAGCCAATTACTTATGCTATAACCCAGCTTAGTAACAGAGCACACTTCTCATTCCCAGCGTCCTCTGTCTTGTCCTCTGGTGTCTTCTCGGAATCAGATGCTCAGAGACACGTAAGACAAGAGTAACTAACTAGCAGGTACCAGCTGCAGAGCCAGAGCAGTAACCTCCCCCCCCCCCCATCAAATCACTGTTCTGGATTTTGTTTTAATTCTCCCTTTGCTTAATGAAAAACCCCAGGGAAGGGAAATGTCCAAACAAGCGTTTCGGAAGTAATTTAGTGCATTCTCAAGTTAAAAGCAGGATGCAAGAGTAAAGCAGAAAGATGCATGAAGGCTTGCTGTCTGAGCGGTCCCGACCGCAGTGGACTCAGGGTGTGTTCAGTCTGTGCAGAGACCCTGTCTCTTCCAGCACGCTTGGAGACTCTAATTTAAAAAGCTTGCTTGAGTCCCGGAGAATCTGGAAAACAGTTATTTGTGTCTTTGTATCACAGTTATTTGCGTCTTTGTATCTCAGGGTAAATTTTATAAAAATTACAACTATCCAGGGAGCATTGTTGGGGCTGGGAAGGGTTAAGCTGACTGAGAGTGAGCTTTGGAAATGGCTTTTGCCCAAACTCTTCTTCCTCCTTCTTTGTATGTCTGTGCAGTGTTGTTGTTATTTTTTCAAGAGCACACATAAATCTCTTCAGTGGTCTTCTCCTTCTCCTCTTCCCCCTCCTCTTCTTCCTCCTCTTTGAGTCAGGGGCTCTGCACATCCCTGGCTGTCCTGGAACTCAGTAAGTAGAACACGCTGGTTTCCAACCTACAGAGATCCTCCTGCCTCTGCCTCAGAGTGCTTTAAGTGGCTGTCTTAGCTCTGAAATCTCAGTTGAAGGAAAGACTCCTGCAGGGGCCTTGCAGTTCTTAGTGTGTAAGGACGTTCTTCATGGCACCCTTAGGTGGCAATAGTTAGGAGTGGGTAGCGTGAAAGCAACAAGGTATGTAGATGCCACTTGAAAAAGTGACACGTGTAAAATTGTATTTATTTATTTAATTAAAAATATTTTTGAGATTTTTATTTTATGAATATGGGTGTTTTGCCTGCGTGTAAGTCTGTCCACCACATGTGTGCGGCGCTCTTGGCGATCAGAAGAGGGGCCTTGGAGTGAGTGTTGGGAACTGAACCTAAGTCCTTTGGAAGAGCAGCGATTGCTCTTAGCTGCCGAGCCATCTCTCCAGCCCTAGCTTTGTTTATTTAGAGGCAGGCATTGATATATGGCTGTGAGGGCCTCAAGTCCATGACAGTCCTCCCTCCTTAGTTTCCTGGGCGCCTGGAAGACAGATGGACAGCAGCATGTCTGTCTTCTGTTGTTTTATTTTTAAGTAGCGGTCACCAGCAGGATGCCAGTGCCTGGCCCATGTCCTGTCGGGACACCACCACCTCATTTCCTGTTCCACGTGGATCTTTCCATAGCACGTTATCCCAGCCAGCCCTGGAAATCCACCTTTTCCAAGGCATGCTGTTGTGGGCAGGGGGTCGGTGTCCAAGCTGGGTTTGGCACTTAGGGAGCATGTTCTGGACACTATGTTGCCATTCAGAATGTTAAATGCACTAGGTCACTCCTGTGATTTACGGCTGCAGGCTACCCAGCCAATAGTACAAAATGCTACTCCAACCCAGAAGACATCATGGGGAGTGAAGGGTGCAGACTCTGTGGTTTTACTTATGAGACACCTCACCTAGTGTAATCCAATTTATAGGGACAGAAAAATCGATTTTGGCTAACAGCCGGGGGTGGGGGTGGGGGTGGGGAGAACATGACAGGAAGTTGTGTACTCTACGAACTTAATAGTATTTTTTAAATTATTTATTATTTTTTTGAGATTGTAATATAATTTTATCGTTCTCCCCCAATAGTATTTTAAAATTTTAAAATAAAAATTTAGGGTAGACATTTCTGTTTATGATGCCCCAGTACCAGACTGTTATCAGCACTGAGTTCAGGGACAGTTTAGGGTGCTTAGAGACCCTGGGATGGCATCACCTGTCCGTCCCATCACATCCTCATGCCTCCACAGAGGGAAGAGATACATAGTTGCGTTCTTTTCGGAAGGCAAGTGTCTGTGTTATTTTCTAGGGGGCTCTCGTATAAAGAGGAAAGTCGAGGAACCCTGTACTGGGGACTGCACAGTACACGGGCAAGTGTTCCTCCACGAGCTGTAGAGCTGGCCTCTGAAAGGAAGTAAGGTTTGCCCCAAGGAGGTAAACTTGAAGGCTGGCTTTTGGTTTATTCTTTTTCCAAATGTATTTGTATGGTGTATTCTGCTTTGTTTAGTACCCAGTGGTGAGGGAGCATTTGCATATCATTAGAAGGTGAGACACCAGTTTGAATTTACCTAACACAGCTGTTCCTGTTGCTGAGATTTTTTAAAAAAATTTATCTAAGATGGTAAAATTGTAACTCGCAGGCTTTTCTTACATATAAGAATCTTTCTATTTGCTTTTACTTAGAAACCTTTTTTTTAAAGAGCATTTTCTTTCTTTCTTTTTCTTTTTCTTTTTTTTTTTTTCCCCAAGACAGGGTTTCTCTGTGGCTTTGGAGCCTGTCCTGGAACTAGCTCTTGTAGACCAGGCTGGTCTCGAACTCACAGAGATCCGCCTGCCTCTGCCTCCCGAGTGCTGGGATTAAAGGCGTGCGCCACCACTGCCCGGCTAGAAACCTTTTAATATACATTGTACTTCAGCGTATATTCTGTTGAGGTGTGCTGTGCGCGGAAACAAAGAGTTCTAACACGTAGTGGCTTAGTCCAAGGAGAGTTGGTAGTTTGCACAAAACCAAGTTGGTTATTTTAGGCTGGGCAGCTCTCCTGGGCAATTCTCCTTCATGCCAGTCAGGGGTGTCAGGGTCCCTCCTTCTTTGTGAGGCCGCCATTGTGACCTTGTGGTCTCCAGTCCCTCAAGACAGAAGGAGCATAGAGGCTTACCGTACTGATTCCCTCCACTAGCCCGGGGAGCATCCCCCTGCTCATATAAAGTTGACCAGAGCCAGCCACATGGCTCTACCTGAATTCAAGGAGTACCAGTCTGGGCAGCTATTGCAATGGATGGAGAGCCATCTTTTATACATACAGGTTAGACTTCACTTTGGCGGCTGAAGCAGGAGGATTGGGAGTTCAAGGCAATGGAATAAGACCCTGTCTCAAAAATATCCAAAAGAACAAAAAGCCCAAATAGGCCAGTCTTACTGGCCAGTTAATTGTAGCTGCATTCATATATATGCCTTGTTTTCCAAAGACACATACACACAGAGCTTTCATAGTGCAGGTGTGGATGACGTCATATACATAGGACATAATAAGATGGGATTGAACTATTTAAGTTCAAGTATTAATTAGTGACTGAAGAACATCGACTTTTTTCAGTCATGTGATCATAGAAGATCCTACATTTCAGAAGGAGGGAGTGAAAATGGAGATTAGCCCGGGACAAGAATGTGCATGCCTTGGTGGCTTAACTTTCTCCTAACACTTTAAACGACTGAAGACTGCCAGCAGAAGGGGAGTGTGGGACCTGCTTCACATCAAAACAAAGCCTTTAGCGTGGAACGTGTTACATAATCACAAAATGTACGTGTCCTTTTTACTTATTTGCGTCTATGGGAATCTAAAGTTATATAATTTGGTTCTTAATTACTTGAAGTAAATTTGCACCAGGGAACCCCATTTAGCTCTATCTAGTGTCTGTTGGTTAAATGTGGGACATAGTAAGGGACTAAAATAAGGAAATAAGGTCGTGGGGAAGATCCTGGTCGCCAATTAGCCAAAGAGAAGCCTTAGTGATGGGCACCCTGCACAGCACTGTTCCAGTTATCCATGCTGTTCTACCGAAGGAATAATCAAACACTTAAAACCTTTTTCAGATGCAGTATTTCCTTCCTTCCTTCTTATTTATTTATTTATTGAGACAGGGTTTCTCTATGTTGCCTGGCTGTCCTGGAGCTCCTCTGTAGACCAGGCTGTGATCTAACTCAGAGATCCACCTTCCTCTGCCTCCCAAGTGCTGGGACTAAAGGTGTGTGCCATCACCGCCTGGTCAAGATGGGATGTTTCTGATCAGTGGGCTCAAGCCTTAGCAGCCTGAGTGGCTGGTTAGACAAGTACTCAATCAACAGAGCCACTTCCGTGTATAGATATGGGGGTGGGTATCTTTTTATGGTGCCTATAAGATCATTTTGTTCTTTCTTTTGTGAGCTCTCAGCTAGGAACTCTGTGACAAAAGAGTAAGAGAAAAACAGAAACTTAATTGCATGCTTTTTTTCTCCCCCCTTTGGTGACAGGGTCTCTCTCTCTCTCTCTTGTGGATCTCTGGCTGTCCTGGAACTCACTCTGTAGATTAGCCTGGTATCAAACTCACAGAGATGTACTTGCTTCTGCATCCTGAGTGCTGGGATTAAAGACATGCACCGGCCAGCATGCCTGCCTGCCTGCTATCTAGCTGTGTGGGCAGCGGAGGATGCAAAGACCACCTGCAGCAGAAAGCGGCTCCTTACCAGAGAGGAGGCCATACAAAGGAAAAGGACCTTCATTTCTAGGGCCTGTAAACTGTTGGCAGACTAAAGGCTTAGCACAGCTTTTCAGGGTTGATTCGGCTGATGTCATCTCGAAACTTTTATAAGAAGCTAAAGTTCAGTGCTTTTCCCAGTGAAAAAGGCAGGAGAGACACACTGTAAATTTATGTTCTGGTTTTATAGGGAGGGCAGAGAACTCCGCTTGCTGGGCTTCTTAGCTTCCTCCCGTTGAAAACAGTTTCTGTGCCAAGACGGCGTGTGTTGAGGCGGCAGCTTCTGTTAAGGTCACTGCGATTAAGGATACGCTGGATCTGGAGTGGGGTGTTGTGAGGGGTTTGTAAGCCCCTGGGTGGGGATGGGAGGGGCATACTAGATCAGAGAGTCGGTAACGATGCCTGTTGGGCAAATCTAGCTCCCTGCTTGTTTTATTTTTTAAATTTATTGCCCTAAACATAGTTGTTATAGCAGGTCCGGATTGGCTTCTGGCTTCCAGCAGCACTGCCGTCTACTTACTGGATGGGAGACCGTGGAACAAAGACGGCCATACCCAGTGGCAATAATTTGCAGTCTTTTGAATACAACAGTGGGTTTGCCCATCACTGCCTGAGCTCACCTGTACAAGCCTCTAGCGCGTCGCTCAATCAGTAGGGAAGCTGGTAAGATGCTCAGGCTTCAGAGAATGCGGGTGGCTTATGTTGGCGCTCAGGATACCTCGCGATGCTAAAAGTGAGCAAGTTCAAGTAAAAATTAGCACTGTGGCCTGGGCTAGCTGGTTCTTTTAACCAGGTCGGGTGGCTCCTGCTCAGCATTGCGAGGAGGGGGGTACAAGGATCTGAAGTTCGTGTTTCTGTCCTCATCCGCGCAGGCGTTGGAGAGAAGGCTGTGACACACGAGATTTCCTGTCTCATAAAATATCCTGTCTCCAGAAGTTAAACTTGAAAGTAAGAATCAAGGGGGAAGTTAATAGCAGGAGTTGAGTGTGAGGAAGAACTTAAATGGGAGCTTGGCAGGCCAAGGATGCTTGTTGAACCGTTTGCGGTGCTTTTAATCCCTAGGTACGTGACACCAAATACATGGCTTGCTCATGCGACCTTTGTTTCCTTCTGGGTGCCATTCAAACTCTGGAAGAGCTATAAAACCAGTACTAGATAATAGGAACCTTCCTTTTATCTGTTGGGTTTTTATACAATAAGGGGGTGGGGGGAGTGGAACCTAAGAAGCACCCTGTGCCGGATAGTTTTTATGTCAACTTGACACAAGCTAGGGGCATCTGGGAAAGAAACACTTCCATAGGATTGGAAAGACTGGGTTGTTTTCTTGATTGATGTGGGATTGATGTGGGATTGATGTGGGAAGGCCCAAGTCACTGTGAGCCCTCTTCTCCTTGACAGCTGTGTTTGTTCCCCTAGATACTGGGATTTCTTTGCTATCCATGAATGAATCCTGCAGACATTGTTGGGAAAAAACCATATTCCTCTCTTTAAAAAGAATGTTCATTATTTTGATATGCTGGATGTTCTATGTAGCACTTTTTAAATCCTAAATTGACAAGTTTTATTCTTTCTTTGGTGAAGAGCGTTAGACTGACAGTTTGCTGGCTGTCTTAAGAGTCACCATGTTTTTGTGTGTTTGACAGTAAACTATAAAATCGTGCCCGTTTTCGCTGCAGACCTCTCTGCTCCTGATTACCCTGTCATCCCCCACCCTTTGGAATCTGCTTAATACAGGGGCATTTACTCTAAGAGTAAAGGAATAAAGCTTAAGACACGTTTAGCGTGTGCTATGAATTTCCTAGCCAGCTAACTTGGTAGAAGTCAGTGTCCCCGTTTTATAAGGCATGTTTCTGATTAGCGTTGACGAAGGGTTGCAGAGTGTCCCCCAAACCTAAGCAGACAAAAGCCACATTGTACCTGATGGTGTATTGAATAAAACCCCATCAGAGACTGCGAGCCGACAACGTTGTCCGGTAGCTCTGATTCAGGAGGGAAGTCCAAGCATTGATTACAACTGCTCTGAGATCATTAATGCACGAAGGCCGGACTCTCAGGGCTGAATGGCTGTCCTGCCTGAACAGGAGGCAGACTCTCGCTGCTCTCTGCAAACCTGGTCTCTCTATCCAAAAGCAAGCAGACTTTTTTTTTTTTTTGGCACCTGTTTTTGGCTTTCCTTTCCCCCTTGTAGTTAGCATTTAGTAATGCATCTGAGAACCCAGGCCCCACATTCAGGCCTGGCTGAATTGCCTCTCTTGAAAACGGACAATAACGATGCCCTTTACAGGGAATCTGCTCCCTGAGAGCCTGGCCGACGTGAAGAGAGGAGAGCAGAGCTGTCCACCGGCAAGGCCTGGGTCTGATTTCATGTCTGTCTGAGGGCAGCCTTTGTGCCCTCTGCCAACTGCTGCCCCTGCCGCCCCGGCTGTGCTTTTCTTCTGGTCGCTGGCCTCGATGTTTTAGACGGAGCCTCATTGACTGTCCCCTCGCTCCCACGGGCCTGAGTCACAGCGACATTGTTCTTGCTTAACAAACCACCCCTCCCTGGGTCTGCCCACGGCTCGCCCTCTGCCTCCAGTGGGAGCTGCTGTCTCACCCCACCCCTCCCCCGTTAAGTAGTACACGTAGAGTTCCAGAGAACTGTATTAGCAGTCAGCAGGGGATCCGCTCTTGCTCTTAAGGGACTGCACATTTTTCTGACAGAACCTTAAACAGCCCTTTATTGTGTGGAAGTGGAGAAGCAGCGAGACCCTATGCAGCATCATTTAAAACACCAGCAACACGAAGGACTACATTGTTTGACTTTCTGAGAAGAAGGGCTTGAACAGAACTTGACTTTTTTTCTCAGCAGAGAGTGGTGCACACACAGCATTTTTGATATGCCCTGATGGATTTTCAAGTTCTGGCTGAAGTTTGCATCAGCCTCCAACATGTTCCTCCTTTGCATGTTCAGTGTTGTGAAGTGTCCCCCCACAATTCCTCCAATGGGAACGTTTTGTTATCTACCCTCCCTCTGTCCCTCCCTTCCTCCCACCCTTCCACTTGTCTGCCTCTCTCCCTCCTTCCTCCCCTTTCTCATGCCTCCCTCCCTCTCTCCTTTGTGCCTCCTTCCCTCCATCATGCCTCCTCCATTCCTTATGCTTCTCCCCTTCCTCCCTCCCTCCCTCCCTCCCTCCCTCCCTCCTTTCTGTTTCTTTCTTCCCTTCCTCTCTCCTTCTTCTCCTTCTTATTCTCTCTCTCTGCTCCCTTCCTTTTCTCCCCTCCCATCCCTGCCTCCTTGTCTGTTTCTTCGTTTGGGACAGAATTTCACTGTGAAACCGAGCTGACCTCAAACGTGTGACAGTTCTTTTGCCACTGCTTCTTGAGCACTGGGATTACAGTGCCCAGCTTGCAGTCATTTCTTTTTTTTTTTTTTTCTTCCTTTCCATTGTGTATGCTTGTGTGCATGTGCATGTGGAGCTCTGGTGTTGATGTCAGGAATCATCCTGGTTCATTCTTCCAGCTTATTCCTCTTCCAACTTACTCATTGAGACAAGCAAGGTCTCTCAATCAAACTGAGAGCTTGCTGATGAGGCTTAGTCTTCCCCAACCTCCAACCCCTACCTAACCCGCTCTTGTTTCACACACACACACACACACACACACACACACACACACACACACACACACACTTAAAATCTAAAACACTCTTGATTGCTTTTCTCATGTGTGTTGATAAGTTCTCTTTGTTTATGTGTTCTGGGTGAGCATCTAGAACAAGTCTTACAGTGGCAACCTTCCCATACTCTGGTACTTCTTTCTTTTTTTACTTAATTTACCTTGTGTGTGGTTGGGTATGGTATGCCCTAGCAAGCAGACAGATGTCAGGGGACAGCTTAGAGGAGTCAGTTCTCTTACCTGGGGGTCCTGGGGATCACACCC
This sequence comes from Alexandromys fortis, assembly GCF_014885135.2. Taxonomy (NCBI): domain Eukaryota; kingdom Metazoa; phylum Chordata; class Mammalia; order Rodentia; family Cricetidae; genus Alexandromys; species Alexandromys fortis. The sequence continues at coordinate 4,842,150 of NW_026067931.1, read as the reverse complement.
AGGTTGTTGGCTTGGCAGCAGGGGCTTCTGGCTACTGAACTGTCACGAGCCCTCAGCTTCACGTGCCTAACTGTCACACCCTCTTCAGTTCTCACAGTCAAAATGGCCTCTTTTTTTAAAACTGCACTTTCAGTAAAACAAACAGGTGGCTGCCATCTGTTGGACAGGAGAACAGATTAAGAGTGAACAGCTGGGTTCCACCCCTCACCGACTGCAGCACAGTAGAGCTGGCCCTGGTGGCCTGGGTGAGGGAGACCCGGCCCTGGTGGCCTGGGTGAGGGAGACCCGGCCCTGATGGCCTGGGTGAGGGACAGCTGCTGGCCCTGGTGGCCTTGGTGAGGGACAGCTGGCCCTGGTGGCCTGTGTGAGGGACAGCTGGCCCTGGTGGCCTGTGTGAGGGAGACCCGGCCCTGGTGGCCTGGGTGAGGGACAGCTGGCTCTGGTGGCCTGGGTGAAGGAGACCCGGCTCTGGTGGTGCAGGAGAGTGGGAAGCCTGACCAACTCAGCTGATGTGGGAGTGATTTCTTATTAATAAATAAACTGCTTAGGCCCATTTGATAGGCCAACCCTTAGGTAGGCGGAGAAAACAGAACAGGATGCTGGGAAAAAGAAGCTGAGTGAAGAGTCGCCATGATTCTCCTGCTCCAGACAGACGCAGGTTAAGATGCTCCCTGGTAAGCCAGCTCGTGGGCTACACAGAATATTAGAAATGGGTTAGAACAATATGTAAGAGCTAGCCAATAAGAGGCTACAGATAATGGGCCAGGCAGTGTTTGAAAGAATACAGTTTCCGTGTAATTATTTCGGGCATAAGCTAGCCATGCGGGCGGCCGGGTGCCGGGGACGCAGCCCCGCCGTTCATATTTCAACACTCAGCTACCACCCAGGCCCGGATCTAGGGCTTTGAGTTGGCTCACCCCAACATCCAACCCTTCCATGAACTGCTGGAACGCATGAAGAGGCTGGTTCTGCAGACTCAAAGCTGGACAATCTCCCTGACATAGGGCAACCGCAGGACATCCCAGAGGAGTCCCATGGGAATCCAGTACTGATAGTGTAGCAGAAGCCAGAGGCCTTGAACCAGACCAGTGACTCATTGCCATGAGCATTTGCTGGTAAAGCTGTTTGGGTCAAAGGGTAGTGACCCACTATGGGACACTGGGGCTTCCACAGAGAGATTTTTTCCCTCTTTTTTGGGGGGTGGGTTTGCAAGGATGGAGGGCAGATATGGAGGGATGGGGAGATGAAAGGGATTGAGGTGCATGATGTGAAATTCACAAAGAATCAAATGGAACAAAGTTTTGTTTTGTTTTGTTTTTTAAAAAGAGTGAACAGCAGTGATGGTACGCACCTTTAATCCCAGTACTCAGGGGGCAGAGGCAGGGAGATCTCTATGTGCTCAAGACCAGACTGCTCTACAGAGTGAGTTTCAGGATAGCCAGGGCTACACAGAGAAACCCTCTCTCAAAAAACCAAACCAAAAAAAAAAAAAAAAAAAAGGAAGAAGAAGAAGAAAAAGAGTGGACAGCTACGGCTACAGCGAGCTTTGAAAGGCTTGTAATTTGTCAATGATTACAGTGGGAGTGTATTGATTAAGGAGTGACCTGTGGCCTGAAGAACTTTCTCAAGACCAATACAGTGTAGTGAGTGAGTCATTATCCCATCGCTGGGGATTCCAGTCAGGGCCTCTTGTGTGCTAAGTCTCACACAGCTGTACTCCCAGCCCTGCCGGCACGAGTCTATAGTAATCACCTCTGTAGTAATCACTTCCTATGTTTTTTAATCCTGCTGAGTGTGCATCTTTAGATCCTACTATTTAATAAAATCTTGTAACATGTTTTCGGTATATTTTCTATGTATTTTCTATTTTTAATCCATGGGCTTACTCTCTGTCTAGGTGAAATTTATTTATTTAGTCAACTTGACACAAGCCAAGGGTCGTTGGAGAGCAGGGAACTTCAGTTGAGAAAATGCCGACATTAGATTGGCCCAGAGACAAGTCTGTGTGGCATTTTCTTGATTAATGACCAACATGGGAGGACCCAGCCGACCTTGGGTGGTGCATCCCTGGCTGGTGGGTCTGGCGTCTGTAAGAAAGCAGACTGAGGAAGCATAGGGACCAAGCCAGGAAGCATCCTCCTCCATGGTCTTCCCTTCAGTTTCTGCTTCCTGGTTTCTGCCATGCCTTCCCGTCATGTAGGCAGTAAGCTGCAATAAGGCCTTTTCTCCCAAGCTGCTTGCTTTTGGTCATGTGTTTATCAGAGAGTAGAGACCTAACTAGGACACTGTCCTTGTTAGTTTGCTAGCCATAGAGTGGGAGGCAGAACTAGAAGGAACTTATTTTCTCAAAGTGCGGGTTCAAGTCTGAGATCAAGGTGTCATAGGCTTGGTTTCCACCGAGGCCTCTCCTTGCCTGAGGATGGCCGTCCTCTCATCTATATTGGCACGGTTTTCCTTGCATAGCTTGTGTCTGTGCACCCCAATATTACCAGGCAGACTGGAAAAGAAACCAACCTAAGCCTCATTTTAATTTCGCACTTTTAAAGCTTGTCTCCAGATGAATAGACACACTCTGCTGAAGTACTGGGAGTCAGGGTTTCAACGAAGTGTGTGCACATGTCATTCTCAGGGGATGTTTTACCTTGAAATACTCTCCATTTCCACATTCCCTTCCTCTCTTCCCTTCCTTTTCCTTCTCTCCCCTTTCGTGATGACTCTCTTCTCTCCCTTTCCCTTCCTAGGTTTCCTAGGCTGTGCATAAGCGGTGCTGACTTGGAGTGTGAGGAAGAGCTATGTCAGCGTTATGCTAAGTCACCTTTGTCTGTGGCAAAGCCGGTGCTCACAATTTAGGATTAACACATGTGTTTTGGGGGCTGGTGAGGTGGCTCAGTGGTAAGCTGCTCTTTCAGAGGATCTGGGTTCGATTCCCAGCACCCACATGGTAGCTCACAGCTGTCTGTACTGTACTCCAGTTCCCGGGGATCTGACACCCTTGTACAGACATACATGCAGGCAAAACACCAATGCACATAGAATAAGAATAAATAAATCACTAAAAGTTGTTTTGGCACTGGTCATCAAGCCCAGGGCCTTGCACACAGTTCAACAGGCTCTCTGCCACTGAGCCTTCAATACAGGCTTTAGGTTTATTTCACCAGCCGTCCGTCACTCAGCAACTCAGTGTCCTTCACTAAGTAAAGATGCCATGGTTCCTTCATAAAGGAGTTTAGGTTAATAAGGCGTCCTGAGAGTGCAGGCGCTGAGATTTATTATAGCTTGCTTGAACTCCTGGGACTGAAGTAATTATTAGAACATTCCGTCCAGACTCTGTGACTTGGGTATTACAAATGATGTGATTATTCAATCTTTTGTTGTTGTTTTGAGACAGGATCCTACGTCACCCAGGCTGGCCTTGAACTACTGATCCTTCCACCTCCCCGAGAGATGTTACTGAGACTTTACATCTTGCAAGTTTTTCTAATAAAGTGAGTAGTTGTCAGACCAATTTTTATGCAGTTCCTACTGTAAAAATATAAGTGACAATGAATATATATATACATATATAATGATAAACAGATATATATGTATATATATAATGATAAACACACACATACACATATAGCCTTATTCCATAGTCTCATTAGAGGTGTTCACTGTTGCTTTTAAAGACAAAGCGAAGGGAATTTCGGTATTTGCTCTTTGGTGGAATTACAGTCACTTACTTTATCTGTGGTAACGATGAGTGGATTCAAACAAGCATTCCTTCCAAGCTTGCCACCCAGTTCCTCCTTGGCCTCCGGAGTGCCCTAGAGGTGGAGACCTGCAGTGAAGTGATGTCAGTCTGGAAAACGAGTCAGATAGGCTTGACCGAAGCAGGCTTAGGATCCTAGTGGCTTAGAGACTGCTCATGAAGTCCGGTGTCTTCTTAGGCCATGGTCCTCATGGGTTCCCTTGTTCATGCTCTGTTTATCATATAGGATCTTTATCTGCTTTGTTAGGATGTTTGGACAGAATCTCTTTCTGGAACAGATTTTTTTGGATAACGAATATTTATTTATAGAGACATTTAAAAAATAAAGCCATGTGGATGTGTCTGTATATGATCCACCAAAATAATTTTTTTTTGTTTTTAGTATTGTCCTGATGGAGACTTTATTCTGTTTAACAGAAGATCTGTGAACAACATGTGGCAGATCCCATGGTTGTAAGATATATATTCTCAAACCCATTCCAAAGTGAGGGAGAAGGGGAAAAAAGGGGCAGTTTTTACTAAGAAAAGTAGTCTTAGTATTTTTTATGTTTTATTTTATGTTTATGGGTGTTTTGCATGCATGCGTGTCTGTGCGCCATATGTGCGCCTGCTGCTTGCAGAGACCAGAAGAGTTCATTGGATCCCCAGGAACTGGAGTTTCCTGTGGCTATGAACCAGCATGTGGGTGCTGAGAATCAAACCTGGGTCCACTGGAGAGCGGTAGTGCTGTTAACTCTTGAACCACCTCCGAAGGCCCTAAAAGTGGTCGTCCTTGTCTCTCTCTCTCTCTCCTTTCCTTCCTTCCTTCTCTCTTTTTTTGGAATCAGGGTCTCTCTCTACGTAGCCCTAGCTATCCTGGAATTCACTATGTAGATCAGGCTGGCATCGAACACACGAAAATCTGCCTGCCTCTGTCTCCTGAGTGTGGGAATTAAAGAATTAAAGGCATGGGCCATGGTTCCAGGCTAAAAGGGGTTTTTCTTTTTTCTTGAGGTGGTGGCACACACCTCTAACCCCAGCACTTGGGAGGCAGAGGCAGACAAATCTCTTGAGTTTGAGACCAGCCTGGTTTACAGAGTGAGTTCCAAGACAGCCAAGGCTACAGAGAACCCTGTCTCAAAAACAATTCCCCTCCCCTACATAAAAGTGATCCTTTTCTCTTCATCTAAAACTTTGATCATTCACAGATGTCAGTAATTTGGTAACGCTGTTTTTAGTCCTTTCTGTATAGCTCTTTCCTGTTGTGCAATCAGCTTTCTGTTTCATTGTTTCGAGACAGGCTCCTTGGAGAAAGTACTTAAGTAGGACGTGTTTATTTACGCTTATGATTTCAGCCATGGTTGTGGTTTGGTCCCTTTTGGGCTGTGGTGACTTGGTATATTATGTTGGGAGCACAGTAGAGGAAACCTGCTTGCTTCTAGACGGCTAGGAAGGTGAGCATGCTTCATTTCAGTGTGCCTCCCAAGGGCACACACCCAGTCACCTCTGTGCCTTAAAGGTTTCACTATGCCCACCAAGTGATGCATGCTGGAGACTCTGGGGACACTATAAAAGTCTAAACGTTAAACCATGATTCATACCGATAACCACCGCATTTGAGAGGCTGAGGATTACCAAGGCTGAGAAGCCATCCTGGGCTACATAATGAGTTTGAGTCCAGCCTGGGTACCAGTTTGAGACTAAACAAAGAAACCAACAGCTGGGGAGATACCTTAGTGGATAAAGCTTGGTGGATAAAGTGGATTTGCACAACAGTGCAAATGTGAGGACCTAAGTGCAAGGCTGGGAATGGCAGTGAGTGCCGGAATCTTAGGGAGATAGAGCCGGAGATAGGAGAAACTGGAGCCTTGCTGGCTGAGTAGTGAACGAGAGATCCTGTGTTGAAGAAAGTAGAAGGTGAGGGTACCACACTCTCATACACACATACACACACAAACACACACATACACACACACACACACACACACCACTTAAAACCTCCTCCATCTAGATCTAAGCTATAGGTTGTAGCTGGTTTTTGTTGTTGTTGGTTTGTTTGTTTATTAACTCTTTGGGGGCCTACCACCCAGCTCCCAAATAAACAAAGACTTATTCTTACTTATGAATGCTTGACCTTAGCCTCGCTTGTTTCTAGCCAGCTTTTTTTTTTTTTTTTTTTAAAAAAAAAAGGGTTATTGGGCTGGAGAGATGGCTCAGAGGTTAAGAGCATTGTCTGCTCTTCCAAAGGTCCTGAGTTCAATTCCCAGCAACCACATGGTGGCTCTCACCCATCTGTAATGAGGTCTGGTGCTCTCTTCTGGCCTGCAGGCATATACACAGACAGAATAGTGTATACATAATAAATAAATAAAATAATAAAAAAAGGTTTATTTATTTATTTAGTATGTATACATACATGCCAGAAGAGGGCACCAAATCTCATTATAGATGGTTGTGAACCACCATGTGGTTGCTGGGAACTGAACTCAGGACCACTGGAAGAGCAGCCATTGCTCTTAACCTCTGAGCCATCTCTCCAGCCCTCTAGCTAGCTTTTCTAACTTCAATTATCTCATCTCTTTCTAACTACATTTTGTCTCTGGGCTTTTTATCTTTCTTTATTCTGTATATCCTTCTTTCCTTCTTACTCCATGGCCGGCTGTGTGGCTGTGTGGCTGTGTGGCTGGCTTTTGGTGTCCTCCTCTCCTCCTTTTCTTGCTCCTCCTCTTGACTTTTTCCAAGTCTGTTTCTCCTATTTATTCTCTCTACCTGGCAGCCCCACCTGTCTCTTTCCTGCCTTGCTACTGGCTGTTCAGCTCTTTATTAGACCAATCAGGTGTTTTAGACAGACAAAGTAACACAGCTTCACAGAGTTAAACGAATGCAACATGAAAGAATGTAGCACATCTTTGCATCATTAAACAAATGTTCCACAGCATAAACAAATGTCACACATCTTAAACTAATGTCCCACCACAGTAGGTAGCATATGTCCTCTGCTTCTAGGATATTTTCCACTGCCATTGTTTAGATTATTCCTGTTCTGTTTTCTCTTCTTAAAACATTTGGTGTTCAGACTTTTGTTTCTGAGACAGGGTTTCTCTGTGCAGCCCTGGCTATCCTGGAACTCACTCTGTAGACCAGGCTGGCCTCCCACTAGAGAGATCCGCCTGCCTCTGCCTCCTGTGCTGGGGTTACAGTGTGCTGCCACCCTTGCTTTGGTCTCTTTCTTGCTTAACTTGACTGCCTTTGTTTTGTGATTCTGCTTCCTGGGAGATGTTTTTAAAATAGAAATTTTCTATTAAAAAATTGTCAGTCCCAATTTTATTATTTTAATCATCTCAGCTTCCTGCAAGCTTTGCTCACCGAAGTCTTACTTTGTAAACTCGTGACTTTGCTTTTCCGTTCACTGGTGAGAGGTGACCATGACCATGAGTATTGTAAGGCATTTTATTTCCCAGCCCCCATCCGAAGATACACACTTATTAATGAATATATATTTAATATATAGGCAATTTTTATAACTTCTTCCCCCTGTTTTTCTAAACATTTTCCATACCATTACATTTTTCAAAAAACATAAAATTTTAGCAACTGTGAAATAATATGTATGAACTGAGTGGTGGTGGTGCGCACCTTTAATCCCAGAGCTTGGGAGGCAGAAGCAGGTGGATCTGAGCTCCAGCATGGCCAGAGCTGTTATACAGAAAAGCCCTATTGAAAACCAATAAATAAATAAAAATAAAATGTGGATTCACTATAATTAAACTGGTTTCTTCTTGGACATTTAGAAAGGTTATACCGGTAATGTTATTTTAAAAACACCATTGAAACCATATGTACATAGATATTTTATATTCTATTAATTAATTCCTTAAAGTGGATTATCAGAAGTCAAATTATTAGGTAAAAGGAATGAATATTTTAAATATTTGTACCATAACATGGTACTTAATTAATTGAAAGGCTTATGACTTTTTAAAAAACAAATAGAAGCCATCATTTATTCAGATAATAATCTTATTTAAGGCAGGGCCAGTGAACAATCAAAAAACCTTGAACTCATATTTATACCTGGTTTTCCTTGAGGACAGTCTTTCATTAGGTTCTAATTGTGTGTGTGTGCGTGTGCGTGTGTGTGTTTCGAGCAGAGGGAATGGGATGTGTATACTAGGGATGAACCCAGGACATCCATGCCAAGGGAGGACTTCACCACTGAACTACATTTCCACCCCTTTTGGTTCACTTTTGCAAGCAAAAATATTTGTATCTGGAAATAAAGTCAGCCTGGCCAATTTATCAGGTAAGTGTAAAACCAGAACAGAAACAGGGCTGAGCCTTCAGTGCGGTCTGACATAACAGAACAGTCTATGAACTGTACCCGGGAGAGTTATTAGTCTCTGAAGTTCAAAAGCTACCATTGTTGCCCACGACAACAGTCTCATCACTGGAGGGGCTCTTTTATCTACGTGTGAGCTCCTACTTCACTGGCAGGAGCTCCACTTCCTTTTGGCCCCATCGAGTGTCCAGTGTCAGAATAACAGACGCTGGAACTTGCTCCTCAGATCAGCAGTGTTTTTCTGTAAGATAGAGCACCTCTTTTCGTCCCTTGCGACTTGATCATACATGCCTCCTTACAGAAATCTGAGCCGTGCCGGAGTGTTATCTACAAGCACTTACATCTGTCTGCCTTTTGTCTGGAAGCCAGAGCAGAAATGTCACATGATACACCGGAAAAGATCCTGTGATCTTGTGTATTCCTTTGTAGCTTGCCTTGGTTTGCCAAGAGTCTTTTGTGCGTTAATAACACCTTTCCTAAAACTTGCATTGCTTTGGTCTAAGTTACTTTGTAACTTTCCTTCGGGGTTTTAATTCTCCATTTTGATTCAGTTTTATTCTTCCAGATTTCAGAGGGGTTGCTGGCAGGACACACCTGGACTTTAGAGGCAGAACAGAAATCAAGGGTTTGTGGGGACTGAGAAGGCAGCCAGGGAATGCTGCCATACCCTATGGGGTTTCAACAGGGCACTCGTGGGTGTGTCTAGGAGGAAGTAGATAATTTTCAGAGCGAGTGAAATCTAAAACAAGACAGCCTGCTAAGAGAAAAGGGACTTCCATCTTCCCAGCTATCCCTGCATGCTCTGGCTACACAGATCTTTGAGAGTGTGTTTGGCAGTCAGGTGTGGTAACAAACTTTTAGTCTTTGCACTCTTTTATTTGTTTGTTTGTTTTTTAGTTAATTTTCTTTTTTTGCCGGGGATGGGGGAAGGTTCCTGTTTGTTCTCTCTGTGTAGCTCTGGCTGTCCTGCTGGAACTCTGTAAACCAGGCTGGCCTGGAACTCAGAGATTCCCCCTGCCTCCGCCTCCTGAGTGCTAAGAGTAAAGGCCTGGCCACACCTGGCACTCGTAATCCCAGCACTCAGGAGGCAGAGGAAGGGGGAATCTCTGAGTTTCAGGCTAGCCTGGGCTACTGTGTGAGTTCCAGAACAGCAAGGGCTACATAGAGAGGCCTGTCTCAAAAACGGAACAAAAAAACAAAGATGGGGAGGAAGAAATGAAGGAAGAAAGAAAGCCTGAATAGTTTGAGTCTTTGGCACATGCCTTTAATCCCAGCACTCGGGAGGCAGAGGCAGGTGGGTCTCTCTGAGTTTGAGGCTGTCATGGTCTACATAGTGAGTTCCCTCTCTCGGAAAGATGGGTCTCAGCATGAGGCCCAGGCTGGCTTCAAACTTGCTATATCCTCTGCTGCCCATTCGTTCCTGTACCTCCGTGTCTCCACCGACCACGTGCTGATACTACAGCTGTGTGCAACCACACCCAGCTTCATAAATTTTTAACCGTTACGCTTCTTTTGCTACTAATTGTGTGCAGATGGGTCTGAGGACATTTACATGTTTGTAAATTATCAGTTTGTAAGAGATTTGTGTATAGAGGAGAGTGATTGACTTTGAGATGATTCTTTTCAAGGAAGAGAATTTTAACACTTTTGTTGAGTTCAGATTGGTCAATTAAACTTCATCCATGAGCTCTATAGCAGAAAAGCTGCAGCTTAGGTAGTACCTTATCAAATTACAGATGCATTGTCTCTAAATACAACAGAAACTTCTTCCTGAACATAGCATTTGTTAGTGAGACAACTCATTTTTGGTGTTGGCCTTATTTACAGAATACAGTCATTCTCTGTCATCAGGAATTATGGTAGAAAGCCTGTTATCATGACATATCAACAATGTGTTGGACATTTTCTCTGTATTTAGACTCTAACAGCCAGTTAGTTGCATGCTATGTTTACAATACATGTTAACAATAACCTGTGTTGACGTACTATCAGAAGTCACAATAGAAAGCCCATAGAATGTAGTGACTCCGAGTTCAGTTCAAAATGCTGACTCTTGTAATGCTGGTAGTGACTCGGAAGTAGGGTTTTAGAGAGATTGGAACACTTGCCAAAGGTTTCCATTCCACTGACCGTCTCTGCAGAGCAGGTGTTGCCACTCAGCATGAAGATAGCTCTCAGCATCCTCTGCTGCATGCACGCCTCTGAGCAGCTTTGAGGCTTGCACAGAAGCGCGTGAGCCTAAGTGCAGTTTGAAGCTTTTCCCTTGCTTTCAAACACGTCTTTAAACAAACGGCTGTAAGACCGCCCTGTCTACCCACTTCTGGTGGCTCTCTGTGCAGCGGTGGGGCTCTCAGTCCCTTTGTGTTACTTCTTCAGTTTCCCTCAGTGGGGAGAACTTTTCTAGGAGTCTCAGTAGACATCACTGAGGAGCAGAGAGGCTTCCAAACACCAGAGATGCACCATGGTCGTCATGCGAGACCCTTTTTCTCCGTTTGCTGGGACAAGCCTAGGGCCATGTGCGTACCAGTGAACACTCGGCCATTGAGCTCCGCTCAACCTCAAGTGATGTTTTATACTTTAGCCCCCAACCCAGGGGAGATCGCAGAAGTTCCAGCAAGAAAGTCCAATCTCATTCAAAATTTTAAACTGCATTTAAGTTCATTTGTTTGTATGTGTGTGAGTGGGTGTGGGCCCACGTGTGCCAAAGTGACATGTGGAGGTCAAGGGACAACTTGCAGGAGTCAACGTCTCTTGCTCCATCGTGTGGGTCCTGTGAAGCTGTATTCAGGTTATTAGACTTGGTGGTGGCAAACATGTTTACCCACCGAGCCATTTTTAAAATTCTCATTTTTAAAAATCGGTGATAGTAAAAGTGATTATCTTACCTGTCTGGATTTAGATTTTTACTTTTATATTTACACATTTTCTGTGTATATAGTATATTTTATCATATTTACTCCTCTGTCATTCTCTCTTGTCCTCACCCACTCCTGCTGATTCCTGTCCTCTTTCTAACTGGTCCCCCATCTATGTTGTGTGTGTGTGTGGTGACCCATTGAGCGTCAGTAAGGTTACTTATAAGAGCATGGCTGATGGGTTACTTTTAGGACTGTGCATACCTAATAAGTGGCTACCCAACTGGTCTCTTAGCAATCATTACCAGCTTGTAGGTCCTCAGAGAAGGGTGGGGACTGTGAACTGCTCTCTCCTCCATCACATGAGTCTCTGCACAACTACCACCCACTTCAGAAGGAGCTTCTTTGACCAAAGCAAACAGCAACACTAACCCATGACTATAAACCCAACTATTTAGAAGGCAACTTAATGGGCACAGCATGTCCATGCAGAAAAACCCACAGTAACTTCCCTCTTACGGTCAATAGTCATACCTTCTCAGCCAGGGGCCTCGGACCAGGCTTACAGAACCAGACCTGAATTCTCTCCTTTGAAGCAAGCCTCAAATTCAATCAGAAAGTGGTTGGCTGCCCTCATAACAGATTACCACAGCTGTATTAACGGGTACATCTTGCTTGACAGGTTGGTAGTATAGCATGCAGGGGCCACAGCTGGACGAGACAATTAATGTCTTGTCTCCCCTTCAGGTATTATGAAAGCTAGCCATCCGGCAGAAGCTTCCAGCTCAGTTCTAGCTTGGTTTCTCTGTATGCTGAGACTAGAACATGTGCTTTCTCCAGCCATAGGGTCTTACCATCTAGTTCAACAGCGGCGGCAATTGCCTTTCTTGTTTCAGAGGCTTCAAATATGGATAAATCTGCTTAGTTTAGTTAAATAGTCTATATTTCTTGTAATCTTTCATATAAAAGTGGTCAGAAACTACAGAGGGAATGTACAAAATATTTGTCAATCTGCATGGCAAAAATTAAGTCTCCATTAATATTCTTCATAAGCACTTAAGACTCGCTTGTGCACAGTTAAGGTGTTGTCTTTTGAACTTGGAATTTTACTTCAATATTTATTTGTTTGTTTGTTTGTTTATATGAATGGCTGTAGCTTTTCCAGGTAGTTTAGTATTCCTCAGGCCCATTTACATTTTTATCATATTTTTACATGTTTGATAGTTTCCTGAGGTATAGCATGTAATTTTGTAAAAGCTTTCTTTGAAAACTCTCTTCCCGATTGTGCCCTCTCAGCACCTCCCTTACCCACCTCACCCTTACTCTTTTGACCCCTCGTTAAACGCTTATTTATTTTCACATCAAGAACTATGGCTGTTGTCTGGGACTTTTCTTCTCTAATGAGGCTCTGGAGCTGCCTCTTGGGCTTTGTGTTTTCTTTAGAACCCATCATTAACCTCGGCACGCCTATGCTCAGCCCAGAGGTCAACTGCAGGGGAGAAGAGGATGCGCAGGAAACATCCGCTTCTAATGTGTGGTGTGTGAGTCAGGCTCTTGACGCAAAAATAGCCCAGACAGTATCAGGCCGTCAGGCCGACCTTGTCCTGGGGCACGCACACGGAGGCTGTGGCTGCCAGGTGTGTCGTGCCCTGCGTTGATTCCAACAATTGTGCTTTTAGTGGCTATTCCAGAGTCTAAGGGTGTCTACTGCTGTGATAAAGCACCATGACTAAAAGTACCTCATGGAAGAAAGGGTTCATTTAGCCTTACAGCTCTCAGGTCACACTCCATCACTGCGGGACATCAGGGCAGGAACTCAAGACGGAAATCTAGAGGCAGGAACTGAAGCAGAGGTATGTTGCTTCCTGGCTTGCTCAGCTTGCTTTCTTACAGCACTCAGGCCTGGGGGTGGCACCACCCGCAGTGATCTGGGCACTCCCTCATCCATCACCAGTCAGGAAAAAGCACCACAGGCTTGCCTACAGACGAGTCTGCTGGGAGCATTTCCTCACTTGAGGTTCGCTCTTCCGAAATGACTCTAGCTCGGGTCAAGTTGACATGACACTAGTTAGCACACACTTATTTGCTGTTAGCATTTTAATTCACACTTGGGTCATGTTTTGTGAATAATTATTTTGTTATTATTTCTAGCTATTATAGATGTATGTATCTGCATAAGGGCGTGTGCATGAGGGCCAGTGCTCACGGAGACTTAAGGCATCAGATCCCTGGAGCTGGAGCTACAGATGCTTGTGAGCCCCCTGATGTGGGTTCTGGGAACCAAGCTCTGATCTTCCAGAAGAGCATCCAGTACTCTTAACCACTGAACCATTTCTTCAGACCCCCCCATTTTTTTAAATTAAATA